>NC_086284.1:102488403-102796903 GCF_963924245.1 Chroicocephalus ridibundus
GTGTAGAAGGAGGTGGATCATGTTGCACAGAGGTTTTTTCAGGCTCTCTTCCCAGTCACTTGCCACAAGCGTTTGTACATGTCACTTCTGGGTTCTCTGGATATCAGTGGGGAGGTCTGAAAGGCTCAGAAGCAGATACTCCACTTAGCCACTTACTTACAGCTTTGGAAGAGGGTACATGAGGTTACATTAAATCCACTGTTAGCTGTCCTCCACAGAATTGGCCTTTCCCTCTCCCTTGTCACACACACCTTGCCCGCATGGTGAAGCAGGAAACACTTGGCTCTGAACATCTCGTGTGTGGCACCTTTATCAAGACAAGGATTTGTCAGACTTGTGATTCCCACCAACTTCCCTCTTCCAGGCTTCTGGATTTCAAATAGATTTGTTAAGGCTTGAAGTGAAAAGAGACTCCCACCAAAGACAATGGGAAGATCTTTTGGTTTCTGCAAATGCAGGATTTTTGCCCAAGATCAAAATAGGGAGGCTGTTAAAAATGAGGTCTTGTGTGAACAGGAAAAATACGCGGGTGAGTGTGAAGCTGTAAGCTCCAGCTCTAAGTCGTGCTTGAATTTTGAAGCTGATGAATGATCTTTCAATTTTTAATTTAAGAATGTTAATTATTGTCTTCCTAGGAGGTACATTCTAAATCATTCAACATCATTCTCAGGCTGCAGCTTTTAATTTCTTTACCATGGCAATGCAAAAGCATCTTAAAATTGGTAAGATCGCTTGTTCCTGCATCACCCTGATTGAGGCAGAGCTCAGGCAGAACCTGCTCCTGGCCATCAGGGCAGATGTGAGGGCAAGGAGATGTATGGTAGTTGTCAGAAATGTAGCCTGAATACTCTGCACTGTGGCTTTCCTCTGTTTTCCATGGTTCAGGGGAGATATGTTATCAGACCTGGAAGCAGCAGTGGAAGTGCCTACCTGGGAGGTTGGAACTAGATGATCTTTAAGGTCCCTTCTAACCCCAACCATTCTATGATTCTAAGCCAGCTAGCCGCACGGACCAGCCAAGCGGAGCCCAGGGCTGAGTCAGATGTGACTCAGGGATGTTATTCCTGCAGGTGAACAGCTTAACTTGGTCACAAAACTTGGGCAGGGCATGGAGTCACCCCCACCCTGGGTGCATTGGTGCCAACAACTACAAGGCATCACCTGACAATTTATTTTCTTATTTTCCTCCTTGGGAGCATGGCTCAGGCCAGCTTGTTTGGCAGACATTGTTGCTGCTATTGCTTTGTATATTGATAGGATATACTTAAAAAAGGAAGCATGGTATGCTAATTAATTTTTATGGTGTATACAACCAGTGGGCCGAGATGAAGTAACCAGACAGACTTTTTAAAAGTTTTCTTGATGATATAGACCATTTCATGCGCAGACAATAAAGTTGCGTTTCCTCAGCCTGACAGAGTTCCAGTTGGCTGGAAGCTCCTCGGCTCCAACACAACATACCACACGCAACATGGCTTTTACTCCTTTCACTGAAGTGTGAAGGATAGTACCTAATACAAAAGAGGAAACGTATGAATGCCTGCCTTTATTCCTCTCTGCTTGTCTGCACTTCCTTGCTGCTCATAATGACACTGATGTAAAGCCAAGGTAACTCGCGGGACACCACCACAGACATCACTTTGCTTCCTACTTGGGTTGGTGAATGGAAATGGAATACATTTTTCTTTTATTTTTAAGGCAAGTGGGAAAAAAAAAATCCAGTTTATAAATATATAAAAAGCTTATTAATATCCCCCCTGCTTTAGAATGCTTATTGCAAATAGCTGGCATTGTGTTGCTGAACTTAAACACTGACATAGTTGCATTATTTTCACGCAGTTGTAACAGGGAAGTAGACAAACAGCAGTCATATTACCAGCCTTATTCAGTGAATTCTCTCCTAGGCTCCTCATCTATGAAAATCAGAAATATTTCCATCTTAGTTCATGGAGTTACTGATGTGAAACACAGGTGGTTCACCTGAGTGGAAAAAAAAAAAGAGACAAGAATCAGACCCTAGTTCCTGAGTTTCCAAACTCTTTCTATGTACAAAGCAGGAAATATTTTTTAAAAGTCCTGGGTATTTCCAAACATCTGACTTCTCAGAGGAGTGAAAATGCAATCAAAGTATTTCCTTTCAAAGCTGCATCACTTTATGATTAGGCAAGGGTTTTTTGTAACATGAATTTCCTTTTCAGAAATGTTTTCTATTACATCTGTTTATTATTTTTTTTTAGCAATCCAATTAAATTCCTCTTTCATCAGCATGGAAAATTTGGTGCTGCTCATTTAAAAATATATATATATCATGGTATGCATGTTTAAGTATTTCCTGGGTTGGCTTTAGCCCTGTCTGTGCTAAAATAGATCAGGATTTGAACCTGAGCAATTACGACTATCCTTTTCAGAATGTCCTTCAGTTCCCTTTCCTTCAAATATAAAAGCTTTCGTATAATACATACAGTGGCACAGACTTTATTAGCCTAAAAGGTCCCCAGCACATCTGGATGCACATTTTGAATCATCTTGTGATTTAAGGTCCTTGTCATTTTCCCTCATCTCATGCATTTTACTGTATCTGCATGTGCTGGTACACTTTCTCCAATACATTTTAAATATGGACTTTAAAAATAAAAATTATTGCCCCAATCGCACAATTCAGAAATGTCCCACTGCATATGGAATGGTTTTGTCCAGGTTAAAGGACAGAGATTTACTTACTTTAATTGATTACCGTTACTTTAACATGCAAAGAGTCTTTCAATCTGCTTCTTTTTCCCAATCACTCCTGACAATTAATTCAAATCATACTGTAATACGACTATTCCGGGCCAAACCGAGGACCGGCACCCCCGGCAGATGTGCCCTGCCCTTTGCTCTCGTTGGGCGGCTGGAAGGACCGTCTCACCATCGCACAGCCTCCTGCAGCTGCTGATCCCTCCCCGCTCCACGGTCCCTGGGTGGGAGTTTTGTGGTAAGTCTCATTTTCAATGTCACTCGTCCGCTGTCCTCCCTCAAGACCACCATGCTCGGGCAGGGATGGCCACATGGGAATGTGCCCCTGTGTGCGGTTTTGCTCCCAGTAGGACGGCACAGTTGCTAAGGGGGTCTTTTTTGGGTGGCAGGTGGAGGCTGGTGGATACACCATCCACAACGTTGGTGACTGAGGCATATTGTGCTTTCCACATAGCAAATGAGGCAATGACATCAATATTTAAAGAGTCTGGGTTTGCTTCTGGGTAGGTTATTGGACAGGCAGCCAGTATCTGACCTTTCTTTCAAGACATACCGGCATAAGAGTAGTTTTTTTTCCCTAGTTTAGTCTTATAAAAGAGAGGCCAGGCAACCATGGGTCTGTGGCTTATCATGTACAGTAAATGAAAAATATTAATGGGAAATGAGCAGAAATACTTGGAAGCAGAAGTACTGACTATTTTTGCCCTTGGCTAGGAGCAAAGTGTCAATATGGGCCCCAAAACAAGTATTCAACATATTGAAGCTCTTTTGGGAAGCTCTTCAATTGCAGAACAAAAGAGCTAGAGGCCAAACAGTGGTGCACAGTGCAGGCTGCCACCGAGAAATCAAGTTTCTAAAGGCATCTACATCTGGGGGCACTGGGAGGGGCTGGAGATGTGCAGCCCTGCATGGCAAGGCCTGGGCTGGTGGGGCTGGTGGTGCAAAGCCATGGAGAGCCACAGCCACCACAGCTGGCCGGCAGCAGCACAGGGGACCCTGGGTGCCTGTACGGACCCCTCGGGCTCCTGCTGCTCCTGCTGTACCACCAGTCCATGGCACATCCACTGGCCTCCTGGCTTCTCCTGGCATTGGCATGTTGGCTTTGGCATTTTGCATTTCTGTTTGAAAGGAAAGGCTCACCAACTAGCTGGCTCCTCAAAAAATGCTTTTGCATGGTACATCCCTCACCACCTCTTACCACGTGGCTTCAATCCCAGCCAGCAGGCGTGCTCATGACAGGGCTGTGACTGCTGAGGAGGGCTGAGTGCTTATCTTTGGCTGAGGGGCTGGGAAGCCTGACGCGCAGATGGTCCCAGATTTATTTGAACTGGCTCTAGCTCCTTGTGTCACTGGGCGAGACCGCTGAGGGCTGGCAGCAGCGCCGAGGAACGCCGAGCGGGCTGCAGGCCTGCCAAAGGAGGAGCTGGTGCTACTGGGAATGGCAGCTACTCTGGGACAGAAGAGAAAACTGTAGGTGGTGGAGGAGGACCATCAGGGCACTCTCGGAAATTCAGGACACTTGAGGGAAGGAAAAAAAAAATATAAAAAATTCAGTAAACCTTTCCCCTTGCAAACGTGTTGTTACTGTTGGCAAAACATATGGGTTGCGACATCTTGGTTGCTTCTGCTAAGACATGAGCTGTGTGCACTCTTCTGAGAACACCTTAAAATAAGGGCTGACTTTGGCAATAACAACATGCTTGTAAATAAAGAGGTTTACTTTTGAGAAATATTATCCCTAACTGGAAGCATTTGAACAGAGCCCCCGAGGCTATTTTCCTTTCCGCTATATACAGAATAAAGATTCACAAGCAGGTCAAGATCCTTTTTGCTTTTTGAATTAGAGTGTTTCTCATTAACTGAGCTGAAATCACTGTCCTGCAATCCAGTGCCACTTTCCAGCAGGGATCTTTGACAAGATGTGTATATATGGCAAAAGCCCACACTGACCAACAGGGACCTGCTTCAGAGCCGGCTTAAATGACAGAGGTACACAAGACAGCATAAGTAGGTATGTGTACAAGACGTAATTTGTCTGCCGTGTTGGTAGGAGAGGGCTATAGCAAGAAAAGAGGTGATAGAGATTCGCCACCTTCTTGGATGGCTTGATTTGAGAAGCAGTGGCTGCCTTTATATTTTAATACATGTTTTGTCTCATAACAGCACTGCTGAACGCTGAAACCCTAAGCTGTGAACCTCAGTCTATTGGCAAAATGTCATGGCTACTGCTGGACCGCGTTCTCATGCCTTATGCGAAGCCATGGGAAAGAAGATGAAAAAAACCGCTTTCTAGGCTAGGTTGCCAGCAGACCCAAAGACAAAAGGCAGCTTTAACTCCAGGCCAAAAGCTTGGGAGCGACTATCTGAAACTTCATGAGATAGACACCACTGGTTTAGAGTCTTTAAGCTGCACATCCCAAGTAAACCACAACAAAAGCTTAAAGAGGAAAGGTCAGACCTGTGAAGTGCTATTTGTTTTCACTGAAACTTCATCTCCCACTTACCCCCAGCCTAACCAGCAGCGGAATCAATTACCACTTGTCAGACTGAAACCTGACCCCAGAAATGAAAGAAGGACATGACCTCCGGGGGGAAAAGAAACCACGAATGAACCACTTTCTCCTGCAGCGAAGGGTTAACAGGCCTGATCCTCTTCTTTCCCCCTTTAAGAAAAGATCAATACCGCTGTTCTCTGCATTTACTCTTCCTTTCATCGGGGATGGCCAGTAGGACAGTGAGGTTATTGAGATTAGGTTTCATAAATTACTCCATTTAATAATTGAAGACAAAGAGGTTCCATACATTTTAATAGCATTTAGCGTAACCGTTCACATTTGTAGGACTCATAATAGATCAATTTCAGCTGCCATTACCACTTGAGGTAATGGTGCTTTCACTTACCAAGCTTCTGTTAAGTATAGGATCAGCTTGTCAAAAAGTGGTCGGGTTTAAGGCAATATCCCCCACCCCCCCCATTTCATACAAGCCTAGAAGGGCATTCCCAAAGGGGTGTCTACGACACAGTAGGAACATTTCTGTCAGTTTAGCTCGCCTGCAGTCTCTGTGGCAGCTGAGATGTGTGTTCATTTCAGCGTATAAAATGATGTAAAAGCATTACTTCTGACATCCAGGACCAGCCTGGACTACTTCTCAGTTAGAGCATCAGAAGTGAGTCTGGGCAGGGTAGGAAGAGTGCCTTCTTGTGTTTCCATTTCTGAATGCGAGGGGTCCCTTTGAGCAGTGGGAGTTAGGTAGCTTGTGGTCAACAGCACGAGCTAACACCGGACTCACCAGATTAAAGACATGACTTGTTTTTTTAAAGCATTCCCATCAAAACGAGCTTCTGTGAGCACTCCACCATTTAGGTTTTGTTAGCACCCACATCGCCTACAAAACAATCGAATTTCAACTATATTCCTGTGTCCTGACTTTGCAGATACCCTCCCGGGAGATGACTATGGACATCTTAGCTCGCATTTGTTGCGTATTGGTGTTGGTCTTGACTTTAATCTGTCTGTACACTTCGCTACACCATATTTTCCTTGAGTTATACTGTTTCTGCCACAGACGATTCAAATTTTTGTGTGGTCAGCTTTATTCCCACAGACCTGGATCCTTCCAGTGGTGCTCAGGGTCTCTCATCGTGCTGTCTGGTAATTCTCCCTAGGAAAGAGCTACCTACACAGACATTAGTAACCTCTCTACATTAGATAAGAAGCAGATATTGCACTTGTGGTATGTGTTGGGTGCTGAACACAGCCCACAGAGCAGTCTGAAGAAAGAGGGTCTCCCACAGGGGGTGTTGAATGCACACAAACATGTACTGTATTTTTTAAGGGCCGCTGACAGAACCCGGCTGACGCATCAAGCATAGAGAACTGTTTGGCACCAGCCATTTCACAAGCAATTTCTCCTCCTGTGTATTGCAGAAAATGTTACCATTTGCATATTTATTTTTATGATTCTATATGTAAACAAAGGGAACTTCATTTTTTCTGTACTTTGGTTTTTCATTATCTATTTTTTTCCTGCAATGGTTGGCCAGGGAAAGCACTTTTCTGAATTTTCTTGCCCTGCATTTCCCCAAATAAAGCAGTTTTCCTTGCTGCCTCTGGAAAGAAGAAATTTCTTAAGGACATTAACCGTGGAAACATCATCAAATCAAACAATGTAAATAGAAACGAATTCCCTTTTCCCATTCCCACTCCCTTCCCCCGTTCACTGAAAAGCAAACAAACCAGGCTGTATTCTGAAGGAGGCAGGAAATGAAGGCAAGGAGGGACGATTCAGAAAATAAAAGACATTTTATTGAGCTACACAGAAAAATGTGTTCTGCGATCCTGATTTTGCAATCAGTCGCTCTACTGGTGATAAGATGATTTAGAAAAGCATTTGTGCATAGTGCTATGGAGGGGAACCTCTCTGGTTCCCTATTAAATCGGCAGACTGTGCCAAACATGAACAAGCAAATGCAACGAGGTGGCCCACGGGGTCTCTGCACTCTGCCTGAAGAATACGTGGGATGTGATCTGGCACAGATCAAGTCAGGAAGGAGAAAGCTCATGAAGTGTGTGAAACCCGAGATGTGAGCATCTTACCTTGTGGCCTTCATCTCTCTAGTCTGCATTCGTGAGAGGGGACACCTTTTTCAGCAGCCTGGCTATGACTTCTTGAAAAGAATGGATTAAACCTCAACCTGGAATTTCTTATGGAGTCAGGGAGAAGTGCTACATACAATGTAATTAATCAAACACGGCAAAAAAGGATTGCTTTTACCTGAACCTGTCATGGCTTCTAATTAAAATCATGAGTGCAAAGTCACTTTGGAGGGATTGAAATGCTTAACATTTGTCAGCTACACCCTGCTAAATATATTAATTTACAAAATATGTCCACAAATGGATCCTTGAGAGGAGAGTCTATGAACTGTAAAAATAAAGGTTTTTTTGGGAAATATTTTAGAACTTTTGGACTTTAAAACACAGCAACTGTTTTTCAAAGGAAATGTCTGAAAATTCTACAAAAACATGTTTTTCTAAATAGCTGAGATTTTTGGCATAAAAAGATAAAGACACAAGAGAAGTCTCAGACTTAATACCTACTTGGCTGAACAGTCCATTTTGTGATGGATGGGTCCTTCAGCAGGGATCTTCAGGCCCCGAGTTTTCCTTCTGCAAGACTCATCCTGTATCCAGGGTTGGACGTACTCCTTTCTTTTTTTTTTTCAGGTCTCCAGAGTCTCAGCTCTACTTCTTCTTGCTCTTTGCTCAACTTTCCAGGGCTAAGCCCCTTCCAGGCTTCTGTCAACCCTTTCTTCCCTGTCAAAAGGTCAAGCCCCTTGGCTGGCATGGGTACCCCTCCCTTGCCCAGTGGTTTGGGTGGAGAAAGCTGCGCAGTGGCCTTATCTGAGGCGCTTTGCACTTTCCCCCACTCTCATGTCAGCTTCTGGCCCCACAGATGTCTTCTAGGCTGCCTGCCGTCTAGATCTGGGATGCTGGCAATGGGCTGGAGCCTGACCTGGAGCCTGTCCTCAGTATGTCCTTGCCAGGGTACTTCAGATAGAGAAAAAAAGCGATGAGGGAGTTACTGCCACTTACACAGACATTCCTTTTACATGGATGCACTCACCACTTCCCAACAGGACCAAGAGGCGGACCATCACTTTCTCTTTTCTATCCTGCTCTCATGTTGAGTTTCAGCAGTAGCTCTTCCCTAGCTTTTCCCCTGCACATTCCAGACACCAGACTTTATCATCTGTCTAAAGCTGTTGCTTTGGTTTATGAAATACCTGCAAAATGATCAAGATTCTTCTTAAACCTATCCACTGCTTGCAGATTTTTTGTCCAATAATTTCTCTTTAGCTTGTAGATTGCTTGAAAGCAGTGTAATGAAAATAGGAGTTGGACTCAATGATCCTTATAGGTCCCTTCCAACTTGACATATTCTATGATTCTATTGGGACATCCCTAGAGCCTTATGTGCTTTCTTGTCATGTTACAGCCTATTGGTATCTTACTCTGCGTTGCAAGCAAGACTGGAATCACATTGGTCTCAGATAAGGATTTGAAATTTTCTCTAAAAACAGTTTGGTACTATTCTTTCTGAACTGTTGTGTTGGGGAAATATTTGCCTGCCTATGAAGATCCCTGCTAGAATATTTATCAGCAGTGAATCCAAAACCTGTGCGAGCTGAACTGGAGTATGAACTTTATATTCATAAAGGCTTCTTTTGCCAGCATTTGTCCAGTTCTACTTTTGTCTTGTCACATGTCTGGGTAATCAAGTGACTGCCCAGTCATGATTACTAACCCTGATTTATTTCATCTCAGGCAGATGGAGGCACAGGGACTGCAGTTTAGGAAAGCTCTTAAAGCATGTGTTTTTCTCTGTCACTGTTGCAAAATAAGACAAATTTCCTGAGCAGGACGTAGGGAACGGTGGAGCTGCTCACAGATCTCCCCATTGCATACAAAAGAGGAAACACTTCTGCCATCCTCTGCAGATGCTCATATGCCTAAATTAAACTTGTATCTGATGTTTGGATGGGGAGGAGAGGATGGGAAAGGACCAATGTGATTTTTATTACATAATCCTTTGCTCTGTGCTTTGTTGCCACTCAGGTTTGCTAAGAAGAGATAATTCAGCTCATCAACCACTGTCTTTTCCATGTCCTGATTATGTATGCTAGGGACCAGCAGGTCCCTGGTGCCAAAGCCCAGTCAAATGGATTGGCTGTATTCACGCTGCTGAGGTCTGACCATCCTTTGACAGCAGCTTTGGCTTTGAGAGAGATTGCTGGGGTTGTTCAAAGGAGAGCCAGAGAGTGATGTAATATTTAAGTAGAGTGGGCTAGTATGGCCCTGGCACTCCAGCTCCCTCCAGGGCTCTCTCTTACTCTGTGGAGTAGACACACGAGACTCCCCTTTGCTAAGGAGAGCCCCTGGATGATGTCACATGCCTAGAATTAGGCTCTGGCTTTGTTTAAAACGGCGCTGCTGTGCTGAAGATGAGGGAGTGATAGCAATATACATTGCATGAGTAACTGTGTAGCATAGCCAATGAATATCAGCTACTCCTTGGTGGTATGAACAGCCTGTATGTCTGCAAAGTTGTTTTCCTTTTATTTGGTGAGGCATTCTAGCTGAGAAAATGTTGCCACCTGTATACAGCGTGCTAAAGTATTGACCATGAGCTGTAAACATTTCCAAAGTGTATTTTGCTAATCCTGACCAGAAACAGGAAAGATTTTCATTTTCCTGGAAATGAATGTTTTACAAATGGGGTGAAGAGTCTTTACATCTGCAGAACTACAAGCTTTCCAGGCGTGTGTGATGAGTCGTCAGTTTGAAAGCGAGCTCTTCCTGCACTCGCGAGGATTAACTTTGGGAAAATAATCTTGGCTACCTGTGGATTCAGCCTGTGTTACAACTATTAGGGGAACACCAGCAAAATAGGTGAATTTGTATTGCTTGTCTTCAAGGTGCATGCAGTACTCATATGGCAAGGGGCTGTTCTCAGGCCAGAGGTGTTAGATTTGGCTCTGCAGCTCGTATGTGGCAAAATGCCAGTTTCATGAGGTCCCGGCTGGGAGGGTGAAAGATATACCGCTGCCTAGTCCTATTCACAGGCTCTTTATTGGATTTGGCCGGGAAATATTCAACTAGATAAGCTGAATGAAGCAAAATCCCTCAGTGCCCTAATGTCCATTGCTGAATTCAAGTGGTGTTCGGAGAGACCTGGCTGACCATAGTGATGATGGTTTTTGTTGTTTTTCTTATTATGAGATGTATATTTATAGACATATACCAGTTTATACCAGTAATATAGAATATATTTATGAGGATAAACAGTAATTCTGCTAGAAGTTAATTCATACAGCTAATGTTAAAAGTTTGAATTGAAATTATGCCTGACTAAAAACCTCACTGGAGGGATACTTTTAAATTAGTCTTCCCCTTTCATGGTCCATCATGATTTAAACTTCCACACTGATTATTGTAACCAATTCACATGCATTTCTTTCTTCCTCTGAAACCCTGTGGTTCTTTGGTATAAATATGAGATGATAAGATGGAAGTGACATAGTGGCCTTTTGATCCTTATTATGATTTAGATAACAGGTTTTGTTCATGGCCTCATATATTATGCCGATGACTGAGCTATGAAACTGGAGGGGTTAATTCTCAAAATATGAGCCTCACTTTTATTTGCAAAGTGTGTTTTTCCCCTTTGATATGGTCTTCATGCTTGTGGGTTAGGAAATACACCTATTAGTAGGAACCCTCTGTATTGAGTGGGTAGGATTTGGGTAGGGTAGGATTTAAACCTCTTGTGGGGTCTGCAATGTAGGCATGCATGTATTAGTAACTCCTACGAGGGTTCCTTTGTAGCCAGTGAGGAGAAAGAAGCCCTGTCAGGGTGCTATTCCTCTTGATCTAACACAGCTAAAATAGATAAATTGCAAGGTAAGATGGATTTGTACACTGAAAGGGTTATCAAGCATTGGAACCGGCTGCCCAGGGAAGTGGTTGAGGCACCATCCCTGGAGGTATTTATAAGATGGGTAGACATAGTGCTTAGAGATATGGTTTAGTGATGGTTTTTGTCAGAATTAGGTTGATGGTTGGACTAGATGATCTGAAAGGTCCCTTCCAACCTAGGCGATTCTATGGTTCTATTCTACGATTCTATGAACTGTGCCTTAAAAACATAGAGTTTCATTGAGCGTAAAGGGAGTCTTGACATGAGCCTCGATGAATCCCACCCCTGCTGTCTCTCACTGTGCAAGCCTAAGTCATTAGTGGGGAGCACTTGCATCATTGTCAAAATGCCTGCTGCACTGTAGTAGCAAAGGAATGCGCCTAATAGCCTCTCTGCATGGCATTATTTCTCGAAATACCATCTAGGAAATAAAGATACCATCACACTTGCACTTTGGTACCGCTTAATATTTGTGCCCTGTTTTTACCATATAAATGAATTAATCCTCACAGCCTCCTGCTTTTACCTCCCCTTTAGAGGTGGTGAAACTGGAGCAGAGGCACATCAGAAACCAGAGATGCTGAGCTTCCTCAGATTTCAAGGGAAAGGATGTCCCAGAGTGACTCAATCAGTGTTTTGAACGCCCCAGCATCATTTCTGGCAATCTGTCTGTGGTAATACTTGGGATGATACAAAATGCACCCTTCTCCATTTGGAAGAGAAGGAGGTGATGAAACCACATCCTCCGGCTTAAACTAGAAGCACATATATTTGTGCATATTATCTCATTTCCTCTCTGCAATTTTTGAGGATATGCATGGAGGTCATTGCCTTAGTTTCACCCTTGAAGGCACTGCTGTTCCTGAATTTGTTTGTCCTAAAAGAGACCATGGATTCCTACCACCCTCTACTCCAGTCCCCCAGGAGTATCCAGCACCTTGCAAGAGCAAACTTCTGAAGGACATCTTCAGTGGTAACTGACTCTTTTAAAGGCTGTTTCCACGTGTCAGGACCTTGCTGAAAATTGATGAGCTGTGTTTGGCTGTACGGAAATTCTTCATAAGAGAATGTGTTACTGCCTACAAGGATCTTGAGTATGGGTTTGAATCCTTGAACAGTCTCAATTTAGACTTTGCTTGATAGTAAAAAAATGCTTAGAAGTCCATTTGATATCTATATACTTAGATAGCCTTGATATTAATTACAGTATGGTTTAGATTTTTTTTCCTGGAAGAATGCACAATCTAAATAGGCAAGCAATACAAAGGGAGCATTGAGTTGCATGTTTTTTTTTGGTCAAAGTCATATTTGCAAAAAAATGCTGAATTAAATCCACTAAAACTACGTGTACATCCTCATCACATGACTGCAAGGGTTGTAGACAAAAAGTCCCTAATTCTGCTTTCGGTGGTGAAACTGCCTGTGACTTTCATTCTGAAATAAGTTTTCACTTCAAATCTTGTCTAGCGTTAATTTAAAAGAGGCAAAATACCAAATGCAACTAAAACATCCTAAACCAAAATGCATTTGATTTTCTTTTTCAGCAAGAAAGTGATGTTTTAAAAATTTCAGAAAAACTTAAGCATGAGGGTCTTATTTCTTTCTTGGCTTTACGGGTTGCTTCTGCGTTAAAAGTAAATTATTTATGGAGCTCTTATCACTACCATTTTATGGATGAGGAAATGAAAGAGAGAAGAAAAGACTTGTCTTAATCACATGGGAAGTCTGCGGCTGTTCTGGGTAGGGAGCCTCGAATCCCACGTCCCCATGTAGCTGTTCAAAGCTTCAACCACAAAATAAACAAAACAGTCAAGTTCTTTTTATAGCTGGAAGCCATCACTGACATATGTTGAAAGACCCGCGTGGAGTCTCACACTTTGCATGTATAAAAGTGATACTGCTTCTCAACCAGTCTCTTGCCCTGGGTTAGAAATACCGATTTTAATGTGAAATGGGCGTTTTATGTAGTTTGTTCCTAATCGGGACCTCTGAACACTTGAACCTAAGGATTTCTCCGACCACTGCGCTGAACCCACGGGTGCTGCTCTCCTTCCACGTAGGTTCATTACTGCTACAAGCAGCATAAGGCAGTGGGTGCTGCCCAAAACTTCAGCTCGTCCGTGATAATGGGAGGTGGTAGTTGCCTCTGATGACCCGTGTCTTCTTTTGAGGTCTGTGATGGGAGTAGCAGCCATGCGGGCTCCGAGTGCCCCGAGTACATAACATCACCTTGTCAGGAAGTGACATCAGGGCTGAATGACAGGGCTGCAATGCTATACATTATTTAGTGAGCGATATTGTTGTGGGGAGGGGCAGCACACTGAAGAAGATATTTTCTGAAGGAAAATAAAGGAAGGCAGAACAGCTGATTAGTTACTATTATCAGACGCTAATGGGTGTCATGTTGATAAGATGGTAACCAGATAGCATGTAGAAAGGGTTTTAGTGCTAAGTACTCCATTGCCTTTGTGTGATGCCTCATTACTGCACTTGGATCCCCTCCTCTATAAATTTTTAATGATCTCACCATTTTTCATGTAACTCTCACTCCTTGCTTTACTCTCCTTTTGTCCCGAGGTCCCGGTCCCGAGCTGAAGCGGAAACGTATTGTGTGATTAGGTATAGAGACTCCAGCTTATCATCTTGCAGCACACACCCCTCTTGAGAAGATGGGAAAGAGAAAAAAATTCCAAAACTCAGCTTCAAATGTTCATTGCGTTACACTGACAGTAATGGAGTTTCATTAAGTTTGTTCCGTGGTGGCTAACAATTTCTTCCTAAAGCTATGGGATAGATACATCACAATTATGGGTTAACGCAGTTGCAAAGGGGTCCCCAAAATCTTCTTCACTGAGATGGAGGATGTGAGGCACGTTCTTACTCTTCTGTGCTTCCTCTGGTGCTGGGGGTGCTTTGCAGGGAGCAGAGCATACCCTGAGGGTGTCTTGCAGTAGGAAGGCAGCAGGTGGAGGCGGGAGAGGCACAGACAGGCCAGTCAACTCCTCCTGGCAACAGTGTCAAGGCTCAGAGAGGTCATGGGAATCAAGGGTGCAAATAACAGCACCTTGGGCTTGCTCTAGTGCGAGACAAGGGCTGAATTGGCCAAATAAGCTGGAGAGGAGGGGGAGTTTACAGCATTTCCTCGTTGCCCTGTGCCAGCACCAGCTCTGGGGAAGAGGCAGAGTTCCTCACTTGAATGACCCACAGTTAGCATCTCCTAAAAACAGATGCAGATATATTTTTTATATGTTGTCAGAGTACGGTGGTTAGACAAATGTGTGCTAATTAGTCAGAAGGCCAGCAATCACTGCCAAATAGTAAGACTCACTAAACTCTCTTGGTTGAGGTACATTGGAAATGAATAAAATATCTATGGCCATATGTATCTCCAGTGACACAATGGATGAGGACCCAGATCTTTGTTGTGGGAAGAAGGACGGAGTGGCTGAAAAAGTACCTTGAGTCTTTCAAATAATGTGTTGCGCTTTCGGTTTTCTTTATAAACTAGGAGAGCTTGGAGAGAGTATCTGTTGGACCCTCCATCTGACTCCAGCTGGAGGAAAACCCTTTTGCTTTTGCCTGGTTTTGGCTGTGTTCCCACCCCACCACGTGGAACTCCTTAGCCCAAGGATCAGGCTTGGCAAATGCAGCCTCGAGTTATGAAACCCGCGGCTGGGCGCAGAGCAGCTTTTCCCTAGCGTTTCTCGAGTGAGTAAGACCCGTCTGGAATTTCTGAAGGAGTTTCTGCTATCTCAGGCTTGCACTGTCTGCTGAGGAAGGAGTTTTTCTTGTGGTATTATCATAACTAATTTTCCATGGATCCATCATTACCACTGTCTATTCCTCTACAGATAACGCACGTCTCAGAATAAAGTTCCTCAGGGCTGCTCACCAGGCTTTCCTCTTTTTCTGAAAGCTGAGACATATGGTCTCACATCTTAATTTTTTTCTCCAAAAACATCTGAGTCACACTTGCATGAGTAACAGGACAAATGACAATGAGCAAAGGACATGTCTGGTACAAGCGAGCTCACTGTCCCAGCTTGCTAGACAAATGTTTATACACCCAAATAAACAGCACATTCAGCTCCTCGGCTGATCTACACGTGACACCTGGCGTGCTGATGACACCACGGTGGTGCTGATGGTGACATGGGCCAATGGTAACAAGTAGGAGGAGTGAAGCTGTAGAGCAAAGCCAGGCAGCAGAGCCTGTGGTCTGTGGCAAGGTACCGTGCACTCAAGGAATCTGACTGCTGGGAGCAGAAGAGGTAAAAAAGGATGTTTGCGGAGTAAAATTTAGCTCCAAAGTCTCAGTCCCTGTATTTGAACAGTCTGTGAACATGCTTTTTTTTTTTTCACGGCGTCCCTCTTCTCTATAAAACCTTTCAATAATAATCATAGAATCATAGAACCATAGAATGTGTTGGGTTGGAAGGGACCTTTAAAGGTCAGCTAGCCCAACCCCCCTGCAGTGAGCAGGGACATCTTCAACTAGATCAGGTTGCTCAGAGCCTCATCAAGCCTGACCTTGAATGTATCCAGGGCTGGGGCCTCCACCACCTCTCTGGGCAACCTGTTCCAGTGCCTCACCACCCTCATTGTAAAGACCTTCTTCCTAATGTCTAATCTAAACCTACCCTGCTCTAGTTTAAAACCATGGCCCCTCGTCCTATTGCTACATTCCCTTGCAAACAGCCCCTCCCCAGCTTTCTTGTAGGCCCTCTTCAGGTACTGGAAGACCACTATAAGGTCTCCCCAGAGCTTTCTCTAGGCTGAACCACCCCAACTCTCTCAGCCTGTCTTCATAGGAGAGGTGCTCCAGCCCTCTGATTATCCTCGTGGCCCTCCTCTGGACCCTCTCCAACAGGTCCATGTCCTTCTTGTGCTGAGGGCTCCAGAGCGCTGGAGCTCCAGGCTCCAGACTCCAGGTGGGGTCTCATGAGAGCAGAGTAGAGGGGGAGAATCACCTCTCTGTATCTGCTCGCCACGCTTCTTTTGATGCAACCCAGGATGCAATTGGCCTTCTGGGCTGCAAGTGCACGTTGTTGTCTCATGTCCTGCTTTTCACCCACCAGTACCCCCAACTCCTTTTCTGCAGGGCGGCTCTCTATCACATCATCCCCCAGCCTATATTGATAACGAGGATTGTCCTGACCCAAGTCCAAGACCTTGCACTTGGCCTTAACTTCATGAGTTTCACACAGGCCCACCTCCCTAGCTTGTCCAGATCCCTCTGGATGACTTCCTGTCCCTCTGGCATGTCGACTGCACCACTCAGCTTGGTGTCATCTGCAAACGTGCTGAGGGTGCACTTGATCCCACTGTCTATATGATTGATGAAGATATTAAACATCACCAGTCCCAGTATGGATCCCTGAGGGGATTTTAAAATAATAACAATAACAATAATAATAATAATAAAAAAAATAATAATAATCATCATCATCATCATCACCACCACCTAATAGCTTGGAGCCAAAACCTGCTATTTTTGTTCTGCAGACAAGTGGAGAATTATTTAGTTTTCTACTTTGGAGTGGTTATTAACATCATAGTCCCTACCTACCTTTGTTCTAGAAAACTGGGCCAGGATGTGTGCCAAACCAGAACAAAAAGATAGCTCTTACCTGAGAAAGCTAACAAAACTGTGACAGATTTTGGAATAGTTGTGTTCTTGCATTCTCACCCCTCTGTTTTGCCTGATAGATTTTTATACCAGAAGAATATCAAAGACTAAATATTACCTATTACTTGATCCTAATTTTCTGTTGAATTCTTTTTTTTGATTAAAAATCACAAAGATATTTTCAGATTTACAAACAGTTTCAATTCTCTGATCATTGAATGGCTTGGAAACCATGGGACCTCTCAAATACTGAATATATCTGGATTTGAAAGTAACGTTACACCTTTCCCTCTCTCTCACCACTCTTTTCTTTTACTCGTCAGCAGCTTCAGCTAAATCCTCCTCAGTAATCCCCGTTGAGCAGAGATTTTAGTACAGATGTTAATCTGCTTGCCTTTACTAATTTCAATGAACAATTTAGCAGTACTGTTTCAAAGCTGACCAGCAATATTCTTAGAGTCACGTTGTTGTCAGAGGCCAGATTCAATTTGAGGAGTGTGCAGGAATTCTAAGTTGGTCACTTATGTCAGAGCTGGAAGGGATATTCTAGGAAATCAAACTTTTATGATTATTTAAAACCTACGAAACATTATGGAAAAATCAAATATTTACTAAAACGGAACATGCAGATGTCTGCACTCCTAAAAGCTGCAATGCCAAATACAGAGAGGAATCAGCCCTTCATAAAATAGTGTTGACCTTAAAGATCTGATACGAGGCTCCAAGAATTTATAGATCAGTGAGAGAACTCCATGAAACCATGGGAAAAGGCGTACTCCTGCCAGCATCCTCATCCAGTCTGGGGAAGCTATAGATTTGCCTGGCCAGTGGAAGTGAGCTTTGTTTTACTCCCAACACAGGACTTTCCCCCCTTTGTCTGACACTTGGTTGGGTGTCCTCAGGAGCAGAATGGTCATTCACATGCCAAGGCCATCAGTGTGCCCCAGTGCTCAAATGTAAAACAGCTGGGCAGGACTCTGGGGAGCCCTATAAAAGAGGTGAAGAATCCTCCTCCAAAGACGTGGAGTGGCTCCAAGGAGACTCCTTTTCTAATTCTCCTGCTTCTCACTGCCAAAGAGCATCTTGCCGGCTACTTTAATCTGCAAGATCCATCTTACTTTAACCGTATTGAAAAGGACTGATGTTTTGGGGTTGTGCTGTGCTATATTAAAATCCATATTTCAAACAATAAATGCTTTCCATTTATCCAGGCTAGTCTCTTTTCTATTGAGCCAAACTTTCAGGCAGTTAGCTAAACCTTTCAGTAATATGAAGCACCTTTTTCATCTTGTGCCAACACTGTAATGCCTCCAATAATTTATGTTTAATTTTTAATACAGTTATCTATCATGAGTAATTATGTGGGCTGCTCACAATATTCCATTTTCTGTTATGTGGTTTTTCTGAAGATTGTGGACTTAAAAAAATACCACAGTACTACTACTTTTCTGCTGAATTTCCTCTAAAAAAGAAACATTGAGGCGTACTTGAAGATACTGTATGTCAGACCCTGAGAAGTTCTTTGCTCTGTCTTTAGGTCTACCGATGCTAGTGTAAGAAACAGTGTAAGCTGCTGTGATTTATGCACTGCAGAGCTAGAGAAAACATCTGAGCAGAGTTCTTCACTTTCACGAGTATATTTTGCTGGTGTTTGTGTGCAGGGTTCAGGTGTTGGGGGCAAAATTTCCCTGCTGACACTGGCGCTGTCAGCGGTGCACGTCAGTACTGGGAGAGGTTTTCACTCTCATCTCCAATGGATAATGAGAAGCTAGATCTGCCCCAACTTTTCCACACGTTCCATCTAACAAACTTTCTCCTCTGAGCTTATAAAAGACCTGATGGCTGTGCATCCCTGCCGCTGGGGAGGTGTCCTGCTGCAATGCCACTGAGGCCACTGCAGTTGCCCGGTTTTGCCATCTGCGTGGGGAACTGCCTTAAAACCGCAGGCACTCTTCTGCAACACCCGTGCCTGCTCTGCAGGAAGAACTGGAAGGGTACGATGCTTTCCAAAGGCAAAATGGAAAATGCCCGCTCACGGCCCAGAGCTGCTTACACCAGCAACAGCCACAACGTGTTCGCCTGCCTTGAGCGACAGCTTGTTTCACACGTGCAATAGGAGCAGCTGGTTTTGTTAATCTGTATTTGGCAATAAATACTGATATGAGTACCAGATCTGTCTGAGGGATTGGAAGCTAAACTCCTAGGGGCCATTTATAAGTTTTCTGTCAGAATTTACGCTTTGAGACGTCTGTGTTATTTCTCTCAGGCTCAGGAGCTCTCTGTATAAGCACTGCTCTTTTGTGAGGGAGAAAACGGCTCTTGCCTTTTTTTCCTGGCCAGACCACAGCTTGTCCTGACATGCTCCTGCTCTGGGAATTGGAACTGGAATGTGTATGGGACTGCTAATGGAAATCTATACCAAGGAAGCCATTTGAGTGCTGGATACTTGTCAGGACCATTTCCAACCTCTGTTGGTGAAGAGGCCTTGGGACAACAGCGCTCCTCTGAAATGGCAGTGCTTCATGAGTAAATGACGCATTAAATTCACACAGGTCATCAGAGCTTACAACTGCTTTTGTTCAGAAAAAAAATGTTAAAATAAATTTCTCCTCACAGCAGACATGCCTAAGTTGCTGGGTCTTATACATGTATACCTCAATGTAATGTATTTTGCCATATACACCAATTATTCCCGTGGAGAAGACATGTTTGAAACCAAATGGCCACTCCATTACAGAACTTGCACAGTCGATAAGGGACAGCAGCACCTTCCAAGAAAACATTTTCTGCATACAGTTGCTTCATTCTTGATCCTCAGAGAAGACCTAGCCAATACCTTCAAAAGACGGAAACTTGGAAACCAAAAGTAATACTCTAAGATGCTAAACCACATGGGTTCAGTACAGTTGTTGATGCAGTCCCGTTGACATGCCACCCCATCCTCTGCTGGTGGGAGGTCAGGAGCTTTCATCCTAAGCTGTGGCACTTAGGTTATATTCAGAGCTGTTGCTCCCTTCTTGAACTCATTACATTGCTCTCTGAGCCTTTGTCAGACCTAAAGGAGATCTTGTACACCCACAAATTTGTCCATTTTTTTTTTCAAAATTATTTGGCCTAATGGAAGCTATTACCTATTATGAATGCTGTGAGTATGATAGGATAGCTGCAACTACAACACTGCTACTAAAGGCAAAAGGGCTGCAGGCTTGGCCTTGTCAAAGTCTGAGGTAAAACTTCCCTTGATGTCAGCGTCATAAGATCTCACCCAGATAGCAAAACAGTTTATTTTGGTAGCAGTTCAAGATTTACTCATCATAAGAGATGTTTCACCACACATATAGGTAGCATTGAATAATAGAAGATGTGCAGGTAAATCTAAGGCTGTAATTCAATCAAGGACATTTGTTGATGTCTTAAGCTGAGAGTCAAACAGCTTAAGTAGTTTATGACCGGCGGTAGAACTCCCTTGATTGAATTACTGCATGGGCATTCAATTGCATAAATGTATTGTTATTTATATGGTGTGCCAAAGCCTGATTTTAAAGTTAACTGTGGCAGGCTGTAACTAATGGAGAAAGAGCAGTATGGCATTACAGTGCCCCTTAAGCAAGGAAAATGAATGATGTGCACTGTGTTCTGCGCTTATGTAAAAATAATTATTGTAGTACTGTAGGGACTTAATTCTTTCATACTCATGAAAGGAACGGGAACTCGAGGTTGTTAGTCAGAAATAGTCCCTGGCCCCTATACCAGAGTGAAGGACTTGTGAAATTTCCATTAGTGTTAGGGATCTGTCTATAAACTAGATCCACAAATGTTTCAAACTCTGTTAAGTGTAAAGGAAAAGAGGTGAAACAGGGTAAAAATGGGTACAACAGAAAAGAGTATTATAAATACGACGTGAGCATGACACTGTGCGAAGGGTAAAGGGGGTTTACAGAGGCCTCTCTGGCTCTTAGTACCCTTGTGCGTAGGGAAGGCACGGAGCTGCAAGCACCCATCCCCTGGAAACTGCTTACACCGGCAGGTGGGGGCTGTTTGCTGGCTTCAGCCCAGCTCTGCTCATCCTGCATCCTCCCAGGGGCGTCAGGTTTTGCGCCCTCCTCTTCTGCTGGAGAGTGGGATAGCTTTACCAACAGCTTTCTAGGGGACCGGCCAGGGAACATGCACATTCAAATCCAACCCTTTTCAGAGACGGTCAAAACTGCTCAATAGCAGTGCAGGCTGTCTGCATCATGGGCTGTCATGGCAAATTGGAGCTGACAGCTGGAAACTGCTCACATAGATTTCCTATTGCTCCTTTTAACCAGCCTGTATTAAATTGCACCAAAAGGGCTGACAGCCTTAAAATCCATGCCATTATATCACATTAAGGGCTGCAAAAATCTGCCTGCTTTCACAAATTTCAAAGTCAATTGATATATAAGCCCAGTAGACATCCTAGAGCCTGGAGACACAGTACAACCAGCACACATATGTGCGTGTTCATTCTGCATCCAGGCCCATCTGCAGTTCTCAAGTATTGTCCCATATCAGCATTCTTCAAAATCCTATACATAAAGGAAATACTTTTAATCTAGAAAAAATAAATACAGGCATGAATACTTCCCTCAGGAAGCCTTCTGTCGGGCCATGGCTTTTGAAAGCACTATTACAACTTATCTTGGACTCATTAATTACAAGAATAGCCTGTATATGTGTGAGCACTGCCATGGAGGAAAAGGGTGCTGCCTGTCTCAGTAAGGAGTGAAGATGCACACTTGCATGTCAGGTAGAGTAAGGACTCAGTCCTGCATATAATACACAACTTCTGCAAAAATTTTCCTCTAACACATCATCACCACCACCTCAGCAAGAGTCCTGAGCACAATAGATAGTATTCCATAATCGCTTCAGCACAGAAACGCTCATGCCAACATGCTGGTCACAAAATCATCTTTTTTCATAAAGCTTAGGATACGTTGCCATTCTCATTCCCTGGTTTATTGTGGTAGTGGGACTGGAGAGGGGTGAATTATGGCTCTGCTTCCTTGACTTTCATATCAAGCATGTTGGTCTTGCTATCCTCGCTGTTATAATGTCAGCAGACTGCCACTTTTCAGGGAGTATCAGCAGAAGATAATTTCCTTTTCGGTCTCTAACTAGCCTCCCTTCAGATTCAAGTGAATATACATAACATATATCAAGGACTGGTAGATAAGCTAGCCCTCTCACACACATAGACCCTAATCAAACTTCCTTCCTGAAGGGGAGTTTATCAGAAGCCAGACAACTCTTAATTTGACATTCAAGAGAAAAAAAAAAGCAGTTAAAGGCACTTAAACCTTATTCCACTTGTCTTCCTTTGTCAACATATAAGAAAGAAAATTATTCATGTCATCCATGTCACATTTTTAAAAATCCCTTACACAATCAAACCTCAACACAGGGAAAAAATGCTGCACGCAAAAAGCAGTTAGTTTTGACATTGTGTACATGATGGTTTCATCAGTTCCTTTGGTCGCTGGACTTAGGAGCAGTCTGCTCCAAATCCTGAGAAGAGCATCGGGACTTCCATAGGTCACCCCAGTCTGCAGCAATGGCAGCCTGACCTTGGCACTACTTGAAAGGCAAGCTAAGGCTGGGAGGGCCACTTCACTAGCCTTCAAAACTCTGTGGCCTGATAAAGCAGACAGGCCCTCGTCAGAGGAAAATAAACAATTAACAGAGCTTGCTATGTCCTCAGCTGTGCTAGAGAGATTACATCATGACTTGTACACACAAACACACACATTATTTAAAGATGTAGTCCAGATTCAGACTTTCTATCCAGAAATCTAATTTTCGGTCAATGCGCATTGGTCCAGCTATTTGTTTATTTTTGAAATACTGGATTTGGATAGCAATAAGATGTGATTTTACTAACTGCATAGCTTTCATGATTTAATTTATTATCACAACCAGATATGTCTCTTAGAGTGTCTTTCTGATTCTGAAACCTGTGTGTTTGGGTGTGGACTTTAAGGTTATTGTTGACATGTTTGATCCGATGTTATATTAAGGACTAATGTTGATTTTATTGGGGTGTGATAATTTCCACTGTGCGGTTCAATACCAGGAACAATGAAAAATCAGGTCATTTGATTTTAACATTGCTAAAAAAAAGATTCTTGCACTAAGCAAGAGGGTCAGCCATGGCTTTCTTTCAGATCATTAAAAGGGGAATGTCTCAAAAGCAGCCTAGGAGGTCATTTGTGACTCAGAGTCCTGCACCAGCAAATGCATTCGTTCTCCCTCACCCATGAGAGCCATCACTCTCACCAGGCCAAAGTCCCAGAGATTTAAGAGCATTTCCATTCAGAAGGCCAAAATTCTTTGGCGTCCTCTCTTTACACGCCCCACAAGGCACTTGAAATCACAGTGTCTGATTTTATGTACGAAGTCATGTAAACATATTCACTATTTATATTACTAGCAACTGCAACAAAGATTTAATCCTCAAGTTTCCAGGGAGGGAAGAGCCATATATGTTCCAGCTCCAACTCTGCCACCTTCAGTAGGCCTTCTCCAAATAGATTTTGGGTTGATGCCAAGAATGTGGTCCATCCTTGATTGAACACTGTCTACATACCTTGGACAAATTTGTGTACAGCTTGTTCTTTCTACATTAGGATTAATGGGGCATAAACAAGCCCGTGGCTAACAATCAGGTTGTTTCAATCAGCCATGACAATAAAAAGCCCTGTAGGAAACATGGTTGTCAGACACCGATTGTGGAACGTGAGGAGCTGCTAAATGAACTAGCAAGCCTTAGTGAAATAAACCTTTTCTGTACTGCTTTCTGAATTTTTACAGTCTGAGTGCAGCGTCTTTCAACAATAGAATTAAATATGTTCCAATGTAATTTAACCTTAAATAATACTTTCCTTTTTTTTTTTTAATTTTTTTTTTCTGTTGGGAGCTACGTATTCTATTGCTTCAGACAATGTCAATCAAATGGATTCGAATGTTTTGTTGGAATGCCTAAGTTGTTGAAAATGCTATAGCCCACAGTATGCATAACTCTACAGTAATTGTGCTGCCTTCTTTTCTTTCTGCATAAATTAATTCAAAGTCTCAAATAATTTTGAAGTAGTAAATACATGATGATCAAGCAGGTTTTGCAGAAGTAAAATGAAGATATTGAAGTTACAGTGATGAACAAAACTTCCAGGCTCAAAACAAACTTGGAGGAGAATCATTAAATCAATTCTGGTTTTAATTTTATTTTTCTTACCAAAGGAAAAAAAAAAAGGTCATGAATTCTTATCAGGCTTCCTTAAAGGACAGCTTGGCATTGGCTCTGACTTCTTAAAATTAAAATTATATTGATTTTCCATTTTATTAAATAAATGTTCCTCCTTGGGCTTGCTTTAGGAAAAGAAAAATGTTTTCAGTGCAATTTTCTCTTCAGCCATTGCCTGGGCTTTGACTGTGGAACACACATCTACATCCAAATTAAGAGACAAAGGGGTTACCCAGAACAGCCCTTGTTCCAAGCCCCTGGTGGCACAATGCAAGTTTCTCCCTCTCAGACAAATAAGCAAAATGCAAGTTCTCTCAGGTTACCCTGCATGGTACTTCACTTTAAAACTGTCCATGAATATTTACGTTGTTTGGGAAAGAAATTGGTGGGGTACTCAAATGCATTCTAAAAGACCATCTTCTGCCCTCGTCCCCCTGCCTGCACACCTCACTGTGAACAGCTCGGAGCACTTCTGTCTCTTGCAGCTTATTAAATATGAACAATGCTAGCGCTAGTACTGTGCCCAGGCTGGCTAAAAACAGTGCATGTGCCCATGCACTGCTAAAAGTGGTAGCTGTATGAAAGTGGGACTTTAACGCTGTTGAATCCTTCTAGATTAAAACTGGTAACTTCTAAATGAGCAAAGTTAGGAATTTATATATCCTTTAGAGCTTGTTGGCTTCTCTCGCATCTTTGTAGCTTAGGAAGACTAGAAAGACCATTTCTAAATCTGTCAACTATTAAAAGTGTCCCCTGACCTCAGGGGCCAAGACACATTTTTGAAGGGAAAGGACTGACCCAGGCTGTCTTTCATCTGTTTAGGATGGAGAACAAGTAGCAGCCGAGGTGAAACATGCAATGGAGTCTGGTGCAAGATCCCTTATTCCCCTCCCTGGTCTTGCAGACAGTTTTCCTGTAAGATAAGGGAAGAGCTCTGGACAGGTCAGCATTGAATAACATTGTCTCCAAATAAGCTATTATTACTTTCTGTACTGCTATGTGTGATTGAAAATTAATAATTTGGTAAGATAGCTATTGTATTATTTGCATAAAGGTTTTTAAGACTCAATTCAAGCCCCAGAGAGATGCCAAAACCCCTTTCTTTGTTTGAAAAGCCAGTTAAGACTGTTAAGCAACATAGCATTCTAACCCATCGCATAATTTACAAAACTCAAGCACTCAAGAGCAAGGAAATGAATAATTTAGACGATCATTAATCTCACACTACCCACATGATAAACACAATTATCAGTCTTATCAGCTATGGAGAAGTGAACATTTCATCACAACGCAAGGACCGTCACCCTGACTCTAGCTCCAAAGTATTTCACCAAGAAACACCAAACCAAAAACACAGAATAAAGCTGTCCTGAAAAACAACAGTCAGCTGTGAACACGTTAGTGGCACAGATTGATAGGGCCATATGCAAGCCTCACTTCAGTAAGACTCAGTCTTACATTCCCGTTCTTCCTGTTTTGCCACATCTATTCCACTTCTAGACTCTTTTTTTTTTCTTTCTTATGGAGTTCCTGTGTCAGTTGATAAATACAGTCACTAGATAACGTTTCTAAAAAAAAGTATTATGATACCAAACTAAGGATAAAGCAATAGAAAAACACTCCACAGGTAAGAGACAAGGCTGGTTTTTTGAGATGCAATAGCTAATTCCTTGAAGCGGACTTAATAGCGGATGAGTTACTGAGCTCACGGAAATCAAAAGAGGCAGAATCTTGCTCGGTAAACCTCCAGGTGGGAAATGTGCCCGAAATCTGGCCATGGTGAAGCAGAACTCTGAAAGCATGGAGAACAACGTCACCGTGCCAACTTTTACTTCCAGAGTGCAGAGGATGTGTTGGGACTTAATAAGTTACAGCTATTGCCCGCGGGTTGTGTTGGGAGCAGGGTATGGCTGGAGAGCGTTGCTGTAACACCATCGGCTGAAACAAGCTCTAGCCAAGCTTCCCGGGTGGCTCATATGGGTGGGGAGGTGGTGGGAATTCAGCCGCGGATGGCACTATATGAACTGTCTGAGCTTTTTACATTTACCTACTGGACAATTTAAAATGAGCAATGTCCTCATCTGTTCAGTTCCTTACTTTTAAATGTTTGACTGTTGCAAACGGCATGAGAGGTAAGTATTTTTTTGCTGTTACATATAAGCTTTAACTAGCTTTTGAATCAAAACTATTTTTTTTTTCTGTGCTAGTGTGACAGTATTAGGAGATAAGGGAAGGTTAGAAAGTGCGGCCTGAAACCATGGTCTCCTGTCATAGATTTGAGATGAATTTTAGGTAGAGCAAAATAACACCACGAGATCTAATTTTAATCACATTTTAGAAGGGAAATATAATTCTGGTTTTAAAAAGAATAATAATGTCTTTCCAGATTCATTCTTCTTCAGTGGAATTACATAAGAAAACACCTTCTCTCTGACATTTTTACAGGAAATACCAGGAAACTGAGTGTTCCTTACCTTATGGCATTTCCATAAAAACATGCTGTCCTGCATTATTTTATTTAGAAGAGTAAAAAATAGCTTTTCTTGTGTTACAATGTTTTCAGCAAAAATCTCGATATCCTTCCCAGAATTACCAACCATGTGGATACTCCAAATTACACTTAATTTACTGTGCTTACTGCTTACATGAAGCAGTCACGTCAAGCTTTTATAAACACGCTTCTGGGATTATTTGGATAACAAGAGAAGTGTGGTGCTCCTGGCTGTGCATTTTTTTCACCAAGGCTCATGGCTTCAAAAATAGATTTCAGGAGTTCAATGTCTGTGCTTTGTCCATTGCTAAATGAAGATTCTTGCTGACAACTTTCTGCTCTAGACCCATCGTAGAAAGTCAGGAACCCCTGCTCTGCATTGACCAATTAGCATCCCAAATTATGGCAGCTGCCAAAACTATTGTCACTGTCTTTCTCTTTCCAGAATTGCCTTTTTGTTCTTCTACAGCTGTTTTCCTTTTCCCACTGACATCTCACCTTTTTCCAGAACTGCTTTTTTTTCTCCAGCTGTTTTCCATTCCCACTGACATTTCACCTTTTATCACATTTTTCTCTTGTCTTCTCACTTCTTCTCCCTCAACTGTAAGACCTTTACCTTACCCAGAGAAAGCTGCTAATGCTCGAAGGTTGTTGGTCCTTGACTAACGGTCTTGTTTCAAGAGTTTTGATGGAAGTCAAAGATCACAATATCACAGGTCTAAGAACTTACCATATTTCTGCTTGATTTCAGTTTCTGCTTGATTTTGGTTTCAGACGTGATCCTGTTCTATGCTGTGAAGAGATACTATGCAAATGACATTGGATCTGTGTGGGAGCTGGTAATGATTGATAAAATCAAACCCCACTGGGGTCCATGGAGGTTTTGCGGAAGATGTGAATCTGTTGCCTCGCTAGTATTGAGCTGCAAAGGGACATAGCTAAGGGAAGGCTTGAGGAGAGCTTGAAGATGGCTTGGCCTTTGCTGCATGCTTGTGCAAATTGTGCAAAACCACTTGGAGTGAGGTGAGCTTGGAGCAGGGTACCTCCTCCACCTCCAGTCAGCAGGGCAGCTTCTCTCAGCCAGGGCCCATCTCACTGCCCCAGCCAGGAGAAGGCCAGCTGGGGCATACTGGGGCAGCCTTAGTCCAGGGCATCAGACACCTCCCTGGGAACGGGGAAGGGTTGAGGCTGTGCCAGGACGTAGGCCCTTGGGTGGACAACAGACAAGATGCAGCAAGGGAACTCTTCACTGGAGATCCAGAAAGCAGTTTTCACCATGAGGGTGGTTGGATGCTGGCAGAGCTACCCAGGAAGGCTGTGAAATCTCCCTGCTTGGCAGTATTCAAAGCACAGGTGAAAGCAACCTCATCTAAGTTCAAAGCTGGCCATGCTATGGGTAGGGGTGTTGAGGTAGAAGACTTTCAAGAAGTCCTTCCCAACCAAACTGTTCAATGATTCAAAGTCACGCTGCTATGAGCATGGAGGCAGTCAAAGATCAAAAGTAGATACATTCTGGTTTTGGGCGGTTTCTTGGAGAGAGTACAGATATAAAGACATCTCAGCAGATCTATTTGAAAATGACTGTTTGATGCCCCATTCCTCCCCATATTCCTGAAACTCTTTCTCCAAGATCACTCATGGATTGTGAAGAACAAGGGGTGCAGGGGCTTCCTGTGGTATGGCAGGGGCAGCTGCAGGCTGGTAGGTCATGTGCAGGGGAGATTCTGCATCCCTGTCCAAGCCAATGAGTTTTGTTAGGACCAGAATTCCCCTCTAAATCCTAGCAGAAGGCTCTGCCTTGCAAAACCCACTTGATCCTCTTCTGACAGCCAAGATGGTATGAAGACTTGCAATGTTCATGCTGCAAGGCCATTAGCAATTTTTGTACCTCAGGTGACTTATTAATATCTTATTTGACAAGTCAGGTTTAAATGCATGTTGAAAAATGACTTTATACTGTCAGAGCTCATTAGCTTTTATGCACAAAACAAAATCATTATTCAGAGATTTGGAACTGCTTTACTAAAGTGGGCATCTATTGAATATCCCCAATGCAATTCTTCCTTCTAATATGGTAATTCGTTATCTGTATTTAATTATCTGCAAGGTGAAAGGTTGCTGGGCAGTGTTGTTCAGCAATAGCCCAATGGAAATTTTTAAGTACTTTCACTCTGGGCTGACTGTCTTTACAGATCAATCTTACTGCTAATGACAACCAATACTTTCAGATGTGATTACAGACTAGCTCCATCTTTTCATGAGCCGAGACTCTTTGGAATCATATGTATTGATCTTTTTAATAGAAGTCAAGAAAAATGAAATTACCGTGGCTTCTTTTTGCAAAACTATGATAAATGGGAACTTGGAAAGTTACAGAAGATTTTTTTTTCTGTTGTGGATTATTTTAATCACTAAAAATGATGGTCTTTTTAATAATGTTTGTCTTTCCATTATGCACATTTGCAGCAAAGCCAAAACTTATTTTTGTATTACTTTATATAACCACATTTAAGCAAAGACATGTCAGAATTGCCTGATGGTATATTTAGGTAACTATCAAGTAGACTCTAGGCTAAAGGAGAAAGCTGCTTTTAGATGCCAAAAGATTTTATTTTCTCGGCATCTACGAGTTGAATTCAATTTTTAGAACAGTGTTTTGGGATCTCTACAATCAAGTATTCATTTGTTTCTTATATAGAGCTTACCCTTCATTGCATGTAATATTGTGACAAGAGACTTTGCCTATGTGCATTTTCTTTCTTCCCATAAGTCTTATACTGGCTTTCACTTATCCAGTTTTCAATGGAAATACATGTCACATGCCTCTGCCTTTCACTTCATTGCCTTCTCCATGTTTCTCAACCTCTATAATTTTATGAGGAAATGTGCGTATTCTACCCTGCCCCTGAGACGTAGAGGACAGCGTTTTGGCTTCATGTTATGCTGTAAACATACGTGCACCCCACTGAGAATAACATTTGCTAGTTTGGCTTCTCATTCTTGTGCCAATAGAATGGAAGTAAAAATGTATTAGATCCCATTTTTATTGTAGCTGTTCCTCTTGGATAAATTTCATTGCAAAAGTAGTGGGTAAGATAAATCTTAGTGACACAATGGCAGAAGAAAAAATATGGATAAATCATAGGAGTGGTGGAAGATATATACTGGTGGCTCTCTCTGGTGTTAATGGGAGCTGGAAGATACACACATGACCCACAGATATTTAAAATCAGAGGCACTGGCAAACTTTCCTCAGTTTGAAAGGCAGTGTCATGTTTTCTTATTGCCCGATTGAGCCTCAATTCTCTTCAATCTTCTGTGTTGTAAATCCATACTCTTTTCAGACTTATTTCCACAAGATAATTTCCTCTTTTTCTAATCACACACCTATAATTTTTTAAATTCCTCTACACTTTTCATTATGCCTCTTGCCACAGCAGTCTTCAACACAGAGTCATTTGGCCTCATTGCTGTCCTTGAAACTCTCGGTATTTTTCAGTCAGATATTACTTTCTGAACACTTTAGTAACCCGTATCTTGCCTTTTGTAGAGGTCCAGACTTAACACCTTTTGTGCATAATGTCAACTTCAGAAGTCTGGGGGTTTTTAATTCATGATACACAAAATTTCAGTTTAGTTCAGGAAGTTCCTAACCTGTAGGTGACAGGGAGTGTACACCAAGGGCTCTGTGTATCTGCCCTGTTTTGTTTCTCCTTGCTTCATAACCTTCTGGGGCTGGCTGCTATTGGAGACAGGTTACTGAGTTGGATGCTTTTGGATAGATGCAGTGTGAATGTCCTCCACTGACATCTCTGTCCCACAGATTCTTCCTCTAGCTGTTCTTGCTGTGCCTACTTTTCTTTGAATATCCTGTTCACAGGAATTATCAAACATGCAATAATGAAAAAACCCTCAAAACCTCACTGATTACAATTTTATACTATATCTTTTGGTGATGGACTAGATCTTTTAAAAGTAAGCTTTTATATTTCATATAGACTGGGGTCCGTCGGGCTCTGTCTGTATTGCAGATGCACTAAACCAGGTGATAAAAACATTTTGTGCCATGCTGCACTCAGCTGCAGACAATCCAGTACTTAAATGAGAAGTCTGATTAAAAAAAAAAAAAAAAGGCAACTATCTAATAATTGCTTTAGGTATACCTTAGTATTTTCATTAAAAATAGTGAATGATGCTTCAGCATGTCTTGCAACAATTCATGCTGAGTCAAAACCAGCCGTTATTTTTCTGTAGCTTTCTTAGACTTTGTTTTACAGAATTGTGTCTGACTGATTTTACCTAGGAAAGCTGTCCCTTTGCTATTTAATGGTGATGCAAAATTAACCACATTGGGAAGAAGATCGTAGAATTGCGTCACAATATATTTATTTCACTTTGTCTGGAAAAGTCATGTTATTCTGCCAGTACAGTTTTAGTCATGAAAAAAACATTTATTTGGGAAAACAACAGACTGGTTCAAAGATGCTTTGTTTTGAACACCAGAAGCTAATTTGTTGTCAAGTTGAAATACAGAACACTAAAGTTGTCATCTGAAAGATGATTAACTTATTCTTGGTGTAGTTTTGTGAAACACTGGCTTTGTGAAATATTTTTTTGCGAGTGGATACCATGTAGTGTGTAATACACAGACAGCATAAATATTCTTCCATCCTGTTTACATGAGTTTTCAGCTCATTAGTTTAGATTAAACACTTTTTTTTTTAGCAAGCATGGTAAGGTACATGTACTAAAATTTGTTATAACATGTCCAAAGCAGTCTGGACTAAACGACTCAACCATTCAGCTTAATCCGTCTAACACTTATTCACATAAGTGAATCTGCTTATGTGAATATATTCTTTAAGCTCAAAGGTGAAACTACTCCTGTGGTACTGGATCCCTTGGACAGTCTCCTCGTTTACTTGAATAATGCCAATAAGATCTGTCTGGGTACCTCTATCACTTGTATGTCAAAGGAAAGAGGACCTTGCTATTGCTTTGAGTTTTTGAAACCTTTTCTTCTTTAATATAAACCTTCATGGGATGAGCCTGAAGAAAGGTTAGCTGTACAAATAGTGTTTTACATGTCAAATAGGTTGCAGGATCAGGTAGGATGTAATTTTTTTTCCTTTAGTGTGACTGAGTTTCTCATCTGGGCAAGAAGGAAAGACCAAGGTATTGAGGTTGAAGGACAAAAATAACATTAAATAGGGTGATATAAGCTAGAGACAGTTTTCAGCATGTTTTTTTCCTCAACACACCTCAATTCCTTTTTTTTTTTTAAGGCAGTCTGTATAATTTTCGTTTCGGTCTATCCGCTTACATAATAAATGTACTGGTTTCTTTGCTAGAGCGAGTAAGGGGAGGGAATTCACCGTTTTTCTGACTAACTGTTGAGAAACTTGGCTCTACATCTCCTTGAAATCTTTTGCACAACTCAGAGGGAAAAATTCATCAGTTTTGGCTGTCTAGAGCTTTATTCTCATTCTTTAGCACCATTGCTCTCTGGTAGGTGCAACACCCGGGTTGTGTGACAGCTAGTCACTATTCCATTTCTATAAAGACTTTGCATGCTATTATGGAGTCTGACAGATCATTACCAAAGCCTATAGCACAGTCCAGAAATACACAGTAGTTATTGCTAAAAAGTCAGCATTTCCTTGCAATTATCATGTAGTGGCATCAAAGATCCATGGTTATTTCACATTTGAATGACAGAGAAAAATAGTTTATCTATCCATCTATCTATCTATCTGTAGGTAGCGCTGCTTGGTAAATTTTGTCAATTTTAATGTTTACCAAATTATACTAAGACCTTATTTTCTAACTTTGGAAAGAAAGATTAATTTGGAAAAGAAGATAGAAAATACATAGTAATCTGTGAATTAGGAATGTAAAGGCGGGAAGGAAGAGAAAGAAGGCATTTGGCAGAAAAGAGATGAGAGACAGGGCTGGGCTGAGCACCTGCACCAACAGCATTGTTGAATCTGCGTGTCCTGCTATAGCGAAGAGATAAACCAGTTTCCAGCGGGCATGTTGAGTGCTAATGAAGCTTCACAAAGGGTTAGATCAAAGAAGAGTAGTCAGCTCTCAACGCGAGGTCTAGCTCATCTGAGGTGGTCTCTTTCTCCAACTTAAGTGTTAAAAATGACTGAAAAGAAATCAACAAGTTGTGCTGCGTTTACAACGTTCAAGACTAGAGTTTTGGTTATCTTGGAAAGATCTGTGATATTTTGATATGGCAATGAAACAGTTAAATCTGTACTGGGTATCCCCAGAAGAATAAGTCAAACGCTAGTTATTTAAAATGGGAAACTATTTGGGCTGGTAAAGAATTTTTTCCATTCAACTATTTTTTATGGAAAACTTTTTTTCTGATGAAACAATTTTTTTAAATGAAAAGTCTTTAATGGAAATCAGCTGTCTCCTTCCCCCCCCCTTCTTTTTTTTTTCATAAAATCTTGGCCTTTTGTTGAAAAAAGAAATTATAAAGAAGACAAGGAAAGAATATTGCAACAAAGACCCCCATATTTGGAAAGTACAGGTGGCTATTGGTTAAATATTTTGCTGTCTAATAAGTCAAATTACTGACAAATGTAAAAGCTGGTGTTGTCCAAAAAAGTGCTTGATCATGTGCAAATCTAAGTGTAAGTGGTCAGAATAGTGCTGACATATCTCTCTCTGGTGAGGGTTCCAGCACCGCTTCCGCATAAATAAATGAAAATATTCTTTTTGACTACTGTAGGAAGAGAACTGGGACCTGGGATCTAGGGCTTGCACGAATATGGTGTGCACTGAGGAAATGAACATTAGGAGACTGGCTGCAGCTGATGGCTGACAAAGGGAAATGCATGCCTGCAGATGGAAGTATGACAGTTGGCAACAGACTTTAACAGAATTGTTTTCTCTCTGGAATTTGATAACTGTTAATTCTTCATATACTTGGCTTCCGCCAATGAACACAGTACTTTTCGCTGATAAGAAATTCATATTGTTAAACTCCACATGAACTCAAAAAATATTAACGTATAAATGCTTACCAGCAAATATGAACAGCAAATGTCAGAGAAAATTTAATAATTGAGCTTAATAAAATAAGCTTGTTTTTGGAATCTTGCTTTATATGTTTCTGAAAGAACAATCACTCTTATGAAACTAAGTCAAGAATGAAATGTGGCGTATGGCTAATTGGGCAAGGATCGATGGATTTAGCAAAGCCATAGGAGTCCTTCTAAAGAAACAGCATTTTAAAGCAGTGTTGATTTAACAGTGTTCTCTGTTTATCTGCCCTTGTGCCTCATGAGGGACCAACGATGTCCTTCATGGGAAATACAGTTGGTCAAACAATCAACCAACCATGTGAGACCCTGAGCGAGACAAGATGGTGATTTGAAATGATTGCTGACAAAACCTTCGTATCACTGTAGCCTATTGTGAAATACTTCGCCTACACAACTGATTGGCCATTTTTTATGTTAGAAATGATTTGTAGTATTCAAATCTATGATGATTCATTTAGCTCCAGCCTACCCTCACTCCCCATGAAGGAATAAAGAACAAAGAAATGGCAGCAGCTCCAGCCTTCCCATCTGTGTCCAGAGACAGGCTGGTAAACATGGGCCACACGTACAAGTGAGGAAGGCAAAGTGAGGAGAAAAGGAAAAGGAAGGTAAGTATCACACAACTGGAGTAGAAAAAACATGGAATTGAGATGTGATATACTGTAATTCACAGGTATTCAGTTATGCAGATCGAAATAAAGAGAGAGAAAGAGGGAGAGGGAACAGAAACCTTGGAGGGCTAGAAGAGAAAATGGTTCTGCGTGGGACTGGCAAGGAGGCAGTGAACACAAGAGCAAATACAAAGGCAATCTGAGCTGAAGACCAATTGTCAAATTCAGAAGTCGTGCTGCAATTTATGGAGGTGTTCCTGAAAGATATCCCCAGCATTTGCTAGCGTGGGAAGCAATAGTTAAATGTTGGGCTGCTATTCCCCCTTTAATTAGACTAAGGCTCAACAAATTATCTGCAACAAAATGTGCTTGGACATGCTAGTGAATCAGCTCCAGCTTCCTGACAAGGGCTACCTCATTTGTCCTGTGCCAAGGCTGTGGAGGATCTTGTCTTCATGTTGGTTCTGCAGAAGGTCCACGAGGATGATGAGAGGGCTGGAGCACCTCTCCTATGAAGACAGGCTGAGAGAGTTGGGGTGGTTCAGCCTGGAGAAGGCTCTGTGGAGACCTTATAGTGGTCTTCCAGTACCTGAAGGGGGCCTACAAGAAAGCTGGGGAGGGGCTGTTTGCAAGGGAATGTAGCAATAGGACGAGGGGCCACGGTTTTAAACTAGAGCAGGGTAGGTTTAGATTAGACATTAGGAAGAAGGTCTTTACAATGAGGGTGGTGAGGCACTGGAACAGGTTGCCCAGAGAAGCGGTGGAGGCCCCAGTCCTGGATACATTCAAGGCCAGGCTGGATGAGGCTCTGAGCAACCTGATCTAGTTAAAGATGTCCCTGCTTACTGCAGGGGGGTTGGACTAGATGACCTTCAAAGGTGCCTTCCAACCCAACACATTTATGATTCTATGATTCTATGATGGTCCAGCACAAACTTTAGGCCAGTGAAGATGAAACTCTCATCACATCACACCACATCACATCAATTACATATCACATCACACATCGCACCCTACCTTTCTTAGCCCACTCATCATATGCTCTGAGAAATGCCTCACTTATATGTCTCCTGGTTTTGTACCCATGGTAGCGTAAGCAGAGCTACAGTCACTGCCATATTTGAGCTAAGAGCTTTCATTTTCAGTGGAATTTTGTGTTATTCCAGTTATTTTAAAAAGGTCCTGTGCTGTTTACACAGCATGCAAAATTCACCAATACTGCAATAGAAGAAAAGGCCCACTCTCTTCTCACTTGTCCTGGACTGGGGTGAAACAGCAAGTTACAACTTTTTTTACTACTACGCTTTTCTTGTTGGTGAGTCAGTTTGGCAGTCTCATTTTTTTTTCTATCAATACGTTGATGAAACAGGTGGCAAGTATCAGGATAGTGTCTTAAAAATGTGATGCAAATGAAATCTTCTTTCCTGTAACATCTCACAGTATCTGTTGACTATAAAATGTAATCAGATGATCAAGAAGAGATGGCAAACTTTGCATTTGACGTGATCTTTCTTTGTATTTTCCTTCTAATTATTTCCATATGCCTCTTATCTGAAAAAAGTGGTTTTCATCTGCTTCTTTAGCCTGGATAATTCTATAGTATTCTTGCATAAGGCTGAGACAGGTTTAGCCAAAATCTTCTTTGTGACAATGCAGTGCTGGAGAGCACTTAATTTAACTGTGAAATGAGAATGTTGGTAGAAGCTAGAACTAGTTTTGGGGTAGCTGGACATGTTTTCTGTTTATGAACATGAAATCCAAGAAAACAGGATACGCTTGATGTCAGAACCCATTCAGTATGCTCTGGTGTGTTATTCCTGAATGAACCTCAGTCCTACTCTTTTTCTCCAATAAGGATCTATTCACAGAATTTCTGAATAGTAGCAAATTTTGCGTGTTCTACACAACAAGAACAGGTTACCACTGGCAATTCTCTTATAGCTGCTTCAGACTCCAGTCTTCTGCGGGGTCATAACATCTGCTATGCATTTATAGAATTCCTACTAATATATTAAAAAGAGTGGATTTATTATGTGAGTGCTGAATTGTGGAGATTTTTCCACGTGCTGAAGTTGGTCAGTAGGTTATCCTGAAAAAGCTAAATATAGCTATTTCTATATTTTCACATATAACGGCATGCTCAGTGTTGCTATTTTGGTCACTCAGTTTAAACCAGACTATGCAGCAAACAACGGAAAAACTCCCTTTGTTTGTAGAACTGGGCCTCAAGGCTTATTGTAGTCCCAGTGAAACCATGTGCAAGGCAATTTACTCTTGTGAATGTTTCTACAAGCAGAATACAAGTTGGTAGGAAAGGTTTCAAGGAAACAAGCCCTCGTCTTAAAATCAGAAATTTTTTTTAGAGAGAATGAACCAATTTCAAGAAAGCATTTATAATGACAAAAGTTACCGAGGTCCGTGCTAGACTCTCTCGTCAGATCTAAAGCCGGGCATATCAGAGCTACCCCATGATTCAGGATCTCAGCTGAAGTGAATGATATGCATCTTCTTTCAAGCCCTGTGGATGCATTTTCTATGAATTACTTTGTTTTTTCCCATGGCAGGAGCAGAAGCTCTCTCTGCAGTAATGTTTGAGGATCAATTGTGATTCAGGTGAACGAGGAGCAAGCAACTGAACTCCCATTCCCTATATCCTGAGGATGTGCCGCGAGTGACTGGCTTCTGGCTACTTTGATGGAACATCCTCTTCCCACTAGCTCGTCATGAAATTCTGGGCTCTTTTTGCCTCCTAAAAAATGCCTGTGGGTTGGGAAAGTAACTTCCCATTTGTGCTCTAGTCATAACCCTTAGTGCAAACAGCAAGGGCTGGTAATCCATTTTGCTTGTGCCTCTTCTGTTATGATCTTTATTTGCCTAGTGGGTGGATGGTGATGCCATTTCCCTACAGGAAAATTTTAACTGCATAACCTTTTCCCTCTCTCAGCTCATCGTCGTCAGCATCGTCAACATTGTCAGACGTCAAGTGCCCCGGTTTGAAGTCAGCAGATACTCCTCCTGTCTGGGCACGCAGCACTGCCAGCAGCGCCCTGGTGATCGTAGCCTCCTGAGTGCCACTCTTTGTGTGACTGCTAGCCATCTTCGACAAAGAGAATGTTCTTCATGAACGACTAAGGAAATCCTTGGTCAAGATAAACAGCTTCCCCCCCCTACATGCCTGCTGCCAGGAAGCTCTAAATAGAGTCTCTGTAGTAGTCTTAATTTATTTTTTTTTTATTACTTCACATTGGAGTTCATTCCTGAACTCTAAGCCAGAAAATCTAAGCTGTGTTGGAACTGCTGAAAGGCCACAGACCTTGCTAAAAGTTCAGGTATTTCAAAGCCCTGAGAACATGTGTTACCATTTACATCGCACACTTATTTGAGAGAGAGCAGCTCTGCTGATACCTCCCCTCTGCCTCCGCGTATACCATCTTTGCCCAGTGCCTCTGAAAAGTACCTTTCGCCCTTTGTTCCCACCAAGTCTTTATCAACTTCACCCATGCTCACCAGTGCACAGCGAGTCTCATGGCAGCCAGTCCTGCTTTCGTTATGAAGGCAGTAGTACTCTAGCCTTGTACATTTGCAGAAGAAAAGGTGAAGAGCCAAGCAAAGCACTGACTTTTATTTTTAAAAAGCCAAACAAAACCGAGCCCATTTGTGTTCTTTCCAGCCTGGCTCATGAATTCTGGGTGTTAATATAATTGGAGAGCTTGAAATGCAGCTTTGCTGACCAGCTCAGGTGTTTGGGTGTATGCGAAAGGGTATAAAACGTGTTGAAGGGAAGATCTTCTTACTTATACTGGAATGTGTGTTGTCCAGCAATATTTTTTGCATTTTTTTTTTCTGAAAATTCAACATTTTTCAGCAGAATGGGAAAAGACAAGAAATGTGTCGGAGGAAAGAACAAGCTCTTTTTCTTGTTACCTTGAAAATTGTCATGTCAAATAGTAATTTGTACCTGCAATTGGTTGTGAATGACTCCTTGATAATTTTGGTAAACTATGACTGTGTTAAAAACATTGACTCCTTGATAATTTTGGTAAACTACGACTGTGTTAAAAACATCCTGGTGCTCACCACAATGACACAGAGACAAGGTAACATATGAAAAAACAGTAGTGGTTGCAAACACAGAGGTACTGGCTGGAACTGTGGACTGAACCACCATTATTTCTGGTGGTGCTGAGAGTACAGGACCTGGAAAACAGCAGAGAATCTGGGAGCGGGAGTAAGATGAGGTAACAAGGTGGAGCTAAAAGAGCCTGAGAGACAGGAAGAGGAAAAAAACTTAGATGCTTGTTAGGGTCTTGTGAGAGGAGAAGCGGGGGAAATGGGTGCAAGGACTGGAATGACAGGAGTGAAGTAGCTAGTGGTAATGGAAGCAGTGTGATAAGAAGAGGATGGAGGGATAGGGACAAAACACTGAAGTATTCAAGAGGAGGAAACTGGATCATAACATCTCAAAAAAATATAGTTGGGAAAACAGTTCATCAGGAGTCCTCAGTTTTTTCTTCCAAAGTTAGTTACTATTAACAGATGTTGCATAATGTTGCACAATGCCCAGATGCATTTGGTTTCCTCCATCCTATTCCTGGCATAAAGTGTTTACTTCATCATGTGAGAAAAAGCTGCTTTGCTGTCAGCAGATGCCAGGAAAGGATACTAGAAGTGTTTCCCCAGGAGAGGGCTGGGAATGCTGCCTTCTCACCTGCATCGGTCTGTGATCTCTCTTAATGCCAGAACCAGGTACTTCTGGGGGGATTTATTTGAATGCCTTTGTTAGGATTTTCATCTACAGAGATATTTTCCAATAGAAAGCTGGTCCTGCTGTTATAGATCATCCTAGTCAGCACAGTATTGCTTGCAGGTGTACCGTTTCTCGGAGACGTTTTCAGTCCCACATGACGGTGGAAGACCTGCAGTGGGTTTGCTTTCCCTAAACTCAGCCCTGGATGAGGACCCTAAGACTGGGTCAGGATTGTACTTTTCCCTTCAGGTGTTTTGCTTTGTTTAACAGAGCAAGTGCTCAGAGAGGGGAAGGATGCAGGCTTGTCAAATGTACGCGGTGGAACTGAGCTCCCCACCTTCCTGATCCTCTGCTCTGGCTGATGCTACAGGGGATTAATCATACTTCCTGCAATGTTTCACACTTACAAACACTGCCCTGCACGCTCACACAGAGGACTGAGTGAAGTACAGAAAAAAAACCAAACCCAAAAAGGAAGAAGAGGAAATGAAGTCTTTGTATATGCTTCATGGTGTTTCCTTTGCCCCAATTCAGTTAAAAAATACAGGAATATGTGGGAGTTGGCAGATAGTTCCTCTAGTGAGGACTAGGATTGAAATTAGTGGGAAGAAGGATCTGACAAAGGAAATAAGTGTAAGACAGGAGAAGTAAAGAAAAAATCTCAAGTTTTGTAACTTTTAGTGAATTCTCAAAGGCTGAGTACAGGTTTTCTTTGTCAGGGCAGGTAATTATCTCCCAAAGCACTCATCAAATTGCACTATAATAGCACTGCCTTCTGGGGAAAACCCAGGTGAACTTTTTCTTGGGAAGGGGCATAAAAAACTTTCCAACATCATGTTTAGATTCAAGGAAAGCAACAAACGCTGGTCTTGTGGAAACATTTTATTTTAATTCCACAATATCCTCTTACGTAAACACTGAAACACATTGAATCAATTTTTCAAACAAACTTGTAAAATCAGAAAATACACCAGCCTCTGATAGGCAGCAGCATTAATTGCCAGGAGCACAAAGAGGCATTTAAACATTGAAGCATTTTGGCAAAAATACAAATGACTTATTTTCCTTCCATGCCCTTGAAAATAGCTTTTCTAAACTCTGAGCTTCCTACGATGGAGGGTTTACCATTAATCACCTTTATGACATCTCATATGTAGGCTGTGGATAAATCCGTGGGCCCTAATCAACCACTTTCCTGAGGAAATTGGCCAAATCCCGGCTCTTTGAGGAGGGAGGCAAGGGATGAATCACAACAACTTTGCTATTCAGACAAATCTCTTTTCAAGTGCCCTTAAAGCTTTTTTTTTTTTCATGTACAGCGAAGACAGCCACACAGGAAACAATAATAGTTTAATCTCTTGAAAAATTTCCTTCCTGCGCTGCAGCAGCCTTTCAGACAGGTAGTCAAAGCACGCCAAAGAAAATTAGCAACAGCCGATGCCAAGAGCAAGCTGTTACGTTAGCCTTTTAGCTCTGTCCCTTTTCCTTCCATGTGAGTAGAGAACAAGAAACTACTCATCTCCCCGACTAAACACCCTCTGAGCTACATTTTGCTGTGCATTAGTAACACTTACGGGCGTGGGGAACTGATAATGGAGAAGAGAAGACACAGAGGGATGGGTCCTGCAAACACTTACTGTGGTACCTCTGCCATGAATAGCCTCACTGATTCACGTCCCAGGCCTACAAAGGGAACTGTGTTTGTAGCCTCCCACACATGTGCTTACTTACTAGTAAGTATTTGCAGGAGTTTTACAAGTTGTCCGTTGTGGGATTTTTTCCTTCTGAGTTTTTTCTTCCTTTGACTTGAAATTCTTCTTTGCTTGATGTGGACTAAGGAGGAAGAAAAAAAGATACTTTAACATAGACCTGGGTACGATTCAGGGTAAGGCATCATCACAGGGAGTTTCGTTTTGCTTGGGGTTTTGTTTTGCTTGTGTTTTTTTTGTACACATGGCAGGCTCCATCCTTCATCTGAACTGCAGTGGATGGCAGGTTCGCATGGGCCCTGAGGCAGAGAAAGAAATGAGACATCACCCCCAGCCAAAAACTAGTGCTTGCCCTTACCCTTGTAGACTGGTGCCTGGTATAATTACACTGCCTGTTAACTTGATGATAATATCGCTGTTTGGACCAGATCTCAATGTTTACATCTCTGCAGTGCTGTTTAAGAGAATATGTAATAAACTAGTTAATATATAGCACTCTGTACACACTTGGCACAGCCAGAGCATAAAAGGATAGCAGACAAAGGGCAGAATGGTGGAAAGAATTTTGCATTATATTTTAAAGGTGTTTCACTGCAAACACCATAACATAAAATGTAAGTATTTGCCTGCTTTCAGTGCAGAGCTTTCACTTTAATTCAGCTCTGTGTTACTCAAGCTGTTAATAGACTTTAATAGACACCTGTTAATAGACATCTGTATGTAGAAACAGTTTTGTTTTCAGTTTATATTAAAAATGCGAAAAAAGCACACCTGCTGAAATATTTTCTAGAAATGATTGCAATATGCAGTGAGAGTGTGTGTTTACCTGTTTCACGGGCAATAGCAAAAACAGGGCTAAATCCTGTTCCCAGAAAATATGGGGATCTAAATGGATGAGAAGTTCTTCAGAGCGGGAAGAAAGACCTTTGGCAAAAGTGAAAAGCCAAGCCAAGCAGTGTGGCAACAGGAGGTGCAACAGCAACGTCTCTCTCCTATGACTTCCTCTGGAGTGGCAGAAGAAAAGGCCTTATGAAGCTCTTACGGCAGGGTAAAACCCAACAGGCACCATGAGACAAGGAAAGCTAAAAGACTTCAGCTGTGCTAGGCCCGCTTATATGTCAGATTTGTAAACTCATGGATTCATCCCGAGTCCAGTGCTGGCCAAGTTTCCTCTTCCTTCCTGTTCTCTGGAGGTCACTCCCAGCCATGGATGGGGCAAAAGTGAACTCAAGAGATAGATGTGAACAAGAGGCAAGATACAGCCAGAGTCCAAAACTTCTCCTCCATCTCCAAATATTCTGTTGCCAGATCCAGGGAGGGTGTCCCAGTAGTGCGGGGGATAAGGGTAGGAGTGGGGCAAGGTGAGATTTCTCAGCAAGTGGCTACTACAAGTGGATAGTGTGAGTGGAAGGACTCATAAAACAAACCTTCTGCAGAAAGTCACATTAGATTATCCTATGGAAGTGCTGTCATTTGACATCAAGATACCACCTGAAAGCGCAAACCAAAATCAGTGCAATCCAGAATGAGGTGTGGTGCATGCAAAATACCAGCTTCTAGTCTGAGGTTATTGCAGTGTAAGGACAGCTGAGATACCTGTGGACTCTGGAGACAGAAAAGTCTATTTCACTGAGCTGCCAACTTCCTGGGTGCCATCAGGGAAACTTCCATGTAGCAGCAGAAAAAGGAAGGCCTTGCAAGCTTGGAACCTCAAGTACTTTGGCCTGCCACATATATTGTGAGACTTTGAACATGGTGTATCATCTTATCTGAAAGGTGTTTTTCATTTTTAGCCAGATTTTGTAGAAGAACAAATCTGCAGTTACTGCAGCACCGGTATCCAGAGACAGTTTGGGTTGTGAGGTATGTCCAACTATGATACCTCAAGAACAGAATGAGGAAATCCAACTCCTGCTGTATATCAAAGGATTAATGCCATACTGCTAGGAACTTCGCTTCAGTTTCTTCCACAAGCCACATGCCGAATAGCTGTTAACTGCACTTAGTGACAAAGATTCTCCCTCTTATTTGCTAGACACAAGGATGAATCCTTGTTATTGAGTGCAAAACCCAGCAGTCCCATGTTGCGTTTTCAAGCCAGTACAACAAGCTCTGCAACTGCCACTGGAAGAAACGAGAAAGAGTCTTTGATTCTTCGGCATCAGTATGCGTAACAGTGGCTTCACATCTGTGCACTTTTTGCATATTTTAATTACATAATGGCAGCAATGAAATATCTGCACGTACTAGTTATTTTTCCCATAACGTGTCCAATCGTACTTCGGTTATATTATGGAAACAGTATACGCTTATAGTGAAAAACTTGACACAAAGTCAGATGATGTGAGATATTTTCCATCAGCATTTTTTAACACTTCCTGTTAATAGAACAAAGTGTTATAAAACTATACTTGTTTTTCCTGAGCTGTACTTTCTTCTCTTTATAAAACATCAGCTTCATTTTGCAAAACAATGAGAAGAGAGTAAATAGCTATATTGGCCATGTCATAAAGGAAAACCTTTCCAAAGAGATTGCTTTTTCTTCCCAGAGAGAAAATGTCCTGCTGAGCAGGGTCCGGATCCAGTGCCCACAGAAGTCAGTGGAAGAACTCCCACTGATGACAGTGGATGTTGGATGAAGTCCCATCTCATTCTCATGTTTAAACGCTGAAAAATGTGTTGCCAAGTTCTAATGAGTACAGTGAAAGCCTTGTGTTATATAAGTTACTTACAATAGATTATTACAACCATTAAGAAAAGCTGATTATTTTTATTAAAAGCATATTTTTTTTGGTTCCTTTTAATCTGTTCCCAAAGTCTACACATATCTTTCTTCACTTTGCTTTTTTGAATCTCTGTTTTATAAACAAAACACAAACAAAAAACATGATTTCCTGTTGGTTGTTGAAGAAAGACTGTGGATTTATTCTTTACATGGGAAAACGTTTGGTTGCTAAACACATGCGACAGCACATGGCCTTGTTCAAACATCCTATCAAATTAAAAGCAGATTCCAGCTCTAATGTTCCAGATGAAGGGCATGGGGCTGGGACAGGCACTCACATGAAATTGCGTTGCATTTAAGAGGACAGTGATCAAAGCGTTGCACCTCATACAATGAGTGAGTGGCGAATCTGTCTTATCTGAGCAGCAAGGAATAATTATAGAGAATTATTTGATCTTCCGCTAAGGTAAACCTCACAATTATGATGCTGATTGAACAGGTTCTTCTGTTTCAGGCAAGGCAACATGTATACTTAGTGCTGTAATGCACTTACCAGATGGTATTAAAATAACTTCCTGAGGCTTCAGTAATTGACATCTTCTCAGTCTACTTTTTTGTTGATCAGTCCCTGCTCAGGCTTATGCTGTCCTGGCAACACGCGCAATACTTTCTGCTGATCCAAAGTGGGCAATCCTAAATTATCTGTGCATCTGGATACGACAAAGGCAGCGCAAATGGCCACTTAACAGTACTTTGAAACCAAGTGAATAGACCAGACCTTTGCCCTCAGTATATGCTTGTCTTTTGAAATACAGTTAACTTTTGCAAGCTATAGCTTGATTTTGCAGATATATTATGGAACAGAAAACTTAAAAATAGAATTCACCTCTGCTGTTAACAAGTTTTGACCTTTGCTCACATTTGTTGGGAAAAGTAGCTCATAGTACCAATTAACATGAATTATTAACTCCTACATTAATAATTAATTTATTAGAGGGCTAAAGGCATCAGTCTTTGCCAGCTAACACTATTGAGAGAAAATGAAGAAAACAACACAACCCTAATTATAACAGCTTAATGAGGATGTCTGGAAGATCTGATGTGATTCAGTCACTCTAAATGCTCTTTATTTCCTCTCTGAAACCACACTGGGTGCAAAGAATCAGGCAGTTAACTACAGTTCCTGTAGTGCAGGGTTTCTTCCTACTTTCTGAAGAGAGGAAGCCCACTAAGGAGAGCTCAATTTAGATATTATTAAGGACTGATGAAGGATGCCATCGCCTAAACAATATGAATGCTGTCTCTCTCAGTAATGAACTGCTCTAGTGGTGTCTGAATCACTAATGGCTTCAACAGGCTGTTAAGAAAACTGTCTCAGAATTGTGCCGTGCAGTGATTTCTTGGTTTCACAGGATGCTTTCTTTGTAACCTGTATTTGGAATTTAGCTGCAAAGGTTGACTGCAGTGTGGTGGTACCGCTTGTGATCCTTCTATACATATTGGTCAGAATGCAACAGCAACAGCAGTGAAATCCAGTATAGCTTATCGGGGAGCATCATGCAATGGAAAACTGTTGAGTTATTCCCCTGCAGAGATGCTGATATTTCCAGACCATCCCATACCCAACTATCTCTGGCGTTTGTGTCATTTTTCATGTTAGTGGAACTGGTCACATCTTTCCTCTCCTACTGCTCCTGCTGTGACATGTAGAAACTTTCCTGAGATTCTTTGCTGAAACACGATCTTTCCCAGTTCACACCTTCTCTCATTGTGACAACACTGTTCATTAACATACATCTTTTTTCCTCACTCCTGAAGTTTGTGGGCAACTGCAGGAGTGCACAACCTTCATTCAGCAATGTTATAAAACTGAGGTCTCTTAAATCTGCACTTGCTTCCCAGACTCTCAGCCACCCTGATCATCTTGATACACTTTGCATATATTCCAGTCTAAATTCATTCTTTCACTGTGAGTCCTTACATGCTCTTTGAGACCAGTTCATGCCTTCAGATAATTCTTCAGATACAGGAGTGGCACCCATGAGGTGGGACAATATTGTGTACTACTGCTCCTGTCAAATTTTGGCATTTTTTTCTTCAGAAATTAATGGCTGAATTAAAAAGTTTGAGTAAACTCACAACTTTCAGCATCTCCATGAGCCTTTGTTTTCTTTTCTTTTGGTTGAAGATGCTTCCAGTTTAAAAAATGCTGGACTATGCAATAATACTTCACTTTCTTTTGGGCCTTGGTCCACAGACACACCACAAAGGTTTGCTGAGCAGATAAGCAGTATTAGAATGACTTAGAAAGACTAAGATCAACATTAAATTAATCAGACAACACTCCTGGGGAAAATTGCCACTAATTTCAGATTTTTCATCTCCCAGAAATCAATTATTATTATGTTTATTGATATTGTACTTGTCACTACTTTCAGTATTTTTGCTATGGTGACAGAGCCTAAGAGAAGAAAGAGGCAAGGAAAGATATAGTAAACCATTTAGAGCTTCTTCTTAAGGCATCAGAACTTAGTAACCAGCTATGTGTGAGTCAGTAGATAAGAGTAGTAGTAAACATGGGAAGATTTTACACATGCACACATCTTTTTGATGAAAAAATTTACCCACCTCTACTCACAAGTTATGGGGAGTACAGCTGGGACTTGAAGATGTTTGTGATGGGTCAGAAAACATTTACAAATTCCATTGATTTTAGCACATGAAAGATCAAGAACGTTGTCAAACACTTTTTGTGAGTGGGCATAATGATAAGATTTTTAAATGCCCTCCAGAAGGAGTTCACAAATACTTCACAAGTATGAATAAAATTCTTCAAGAAATAAGTGGAAGGTGCTGAAATTTCAGTTTGATAAGTATGACAATAATGTAACTGAAAATAGGATAATAAATATGCCAGGGCAAAATACCGTGTCAGTGGCAACCAAAGGAAAGGTGCTTTCTAAGGGAGCTGTGTCAGGTCCACTGCTGAGGCTTCATTCACTAATGACACCAGCTTTAGGCCACATGGTGGCAAGTTCTTGCTGTGCTGTACCTCCCTTCTACCCCCATGAGCACCACAACTGCAGAATGCAATGGGTGCCATGGATTGTATGATCAGTTGTATGCAGGGAGTTAGGCTAATCTGAACGCTTCTCTTTTGAATCAGTAAAATTTTCCACTGGAAATTGGTTGGACTTGTTGAGGCAAGCACCCTTTAAACTGTGTAAAAACCATCAGAATTTGACATTTTGAAATTAAGACTAATTTAATTTGTGTTATTAGGGTTCAGGACAAATAAGAGTTAGTGTTATAATATTACAGTCATGAATTCTCATTAAATCAGGCTTCTTACTTCGCAAACATTAACTTCAGTTTGGGAATTTAAGAAGAAATTTGACTGTAATCATAAAATATAGAAAATATTACTATGGTTGCAGACTGATAACAACCATTGCTATGGAAGTCACTGAATGCTCCTATAAATCTTGTTAATGAAATCCCAATATTGGAGTCCTCCAATCACAACATAAGAGTTAATGCTTAACCTTTCCTCAAGACACAAGGTAACTAAAGCCTGCTGCAAGTAAAGATGCACATCTATTAGATTTAGAAATTGTCATTAAATTAAGTTAACATTTTTTGGTTTTAACAACATTAAATGGGTGCCCCGGTGGCAATGGCAGGCATATGTTCTTGTTTGTTTATATGATATTTAATTTGGAGCATGCCAATGTTGTGTGACTGAGATGTGAGAAGTGGAGAAGGGATTATGAGCTTGTTACAATTATGACACAGCCTTCTGCTAACAGGGCTGTACGGCTTCTGGGCCCTGGGCTAGTAGCTCTTGCCTAGTACCTCTGCATGAATGTTGTGAGCAGTGGTATTAGCCTGAGGGATACCAGAACCTTGTCTTCATGGGTTGAGTCAACATACCCAAGGGGGAAAAGCTCCTTATCAGCTTGGCAGATCAGACAAATGTATGCTTACCTGGCATACCAAATAGAATATTTCAGTTGGAAGGGACCTACAAGGATCATCTAGTCTAACTGCCTGACCACTTCAGGGATGACCAAAAGTTAAAGCATGTTATTAAGGGCATTGTCCAAATGCCTCTTAAACAGTGAGAGGCTCCGGGCTTCGACCACCTCTCTAGGAAGCCTGTTCCAGTATTTGATCATTCTTTCAGTAAAGAAATGCTTACAAATGTCTAGTCTAGACCTCCCCTGGTACAACTTTGAAACATTCCCACATGTCCTATCGCTGGATACTGAGGAGAAGAGATGAGCACCTCCATCTCCACGCCCCCTCCTCAGGAAACTGTAGAGAGCGCAACGAGGTTGCTCCTCAGCCCCCTTTTTTCCAAACTAGACAAGCGCAGACTGCTTAGCTGCTCCTTCACCAGCTTTGTTGCCTTCCTCTGGATGCATTCAAGGACATTCACACCCTTCTTAAATTGTGGGGCCCAGAACTGTACACAGTACTCAAGCTGAGGCTGCATCAATGCTGAATACAGTGGGATAAACACCTCTTTTTGCTGTGTTTGATGTACCTCAGGATGTGGCTTGCCCTCTTTGTTGCCAGGGCACACTGGTAACTCACATTGAGCCTGCTGTTGACCAGTAGCCCCAGATCGCTTTCTGCAGGGCTGATGTCCAGCCATGCCGCTCACAATTTATACTTGTGCCTGTTGTTACTGCGTCCTAGATGCAGAATCTGGCATTTGGACTTGTAAAATTTCATCCCATTAATCATTGCCCAATGCTCCAATCTATCTAGATCCCTCTGCAAGGCATCTTGTCCCTCAAGACAGTCAACAGCACCTCCCAATTTGGTATCATCAGCAAACTTGCTAATGGTGCATTCAAATCCTGCCTTCGGATCATTGATAAATATATTGAACAGAATTGGCCCTCGAATTGAACCCTGAGGAACACCACTGGTGACTTGTTGCCAGTCAGATATAGCCTCATTCGCTACAACCCTTTGAGCTCTGCCTTTCGGCCAGTTTATCTGAAATGAAGATAAAATTAATCACCATCGAATAAATTGATTTTTGCTTCTAATTGTCACTTTTATGCTGTTCCTTCAGGTGAAATGTATTTGCTATTTCATGTTGAGATAAGGATGATTCCTTCTATCCTGGTGCTAGGGCACTTGCAAAGACATATGTTCATTTTCTTATTCTAACAACTCTTTTTTTTTCTTTCACGCCTTTAAACAAGACAACTGTCTCTTTTAGAGGTACTTCACAAAGGAATCCCAGGTAGAAACTTTTTCACCTGAAGTTTTCCTATGCTCAGTTAAAAGAAGTACCTCTACAGGGTGATGCAAACATTTGATAAGCTAAATTACTCACTAGGGTCCTGTCTCTCTTAATTATAAAAGAAACATCATGCAAGTAAATTCCTAACTTAGGCAACCTGAAATAATTTCTGTGAGTAAGACTCAGTTTTAAGAAAAAGAAGACACAAACCTGAGAAAAAAATACCTTGCTCTGGAGCAAAAAGTCCACATCTGCCACACCCTTTAGAGACTATCTCCATTATTACTATGTGGTTGGGAGGCACATAACAGGGTACAGATCACTTTCCTCCTGTTCCCAGTGTTTTACGTTTTTCGGCTTTGAATCTGCCTTGAAGCAGAGCCCTGAATAAAACAATGAATGTAGGCTCTATTAAAAGTACTTTTCTCATTCAAGGCAAAGTTATATCCTTGATCTTCCTTTTCTCCAGACAACATTAATTTGTCTGTGAGTTGTCCAAAGACTCTGCTACTCATGCACACACCAACCATAGGTACACAGTCTAGCCTTATGTAGATTTTTGAAGCCTTAATCTCTGTTCACATCTCCCACAAGGTTCCTCATGACACTGATAGGAACCCTGAAGGCAGGGTTGTAGAACCACATTTTAAAAGGTATGCAGAAACATTATAGGTAATCTTTAAGTAACAATTGTTTGGATATAGCTCTGCTTCCTTTTTTTGTCTACTGTGAAGCCTGATGTTGCTATTGGAACAGACTTTCCTTCTGTGGGTAGAAGTTAATCAAATGCCTGAACCTCCAGGCTTCTGATGTGAGAAATAACTTTCCAAAATAGTTATTTATGCATTTCTCTTGGAGGCAATTATTTTTGGGTATTGACATTTTCTTAAGATGGAAAGTCCTCTTAGCTTCATTTGTAACATAGACCTGCACTGATGACTAGCCAGCTGTGTAGTTTTAGTTGGCATTACTTAATAGGGGTGTACTTCATAAGTCAAGGAAACAACTCTTTCCATCTGCCATCAAATGCAGAACCTCCCTACATTTGTTTTAGAATAGCTGGATCTTGGCTAATTAACAATCTGGACTTGTGCATGCAGTGGATGAGGGAAGAATTTAATTTTCTAGTAGATTATGTGAAGACCTGCCAAAGAGTTGGTAACAATTTAGGCAGTATACTTTCAATATACTAAAGCACTGGATGTGTGGATCTAACTCTGAGTGCTGAGGGCTCCTCGCTGAAACTAATGACACTAAAAAAGAGGGAAGGAACTATGTATGGGAACTTCCTTCCTGTTCTGGTGCAATTCAAAATTTCAGGAGGATCGATCAAGGATGATTCATATTGCCTTCCCTTTCAGATCTCTTTTGATGTCTACTCTTCCTTTTCAGGATGTCTTCTCTTAGGAATAATGCCATCCAGTCTTAATCTCTTTCTAACCCTTCAGATAGAACCTCAGATTTTTGTCTTGTAAAATATGGGTAAAATAAAAATGAGAAATAGTTAGTCAAGAAATTTTCTGTGTACTTTACCTACATTGAAAGGATCTGTAGAAAATACTATGCTTTTCAAAGACTCTTACAAGTTTAAAAGAACAGTATTTTTGCAATTTGTGTGTAGGATAAAGTACCAAGAAAAACCTTCCCTCCTGCAAATATAAGACAGACTCCCAAGATCCTTATTAAGGGCCAACACTCTACATTTTCCCAGCGATGACTCCAAAGTGTTCAATAGAATATCCCCACGTGAAATGACTGTCCTGAAAAATTCAGTAGGAAAAAGAAACACGCTGGAGAGCAAAGCCATTGGAAGTGGATGTAGCTGAATATGGATCAATTACTGATAAATCCTGGGGACAAAAGTATTTCTCCCATCTATTCTACTTGAGACAGTCATGTCACTGAAGAACAGTGTGACTGAAAGCAGCAGCAGAAGACTTCGTGAAATAAAACTGAAAGGAATTAAGTCACATGGGAAGAAGGGCTGGTGAAGCAAGAAAACAATTATTTGCTTCTGATGTCTCCATACCTTGACTTTTAATATTTGGCCATAATGCAAATCAGTAGGAGGAAAAAAAATCACACGAAAGGATGAGAAGAAAGAAGCAGATATTATGTGGTTGTTGTGATCTACCTCTTTTATGATTTACCTTGCTGGTTATTTTAGTCTACACGAGCAGAGGAGCTGCCATTATGGTAAGAAACATCACCTAATCACCTGTCAGTGACCTGAGTAAAAAAAGTAATAGCATGATCCAGTTTGGCCATTCTGACACATCTTAGTCATAATATTTACAACATGGAGCTAGGTAGAACCTTAACTATCTAAAGAACGATTCATTGTGGGACTTCACATCAGTACCAAAAGTGGATAACAACTGAAAAATAAAATAAAATGGTATATCTTTGATGTCTGCAAGATGGTACTTGAAAAGAAAAATAATGTACTGGGCAGAAGAGTTGTCTTTTTATTGGATCTTTAGATCTCAACCATGAAATAGGACTACTAGTTAAGCTTTGTGTAGGCCATTTGGCATGAAAGCTTATGGAGGGGAGAGGGAGAGATTTTGTTCCATATTTTAACAACAGTATGGAATAGTTAAAATGCCAGAGCTGAAAATTATTTTATTTAGCCATCAGAATGTCCCAGTTTGCTGGCTCATAGGTGTCTCGAAGGTCAGAAAGAGCTGCTGACAGAAGAATCCAATATATTTTTTTTCTTAAATTAAGATATGAGCAGAGGAACAATTAAGAGGAAATTTCTGCTTGGGCAGAAAAGAATGTTGTGCCAGCCACACACAAGGAAGAATGACCATTTTCATTTACATTTTCCTAACACAAACTAGCTCTGTGTACAGAGTTGTCATGCAAGCACCTGATGACAAGCCATATCTGAGTTTCTAAAAAATACAAAACAAACTAAGGACATGTAAAGAGATAATGAAGGGCTAAAGAAGATGTTTAAATTAAGAAAGCCCCGTAAGAGCAGAGGGCAGAATTGTAGGGGTAAGTTTCCCCCCATTTTTGGTGAGAAGACAAGTTTCTGAAAGTTTGGGGAAACGCTAAAGTGAAGGACCTTTCCTGACCTTTGCCTTCGGGGTGGAGGAGGAGCCTACACGTGCTTACAGGCAGCATGTTGGAGGGGATCTCCCTTCGGGCCTCAGCGCGGGTTCGGATGTAGCTGAGGGCGGGCGAGTGCGCGTTCCCGGGCTCCTTCAGCACCCGCCTCCCAGTGGACAGTTCCCACCCGGGATGGCCACGTGGGGCTGCCGGCACCGCCCGCTCCCCGGCTGGGCCCGGGGCTGGTGGCCAGGGGCCAGCTCCCCTCTTCGGCCCAGTCAGAGCAAGAGAGAGCATCGTGGTGACAGGTGAAAGGAGGGTGCAAGGTATAATTCGACCACTCTGGTCTGCTGTTGTGTGGGGGTGAAGCAGGGAGAGAAACACAGAGGAGATCACAAGCCCAAAGTTGGACTGATGCTTGTGAGGATAAATCGGAGAGGGAGTGTAGGAATGTGTCTGAGAGAAAATGATCACGTGAGCCAGCCTCCCTACTATGAGAGATTAGATTAAGAGCAAAACAGGTGGTAGAAGATGGAATTAGTACATGGGAAAAACGGGGACTGAGAAGGTAGAAAACATGTTGTGCTAATAACTAAGCAATTTACTATGTGAATTCTTGTAACCAACCTGATCTGTGAATGAACTGCATGGACAGCGCGTGAACAGAGACTGTAAGCCAATCATATAGCTGCCGCTAGCGCGTGCTCTTATTGCCTGTCTATATATACTCTGTGAAAACTTGAATAAAGGGAGAACGATCATACTCATATTGAGACTCCATCGTTACTCCGGGTCCGTCTCCCACTCCGACATCCTCCGACAAGGGAGAAATATGGTAAACGGGGGACAAGAACTAGGTTTGACTAGTGCACACTAAGTTAGAAACATTTTACTGATAGGAGAGGACAGTGTTTGAGCAGACCTGAGATGAAGTAAAAGCATTTTGAGAGGAAGTGTTTTCTGTGTGGCAGAGAATTAAATTCCCCTTCTGAGGAGGATGAAGACACAATAAAAGGGGTCTTTTGTACGATCTGTCCCCTCATATTAATTCATGAGCTTAATATCGTGAGCCCTGATTTAGTATTGTTGTTGCCGTGAGGCTGGGAAACACTGTTCTAATGGCTTCACTTGTAAAAGCTGAGTTGAGGACAGGTCTTCTTCTGTACCTTCTTCATTAAGTGTTATGAGAGTTGGCTTCTCCTGCGGAAATGAGCAGCAGTTGAGTTAGAGAGCATTTCTTTGACATCAGGAACGCTAACTTTTCTATATATAATCTCAGCACAGCCACCATCCTGTAGTGGGGATGCAAGGGGAGCTGTATGTACTTATCCATTTACAACCTATGATGGCTCAAGTACTCTTCATTCCAGACCCAGTTCAAATCTCCTTGGAGAGTGGGATCATCTTTCTAAATGAATCCCCATAACAAGCTACCAAATTCCCTCCACCACTGCACACTGCCAGGCTGTGCCTTGATTGCATCTTTCCAATACCCTCCTCAGCTTTCAGCCAAATCCACACGTGACTGGGATGCACATAGAGCAGAGGACCGGCTGTGTGTCAATACTACAGTTGCACACACTCTCTTTCCCTTTCTGGCTCTGAAATCTTTATTGAATTTCCATTCATCATTATGAGGGATTCCTTCAACACTGCAAAGGTGCCATTTAGATGTGAGCATATTCAGTCAAAGCAGCTTAAACTCTTAATTTATTGCTTGTTAAACGCATCAGCTCTGCTATCAGGGTCACTCTTGCTGAGGTAGTACTGACTAGCTCTCACAGAAGGCCAGTGTAGGAGCCAGAATTGGAAAGTGTGAAAATGTAAAAGCCCATGGACCTCATCTCCTGGCCATGGAAGTGGATCTACATGGGGACTGGGTGTAAAAGAGCAGTGAGTCACACCAGAAGATTTCAAAGCCTGTTTTTGGTGGAAGCACATGACTGCCCCCAGAAGCAAGGAACTGTGGAAGGAGGCCCACCCCTAACCCAAGTGTCAACTTGCAGTCAGAGCAACCTCCAAGAATGAGCCCTGCCAAGTAATAACTGTCTGTTTTGCCACTGTGGGGTTACTGTTGACATGTGTTTTTTGGCATACGTGAAAGTATTTAATGGGATTCCCAAGAATTCTTTGGAGACTCTCCCTTAAAAGTATGGTGAATATCCCAGCTTTCAATACATTTCTTTCTTTTTTTTTTTGGAGTGAACGAAAGTTCTTGAAGCTCTTATCTTTTGGACAAAGAACAAAATACATGTAAATTCTGCAGGTAGAAACCATCTCTGACAGGGACTGCTGCTGTGTTTTTTGTGTGTGCTTTGACAGTGGTGACCAGGGTGGTGAGTGAAGGACACTTATTAATTCCAGCACCCACCTGTGGCTACTAAAGAGCTGGGGGAGCAGCACTTTGAGTATATTTAACCATTTCTGTGTCAACTAACTTCAGAGCAGTTATGCTTCTTGTTCGTTTGATTTAGGTTGGTGTCTGCTTTTTATTAGTTTCCCCCTTTTTTGATTTACAAAATAGAGCTAAGGAGAAGTATTTTTAGAGTACTACCAGACTGGCACAGAGAAGAGTCACTCCCTGTGTTTTACTTTTTGTTTTGATTCCCTTGGAAAGGCAAGTGACATTAGGAAGGGTTATGAGAGTTTCTTTATTTTCATCAAAAATAAGATGGAGTTGATTATAAGTAGAAATAAAACTGTTAGTTCAGGCTGAAAGATACAAAAAGTTAAAGGCAAACCCGCTGAAAAATAAATAGCTTTAAATGTCCACTTTTGAAATAAAAAAGACTCTTATTAGCAACATATATGGTTTGTGTTTCTTATTCTAAGAGATGACTTCACCTTGACAGCATCCCCTTAATTTCAGAAATCATTATTGAAATTAAAAGGAACAACCTGCTTCAAGAAAGTGTGCTCTAATGCACTGCTTTTCATCATAAGTTTTTAGCTCTATCGTAAGTTTGTGTTGCACTGCACAAACCCTTGCTTGACACTTGAACTGTGGCAAAGGTATTTGAGTTTACAGCACCCCTTTCCCTAGCCAGAGGTTACTGCTGTCACGGGGTCACTTGCCTGAGTCAGAAAAACCATTATGGCTACTTTGTGAAACTTCTTCAGATATTTCCTTCTAATGACCATTTACAGTTTTATTTTCAAGGCATTGTGTCCATTTCCTTCTTCCTTTCAAAGAGACCTTCGCATCATTCTGGGGTCAGTAAATGAATGTGAAACCTTTGCTTCTTCGGATGCTTGAAAATCCTGCAGGTGATTGCTTTCCCTGCTCCAGAGATCTCCTAACTCAGGCTTTACACACACACACAGACACACACAAACACATTGATCCTCTTCTTCAATGTCATAAATTTTAATGTGGTTTAACATACTGAGTTGTCACCAATTTGATTTTCTAGGTCAAAGAGTTCAACCTCCTTTAATCACTGTGTCCATAGCTGCCCACTACATTCAAAGAGCTCTTCTGTGCAATTTAAACTGCCTACCATTAAGTTACAATCTTTGCCTCAGCTTTCCCTCCGGTCTTGTCTTGGCTGAACTTATTACAAGTTTCTGCTTAGGGCTTTAAGGAGCCTTCTTCAGCCAATTTATAGTAAATTTGATGCTGACTAAATATATGCAATACCTATGAAGGCATCCCATGCTTCTAATAGGAAAATGGATGACAGCTTGCAATACGTGCTGGTAAATATTCTGTTGTGTCCACAGTTGTCTGGGGTATTTTTTATTCTTTTTTCTTGCCAGAGATCTCCTTTATGCAGCTCTGCTAATCGCCTGGATTTTTGGCTCAAAGGCTCTCCAAAGCAAAGAGCATATGAGCAGAAATCGGCTATGCCAAAGACACTGGATATGTCCGTACTACAACATAGTGGTCTTCCAAGTCATTTGAGATGGAGTAGCTTGGGGGCTAAAACACACCTAGCCACTTTTTGCTCTGATCTGTCTGGCATATAGCCAAGACCTGGTAATGCAGGTGACTTGGAAAGGGGGGATTGCTGGGTAATAAGCTCCGATTTAGTTCATGCTGAGGTTAGCAACCTTGGGGCCGGCTCTGCATCAGCATGGCTGAGCCTGGAGCTGGTGTCTTCGGAGTCCTCAATCTCCTGTGCGCTGCCTATAGACCGAGAGTAATTTGACTGCCATCCTTTGAAGCTAAATGCAAAGTCATGGAGGTCTTTTCTTACATAAAGGAGGTTTTTTCTTGCATTGAGGTAAACTTGTGTGTGCGGACAAGCAGGCAGTGGGAGTTCACAGTGGAAGGAGCGGTTTTCATCTTTTTGTATGTCTTTTATAAGAGACAGGAACACTAGAAATCATGTAGTGAGAGAGGGACAGAGACCTTTTTGATCTGATTTTGCTCCATGAGGGTTTTGCAAAGCAGCATGTGGAAGAAAAGGGATTCAGACACATAACAGTGTGTTTGTCTTTCATAGGAACTACTCAGCATCACAAATATTTGTAAGGTTTATTTTTTTCAAATCTACCACTTAGAATCTGGAACTTTCAAAAACAGAAGACCCATGTTAGTTGTATAAATTTAATTTTTAATCCAATATTAATCCCTAAAAATCTTAGGGTGAAGCCTGTCACAGAATCAAAGAATCACAGAATGGTAGGGTTGGAAGGGATCTCTGGAGATCATCTAGTCCAGCCCCCATCTAGTCCTGTTGTTGAACAAAACAGACAAACTCCCAGTAATGTTAGGTGGTCTGGACTTCCATTTTTAATGAACAAGGCACGGAACAAAATGCATGATATAATTTTCCAGCTGTCCAGCCATATCATTCTAAAATAATGTTTTCATCATTTTTAACTAGTATGATACCCTGGAATTTAGAATACAAATAAGATTTCTGTGATATGGAGTCCAAACCCTACACATAACAGCACAGTATATCTTCATTAACAAGAAGCATTTCTATTGATTTCATTTTGCAATGTTTCATATTACACATAACAAATATGTATGGTCACCTAAATGAATTATTGCAATTCAATTTGGAATGATTGCATAAGGTTATTGTATTATCTCTAGGATGCCTTAGTCTCTGGGTGTCAAAACTGTTTTTATTTAATGGAATAACATGTGAAAGTTAATCAGAGTAGGTTAACCTCTATGGGACTCAAGGTCACAAACACTCAGTCTCAGCTGTAAATGGGGAGCTTGCATTATTTATTTATTTATATTTTCTAACTTGGAAAATATATTTATGCAAGAGAAAAAGACGATGTGGGATTTCCTAACAGACTCAGTCCTGGTGAAAGTCATTGCATTTTCAGCGGGAAATCTTTTTTCTGCAGAAAGATCCTGCAAGACAATTACCGTTAAATGAGGAAAAGTTGTACCACAGTCAAGCCTTTCCCAGGAAATCTCTTCATTTTGGCATTTGTCTGATATTTTACGCCACCTTTGCAGGAAATGAAACAATTGTTTTTAAGAAGACTGTTAGTGTTATGCTAGGATTGCAACTTACAGTGGTACGCTATCAATTGTTTCACCAACACTGTGTTTTTTCTTCGTTGTCCTGCTTACTTTATACACCTTTGTCTCTCATGACAGGCTAATGTTTTGAATTAATTGAGTCAGGAATTGCTTTTTTTCTCTGTGTGGCTGGGCTGTGCTTAGTACAGCCTGCCTAGGTAGGGCTGGCTGAGGCTGCTGGAACAGAAAGCTGAGTGAGCAACTCCACAGTAACAAGTCAAGTGTGTGTGCAGCAGAGTAAAGGAGTTCTACAAAGAAAATAAATTACCCATTCAGGGGATGTTAAGAAACAAGCCTGACCTGCAAATTTTTTGGAGGGCATGTCGCTGTGCGTGTCAAACACTATGCTGCTTGGTAACAGAGAAGGCAAGAAAGCAAAAGATCATCTGAAAGACAGCCTACCAACTGAAACAGATGTCTGCAAAGTGCTTTTGTTCCTAGATGATCTTCTCCCTAGCATCATCCTCTTGGCTTTTCATACTGTGTTGACTAGACAGTGATGGGTGAAAAGGGCCATGCAAAAAAGTCGCTCTTTGTTCTACATAACAGTGTCTTTCAGAGAGATCATTTTCATCTCCCTACCTCTAAACCTGACTTTGCTCCCCAGAACATCATCACCGTCCGAGCGAGTTAGAGTAATGATTCATCTTAGCTTGGTATTTTGTCTTTGAGAGTGACCAGTAGCAACCGCTTAAGGAAGGACATCAGAGGCAGTGGATAGATAGGGCAACGCTTCCCTGGTTTATCTACCATCTCATCATCTGGGATCATCCTGGCCATGACTCCCCCATTCCAGACCAACCAGCTGGGGTTGTCCTGTTCTGCGCAGAGTTTGTTGAAGAGAAACCAACAAAGTGCTTCTTGTTCAGACTCAGGTGCTGTCTCTGCCAAATCTGCAGCTGCAGTACAGCCTCCCCTCTGGAAAGCCACAGAGTTTTGGGTAACCATCAATACTGAGTCCTCAGCTGATGACAATAAATAGACACAGAATCCCTGAGCTCTCTTGCAAACAAAAAGGAGCTGCCGCATGTCACTGTCATGCAACAAATGATTTCCGTTCACCCAGAGGTTTGACTGAATTTCAATCACAGGCTTAAAGAGTCAGGCTTGGTTTACTCAGGGGAACGAGTCTGTTTTCAGTGGTCAGCAAAAGGAAGGCCTAGACTGTTCATTAATATTTTAAAAAGCCAAACACCAAAATGACATAATGAATGATGTATTGTCTCTGCTGCCTCTACATTAAGACAAAGCAATCAGGGGGTTTCTAACTGAGGGTCAGTTGAAGGAAAGCTCTCTCAGATGCCAGCAGTGCTTCTGTGATCACATTTCTTTCCCCTAGAACTGGTGGCAGGATCCTCCACTGCTTTCCTTCACTCTGGCTGCCTGGGAGCCAGCGTTTCTCTGCCTAGCCTTTGAACGTCTTGGGGGTGTGTGTCAGCCCTGCACTGTTGCCGCACTTTAGCAATCCCTATGTTACTCAACTCCCCTTCAGTCGCACGGTGACTTCTATAACCCTATACATCTAGATTCCTTCGTAAATGAGGCTCCGCATCCTTCTGTGTCCTCGGGTATCTAGTTATGTTCACGCAGAATCTAACTGGATGGGAAGGTAAAAGCACTTAATGCTTAGATTAGAGGGGTTTTCTGCATGTATTCACTATGAGGTCTTCTGTGGTGGAAAATGTCAGTGAGAAGAATGATTTACATCAAATATATGTGTCTGAGACCACAAATTTAGGCAAGTATTCCCCAGTTTTCTTTATAAAGTGTTGTCTAGTAGGCAAGCAACTCTTCTGTCATTGTAATATAAGAATTACTTTCTTATTTATAAGTCTAGACTCTGAATATATAGCATTTTACAGGGCAAAAATATTGGCTTTAAATTCCTGAAGTGGTACTGACATCATTACTGGCAGATTCAGGAACCTGACACTTCTACATTTGCTTGTTTAATGAGATATAGATGGGTAGGCATTAAGATAAACGTCCCACAGAATTTGAATGATATTAATTCAATGCAATAGTCGATGGCTGAAAACCACGGCATTTTTTGAGAGCACATGGCTGACAGCACAGAGACCTTGTGGAGAGGAGTCTTCACCATACTGGTGTCCATCCATGTGGAGGTGTGTACAAGTGTGACCCCACTTCAGTGTTCCTTCAGAATCTCCTCCACTGACCCTAGTCCCCAGCGTGCCTTGCACCACTTGTGGAACCACTGCACAGTTCAGCGTGCAAAGCTACCATTTTGGTCTCAATTTTTAAAAGATGTGTTATCCAAGTTGAGATCTCTTAAAGGGTTCATTCGTCTTCTACACAGGAGTTAAAAACTTTCTAATGGTCTGTTGGTACTAGTCAATGTAAAAATGAAGTTTTGTGTGATAAAATATAGATGTTCTTAATTACCCAGCTTTCAGGCAGTGTGTTATGGAAATAGATGTCATTAGATGCCATAATAGTTATTAAGGCTGCAACTGCATGTTTGACATTTAGACAAACGGCTAGATTTTAGGTGCTTGGTGATCAGGAACACTGTGCCCTGAGAATATTTCCTGGGGAGAGAGGCTATGGAAGAAAAATGTGGATATAAGGCAAATTTCATTGTCACCTTAGTTGTGGAGGGACAATGAGCACTTCATAGCACTACAAGTTACACCTTGTTAGTAAAAACATAGGCAAACATGTGAAAGAGACTAAGAAGGAAAGGAAGTTTTTGTGAAAAGTGATACCAGGATTTTTCTATTAGGGGAAAACTGAAAGGTTGTGAATGGATACAAATGAGCTGAAATGAGTCAGGTTGCTTTCCTAGTGAAATAAATTAAAAAAAGAGGGGCATAATTCAGCAAAGCAGTAGAAACCTTAGCGCCAGGTGGAGATTCAATGTGGACAGGAGACTAATGGAGGGAGGGTTTAGCCTTAGTCTCCCCAGAAAATCAAAGTCTAAATTTTAAATTATGGACTCATTTATTAATTCATTCTTGTAAGATACTTATGAAGTCTGGTCCTATCTGTTGGGAACATTTATCCTAAACCACTTTTATGTCCTTACTGGAAGTGTGTAAGTAAGAAGGAGACTAAACCGGCATCTCATTATTTTAATTAACCCCCTTTCTATAGGTTCTCTGTGTGCACATACAGCACACAAAAGAAAACAAAAACTTCTCAAGGAATGTGTTAGGTATCCGTAGATACGTATTTATCTATGAAGACAGGTTGTATTGCAGCTGATTCAGACATACAATTTCTCATCCTCTGAAATTTTTGCATAACCACTGTGAAGTTTGGAAGCAGGTTGGCTAAGAATTTTACTTAATGGTGAGTTGCTCTTGTCTTTGACTAGAAGAAAGTTGCACGAAGTTCAGAGGTTTGGATCAGACTCATCTGTGGTCCGGAATTGCCTATCTATCTACTTGGACTGTGTGAATTTGTATTCATGAGTTTAATCTGGATTCAGCTTCTGTCTAAAAAAGAAAACTAATTTTTGTTTGAAGGGACTAAAGAATAATGAATTTCAAATGAAAATGTTGCTAAAACCCACGGACCCTGTAGTTACCCTTACATAGGACACACTGAGGCATGATACTGTGTATTGACAAAATAAACATTCTTCCTTACATTGAAAACCCCATCCAAAGTTGACAATTGCTTTCTTCACAGCAATGTAATCTATGTTGCACTTCTGCTTTTTTGCAGACTGCCTCCTCTGGCTTTATTCTTTCCTCCCATGTTTGCTACCACTGTCCACCACAGATTCTTCTCCCTCCCTCCATCCCCCCCATCTTGCCACATCTGTGGCCACAACTTTCAGGTCTGGTGGAACAAACATTACTTTACCAGCTGACACGCTGAGTTACAAAGGTGTCAGCACTCTTGGATCAAGGCCCAGGAGGAAGTACTCTGTTAAAACCGTATCTCTAGAAAAATAAACATGGTACCTAATGTGGTCAGAGTCAGCAGGTCTGGGCGAAGTTAAGATATGGGACTCATACCCATCCCTTCCAAAAAACTTGCAGTACTGTATAGATTTGCCTTGGACTATCTGTTTCTGAGACCCTCAAAAAATGTTCAAGATTTTACTTTTTCATAGACAGAGTCTTTCATTGTGAATCCTCCACGACTGTTGCGAGGCAAAATTGTACATTTCCTAGGACAGAGTTAATAAATTATGTGGGTAAAATCTTCAATATTCCTGTGTTAATTGCTAATGATTAAACTTCGCCCCAATGGAAATAATCAGCAAAACTTCATTTGATCTGATTGGTTCAGGGTCTCCACCTTGAATATTAAGCGTTAGAGACAGGTGAATGCCAAAGTGTTTTCTTATTGTGGAAGCCATGAGGCATGCTTATTTTTTTCAATGTTTCTATGTTTTTCTGAGTTTCCAAAGGACTAGCTAGTCAGGACTCACTTCACTCCCCCACTCTAAGTGTCTTTGTGGTGTTTTTATCACCATGTCCTTTTCACAGAGCAGTTTTGTAACAAGTTTCACTCTTGTGGAAAATTTCATTCTTGAAGAAACCTCTAAACACAAATTCTGACCTACCTTAAAAGGCCATTTCCAGCTACCTCAGCACTGTTTCAAATGCTTGTGATCATTTCTTTGATTTTTATTTTAATCATGGAAATCTCCATTATGCTCTTATTACTTCTTTCACGAGTTAAGAAGAGAGAACAATGAGAAATTTCACTGGATGAAAAGATGGATGTCTTCACTCCAGTGTATTTCCTGAGAAATGAACGAAAAAGCTTCATAGGGAGGATAAATTGACCAATTAGTAAACATAATGCATAGAACACTTTTTAAGATTGCAGATGCTGTAATCTGACGGGAACCTCTACATCTCAAAACAGGAACATGATGGAGTTCTAATTATTCTGCAATTGGAAGAGCTGATAAATGAAACTGTCCATCTCCAAAATATGCAGAGTATCTAACATGCATCTGATCCTGAATATCAAATCAATAGGGTTTAATATTTCACTAGCAATCATACATTTGAAAATCAATGCTGTCAGGTTTGGTAAAGCTCTCTTATAGAAGAGATAGTTACAAGTCAAGGAGACTGAAGGCATATGTTCAGGGATGAACTAACAAAAGCTATTCCAAAAGTTTTATCTGTTTGTTTAAAGAAGTGTCAACTATTTTACATAGTGACTTTGAAGAAATTAGGTCTGTGATTTTCAAACCAGTAGAGCAAAGCAGAACCATCGCAAAACCCAAGGGAAAACACAGGAAGTGCAGTTAGACATTTTCAGTAATGGTGGTATGTTGACTTCTTTGGAAAGGAGCCATTCAGATACATATTTACATTTATTGGGGGAAAAGTACCCTTGCTATAAATATTCAAAACTTATTGTACTGACCTGCACATGCCCATACAATGTAAAACTTCACTGTGAAACATTGCCGTGTCTGGGAAAATGGATGAGGTACCCAAGGGTCCCTAAATCTTTACCTCTCTACAAGCTGGCCTTCTGACAGCACCAGGAATGTGTCTGATAGATGATCTTCCCTCCACAACCCTCCCTCCTTTAATGCACTCCTCCCATATCTACACACAAGAGACAGACTTCAACAACAATGGGCGTTTTAGTTTCTTTAGAAGGAGCACTGACATGGTGCAATGGGCTGATCCCAAACACTGTTCCACTAGCCCAAAGCAAAGCTTTCTGGCATGTTTTCTTGACCTCTGTCACTAGCATGTTGTGAAGAGAGGAAGGGATTTTTATTTTTTTTTCTGAGTTCAGATCATCTTACAGCTTGAGCAAGCCTTGAATTGAAGGAGTATCTTTTTCACGTGTTTTGGCCAAAAGAGGAGATCACTGCGGGAGATCTAGCATGACTCTAAAAAAGAGTGCCGCAAAAGCACAGAGCCTAGAAAGCAAAGAACTGCATTACAGCAGGTGCTCTGGTTACTTAGATGATACATTTCTAAAACAGCATTTTCTGGATTGTTGCAAGTCCTAAGAGAGGTGATAACTCGCATCTGTGGCAGTCTTATCTTCAGATCCTGAATTCTCTGAATTCTTCCCATTGAGAGCAAAGGCGAGCTTGAGGATTCATCCACTTCTTGCTTTCAAAGGGACTGAATGCCGACCTCTGATGGTAACCCAGAAGCTGCAAGAAATTACTGTTTGGTAATATTTCTTCAATAACTATTGTTGGCTCACTGCAGTTCCTTAAACTTGATTTTTTTTCTGGTTTTGATATTTTCTCTCTTTGTAATGTTCAAAAAGCTGATAAAAAGGGACTGTTTACGAATTATCCACCCTTCTGCTAAAATCACTTCTGAAGGACAAAGAACTAGGCTTCCTTAACCTAAATATAGAACACAAATAGTGCTGCCTTCTTGAGAAAATATGGTATATTTGCCCATTCCACTACAATAGAAAATAAGGTTTTCTTAACTGCAAATTATTCCCTGGCGAGAAATTGCATTATATGGTTTTTTCTGATTGTTTTTACATTTAGAGTTCATCTAAACCTGACTGTGCAACCAGACATCACTATGAGAGACAGTATGCACGCACTTAGCCACATTTGGGGCTGTCTTGTGGTTCAAAAATGAGAATTTGTTCCTCACACTCGCTATTTCTTAGGGATTGTAATGTGAAGCAAAGTCCATGGCAAGCAGAACAATTTGAAAATCTTACTCTGTGTTAAGAGTTTTTCTGAACTCGCACTATCATTTCCCCAAATGAACAGCACTGTCATTTTCCTTGCCGGTCAGAAAGAAAGACAGTTTACGGTCACACCTCTAAAAGGCGTGTATCCCTCCCATGGCCTGCCAGTAGTCATGAGCACTATTTCTCATTGTTGTCATGGTATGTGACATTTAGAACCATTGTGCTAATGTAGCTGTTGCAGCAATATCATCGTAGGGCTAGTATCAACCCAGATCTCAGCCCAAGTAAAGTAAAAAGATAAAAGGCAGTAAATAAGTTTGGTTCTTTCCTTGCTTTGCTTCATTTACTGTGTTTCATTCTCTTAGTTTCCTTCTCAGCTCATAACTCTTCTGTTTAGCCTGGAAACTTCAAGCCTCATCTGCAGCTAACTGACCGTGACTGTGGTCTGCTAGAGAATGGATAGCATAAGTATATTAATAGCCATGTGGTGCTTTCCCACTGGGAAAAGCCATGTTTAATATGTGCACATTAATAATATGACCTATTTGTATCCTTGTAGGAAGATATGATGGTCTTGATGGTTTTTGACATTATTATTACACTATGTTTCCACTTGCAGAGGTACAGGAAAATAAAATCAGCCTGTGTCTACCTCTGTACACTTATTCTGTTAGACAGAAATCAAAGGAGAAGTGCAATGCTATTGCTGAATCTACAGATGGGGACTGCAGAGTGTGGTTTACCAAATGATGGAGAAATGCAGGATTAAGGCATATAAAGAAAAGGCTATGTCAAAAAAATTGTGCCTTGCATCTCACCTGTCCTGTAGTGTGTAATGACTACAGTGTTTGGGTCTCATTCACTGATGAGAAATTAACAGAATTAAGAGGTGGTTCCCAGAAACTGAAATACAATTATCCACACCAACTAATTGTGAGCATGATTGCTGGCATCGTCTCAACCAGGTGCATTAGCTGTTTTCCAGGCAATTCCCAGCCACAGCTCAGGGTTAGCACAGGAAGGGCAATGCGCCTACCTCCTAGTAGAGATGAGGCTGTGCCTCTTCTGCACTGGCTTTTCTGGTATGGTCCCAAACACCCTCCCAACAGGCCCATTCAGCTCCTTACATCCCTTCCACTAATGCCCTTATCCAATGTCCAAAAAAATTTTGGTACCATGCTATAGAAAGACCACTTTTATGATCTTTTGGGCCTCAGATAAACAAAAATAAAAGCAAAAATTATAATACTGGGCACTGGGGTGGGTCCACACAGTCTTGGTAATGGCAACTCTCTGGCCATGCCGGATGAGGGATGGGGGAGCATGACAAGGACTGAGCTCTGCCTGGATTTGCTTTGTTTTGCTCCATGAGGTTAGCCAAGAATGTGGCTACAAGAGCATCACCTGACATGGGTGTGTCATAAAGAATACAACAATGGCCTATATATACAGGGCAGGAGTCCTTCAAACTGACTCATCTTCCCTTATTTGCCTTCAGTCTCCCTAATCTGCCTTGAAGATGAAGGCCTGAACATGAAGGACATTGGAGATTATAACTCAGTGAAAGTCCAAAATTTTGCCACAAACATTTCAGATTTTTCCTGGCAGTTTTTCTCCTCATCTATACTTGGATCCCACCTGCCTTTCCACAGGAATCTCAGGTCTGTGATTTGAGGTTAAATAGGTAATATATCAAGAGCTCTCACTTTGTGTCTTCTCTAATTGGTGACCTCCAAATTATTGTCAGGCTTTCTTGTTGCTGGACCTTTTTAATTTTCATTTTCATTTGGTTCACAAACCTGATGACTAAATTTCATCCTAACACAGTTGCTATCAAGATAATCCAGTTCTCCTTGGAGGATGTTTTAAGCCTCCTACCTTTACCTTACTAGCACACACGCTATACTTTACACCAGTCATTAATGAATAGTAGAGAAGATTGTCCCAAGCTGGGTTCTTGTTACAGCCCTAGTAACCTCCTGGCAATCCAAACATTCTTCTTTCAGCGGAGTTCATTATCATCTCTCTTTAACTAGTTTCTTATGGTTCTCTAATAATCTTTATCTGCTCCCATTACCTAATAACTTCTCATACAGCGCCAAAGCAAATGCTTTACTGAAATATGAATAGATCCAACAGACTCCATTGACTTAAAACTGAATAAATCAGTCATCGCATTATGTGAAAGGTATTAGATTAGTCTGGAATGATTACCTTTTCAAACACCATGTTGATTTAATAGCATTTTCTATTTTCTTCCAAGATTTTAATTATTCTTCCCTTCAAAATTTGTTTTAAAGCTCTACATACTGCTCAAGTCAGAATAATGAACCCAGAGATACCTAAATTAGAAAGGGGGAACTCCTTAAGTGATGCATTTGTTATTCTCTGAAGATTTGCTATGATCACTGATTTGATAGGTTTATTAAAAATCCTTCCTAACAATGTCCAACTGCATGCAATATCACCTTCCTGCATTCTGGGATGGACATTGCAATGTCTCCAATTGGAGGACGTGAAGATTTTGTATCTTGCTTTCATCTCAAAGAGTGTCCATTTCTTTTCCTGTACATTCATGCTAATAAGAATGAATTAGCTATCCTTCATTTTCCAATTTTCTGTGTCCAATGATCCTTACTGAATGTGAGGCAAATGATTCTTTTCATATTTTTTTACTTTATCTGCATTACTTTTAATCCTTAGTCCATCCTTACATTGCAATTGGCCCTGCTTCTCTCCTCACCACCTTTCACTCTTATTTATATAACTGAAGAAGGTTTTGCTGATCTCCTTTCCTTTACAAAGTTTAACTAAACTTGGATTTTGTCAGCTTTCTTTTCATCCCTTTGCTTCCTGACCTCCAGGATGTAGCTGTCAGTGCTTTAGTCTCTTGTTTCCTTCCTTGCCCAGGGGCTGTTCTTGTGCAGTGAAACATGTATGCCCTGAGTTGGGCTCTTTGCTTACAACTTTATGTGCAGTCCCCGTGCTCTCAGAAAAAGAGAGCGTGGTTGGATTTCTCCACCCTGCTATTGCTCACCCTGTTTATATGATGTCAAGTCACGTCAGTCAGGTTTATAATGATGCAACAGAAAACAACTTTTCCAAAAACAAAGCATAAATCTTACAAGCATGTTCACCTCATAAATTTCTTACTCCAAGTGCTGACACTGGCTTCTTTCCTTAAAATTATGACAATGTTATTTCAGGTGGGTGAATAAGGCAATAGTATACACATATATAATACAGGGACAGCAAGCTGTCCAAGCCAATCTGAGTTTCAGACCTTAGAGGAAGAATTAAGGAGTCAGACTCCATTTTCCCTGTGTGTTAACATTATTTTTTTTTTCCAGGGGGGGTAACTCTTTTCTACCAGTGTAGTCTAGGCTGAAGCCTAGCCAGATCCCATTTTTTCTTCTAGGGACAGATCAAGGGCAACTCTACAGAAATCAGCAGAGTTGGAAGAATGTTAAAGGATTATTGTGAGAACATATTCAAGCACAGCAGAATGGAATATTTTAAAGTATCCTTTTTAAAACCTACTTTTTTAAAAAGAACCTTTCCTAGATGTAACATTTTAGAGCAAGTACAAGCAGAAAGAGGTAGGTTTATTGAGGCTGGTTGTGGACTTCAGAAGAATGCAAATTGTCCTTTTGCTTTCAGTTTTTGTGGTTGTAGCTGGGCAGGAAGAAACGTCTGTGTTAATACAATTACTGTGTCTTCTGGTTTGCCTCCATTTTGGATCAGCAGCCCTCTTGACATATTCAGGAACACTCTTCTTTGGAGGCATTATTGAGTAACAAAGTAGTTTCTGGAATGGGTTTAGTAGACTCAGCAGGGGGTGAAAAAGTTATCTCTCATTAAATCTTCCTTAATTTAGAGATACACCCAACAGCACAAGCACCAGTGGGCATTCTCTTATTGATCCACAGATTTCCCTTTCCACAGTGGTTACCAGCCATGTCCTTTGCTGCTAACCCCATGTCATTTGTGGCTAGAAAATGAAGACACCCAAGTGTGCTATTGTCAGTCCCGGTCCCCAGTCAGACTGTAACATGGGAGCCTGGGGAAGCCTAAGTCTGCAAGCCTCTGATGCCTGGCTCAAAGAGCAACCCCGGTGCCTCCAGGCAGCAAGACGACAAAATGAATTTCTACGATGCAAAAATTAGATCTGATTGATAGGGACCCACTAATAAAATGTCAGATCTTATAGATGTGGAAGGACCACAGTGCCAGTGATAAAGTGAGATTGGTCAGGTCTGACAAACGTGCACCAGAGCTGTATTATTGACAGTGGGGGATAGTATTGATTGAGCTGCCAAGCTTATCATATTACACAATTATGATATTAGATTTGCATTTTTAATTCTTTTAGAAGAAATTGGCCCAAGGCAATTACAAAAGAGAAATGCTGTGATGGAGCCTGCTGTTCCAGAAAGGCGGAATCATAAGCTTTTAGGAAGAAGCAGCCACTGTCAAAGAAAAGTTTTGCCTAGCGGACTCATGACAAGGAAACAATGGGAACACAAAACCAATAAAGCTTTAAAGGATTTGTTCCCAACAGTGTTGTCTCAGGGGACAATAAGTCAAAAACAGATGACCATTAAACCTGGGCTAATAAAGATGAGATCTACAGGCTATTTGCTTTGTACAAATCACAACCCCCACAGATGTGCAGCTTGTAGAGTCCTGGAGAGTTTGCACAGACAACGTCTTCTCTTTCTTAAAGCACAGGATGCAAAGGAGTTTCCAAATCTTTTAATCTTAGGCCTCATCTCTTTGCAGAAGCTACTCAAGCTGGGAGATAGACAAGTAGCTCTTTTGCAAGGCAGTGACTAGCAGTCAAGAGCATGGATGAGTTGGATGTAATCTCTTCTCCTCATTGATATGCTCACTGCATAAAGTGGTTGTAGGAGTTAGTTGTCCTGGGATTCTCTCCTCAAAGGAAATCTCTTGAGAACAATCCATTGGTCTAACCCTCTCTTGGACCATTGCTGTGAACTGGACATGGGGCTCTTGCTGCCTTTGCTGTTGTGTCAGTGGAAAAGACACTGAGCATAATTATTCTTCATTTCCACTATTTTTAAATGGAAAGAATAAGGTTTTTGAAGGGTCTCAAGACCTGTGGATGAAATGTTCTCAGCACTGGGTTTTTTACTAGCTGTCTCCTTTTTGGAGTACCTGATTTTTGAAGAAAATTTCTGTGCTGAGGAAGATAAACAGATTCAGCAATGTTGTATTAAATGATTCCTCCATCTCCCCAGTCCCAGCTTATCTACACATAGCTAGCTCTTCTTTGACTTGTTGACAGCCAGCATTCTGATTTGGAGATACTGGATGGACTGGAAAATTTCAAGGGTAAATTTTCCTTTCCCACATCTACAGGAAGGCAGCAATTACTTCTTTGGAAGAACAGCCAAGTCAACAAAATCCTTAAGGCATAAACGAAAAGGAAAAAGGAAGGAAAAAGTATGTAACCTTGTTTCATAGCTTGATATAATTTTTTTAGGGTCAGACTTGATCTGCCAAGGTGAGACCCAGAAGGTTCCCACAGCTCAGGGCTAGTGTCCACAGCTGGGTTATGGTTCAGGCTCATCCTTAACATCTCAGAACACTGTCAGAGGTATGTTTTTGTGTATCTAGTGAGTCATCAGTGGTTTGAAACTGAAGCAGGAAGCTGGGTTTGGGATGGGAAGGGGTCAGGCACGTCGAAGGGGTCTCTGACCTCTCTCCAGCCCTCTGAAACCCCCGCACTGAGCATAAGCCCCACCGGAACAAGCTCGTGCTCCCACTGGCTGAGTGGGTGGAAGAGCTTCCGAGCTGCTCAGTGCTTATCACTGCTGATGTGCTTCTGAGTCGTCACACTGGAGTGGAACTGTATGAGTGATTATACAGTTAGTGTGAGGAGAGGTTTTTGGTACTGATGAAATGAGCCTTTTTACAGGGTCTATGGCTTTTGTATTTAATGCTGCGATGTTGTCCAAAGGGCTGGTCAGGGCTTCTGAGACACGCTGGAAACAGTTTTGCTCTGTCAACCGCAGGAACACACATGCATCCCAGAAAAATACTCTGGAAGCTTTTGTTAGGATTAAAAGAGTGGTGTTACTGAAATACCTTATAGAGCTGTACCACTGCTGCTACAGGTAACTCTTCAAGATAAGGGATAAAGTATATATTACAGCAAAACATAACAGAGGTCATTTGAAAGCGGTATCATCAATTTTAAAATCAATCCTCTACGAGTCCAATTTTTATTTACTATCATGATTGAAGAAAAAGGAAGAATTTTTGGAATACATACTTTAATATATCTTTTGTTTAGACTGAGTATTGGGTGGTGCATTGTGAATAATATGCTTCATGGTCATCCTTTCATGGTATATTAGTCTGTTTCCCCTTTGGTTTGCATGAGTCTTTCCAAGAGCAGCATGGTGGAAGGACACAGTTAAAACAATTCTGATTGTTAAGTGACAAGTAAAGGTCAAAGGCAACAAGGAGCAAGGGAAGTTCCTGACAATCTTTTAAATACTTTCTTTTCCCAGTTGATGACATCCTTTTCTTATAAGAATGTTGACTGCCATCACTCTATTAAAATACTTTCCAGAGATATCAAGTTAAAAAATAACTGAAGTCTGCGTATTATCCATTTTACAAAATGTAATATGGTCCTGGCCCAGTGAAAATATTTAAGCTTTGAATTCAGCAGGACTTATGTGGAACAACAGGGTTTATAGGCTTCCCTAAACCACGATCCTTTCTAACCTTTCTGAGCTATGTGATTTTCTTTTGCAGGTACTGCATAGGTATTATAAATGTTGCAGAACAGGTTTTTTTGTTGTTGACAAGTACATTGTACTTTGCAAACAATGGAAGCAGAAGATCATAATGGAGAAACAGCTATGATTACCCATCAACACATATCATCTGATGGTAAAACTTAAAAAGACAATGACCTCTCTATGCCCAGTTTCTTCTGTATCAATTCAGCTATCATTGCATTTTGAGAGAAGTAACTAAAAAAAGCCATAACTCAGACAGTGATTGTGTCATAGGTAGCAGACGACCTCATATGGCCTATGGGAGACCCAAGCTCACATTAAGCACTAATCGTGAGTACAGCAATAGGGAGCAGAAGTGGGCAGAAGTGGGAGGGGAGAAGCCTTAAATGACGTCTCTTTTTCACCTGCTCCTGGGAGGGGTATTGCTCTTCTGTCGTTCTGTCTTTCACTGCTGATCCACAGCAAGACCATAATAAACAGTTACGAAAACCAGCTGCTCAAACAAACAAAAGCATAAACAATATAAATTGAATTCATACACACGCGCACACATACAGAAGAGCATCAACACCTATGAAATAAAGATGTTTCAGAATCAGCTCACACGAAGAGAATTTTTGCTGGAGCTGACCAGAGAGTGAAAATTCAGTGTCATGAAACTTTTAAGGTTCCAGAAATGGTTTTGTTCCACACTGGAATGAAAACAAAACTTTCAGAACATTTTTCTGACTTGGAATTGTGTCAAAAATTGCTATTTTCAGATTGAAAAGCTCCAGGTTTTGGTACAGGCCTCCCTCTGCTTCTAGTCAGAAACCCTGGGCTTCAGAAATCTTTGTCAAAACCAATATGTCTCCACAGAATATTTCAACTTTGATAAACAACATATTTTAATGAAACGACATTTTGTTGAAAATATTCCAGCCAGCTCTAGCTGTGGCCTTTGTGAGATTGGGCAATTGAGCATTATTAATATTGCTAAATCTTTCTTTTCAAAGGCCACCGTGCCTCTTGATGATCACTGGACATAAGGAATTAATTACTTGGGGTGGGCGGGAAGATGGGGAGAGGGTGAGGGGGCTAGTAGTGTGGTTTATTAGACCCAGGCATGGGAGAGTAATAAAGCTCCCCACAGTCAGGTCACAAATCATATTTTGTATTTTCGATGTATTCACTTAAAAAGAAGAAGCACCCCACCTCAGTTGGCTGCAAGTCCCCATCCCAGATGAAAACTGGGGCTCCCCGGATGAGCAACTGGGCAGCAGGGCTGGGGCAACCTGCCACTGGCCATGGCTCTGATCCTGCCACTGCTGTGGTGGTGGTTAACCACACAGCAACCAAAGATGTTGTGTAGTTGTGAAATCCCTGCACACCAGGAGCCCAATCTCTTTGGTTTTGTGCCAGAGGTTTGTGGAGCATCGTGGGACGTGATAGGACAGGATGGTGGGAGAAGGCACCATCTAGTCTCTGAGTTGATGGATGTGTCGCTAATCCTTCTCTGTCCTCGCCTCCCTGCACTGCCAGAGTTTTGGCAGTGGAGAGCTGCTTTGCTGGATGGAAGGAGGGTGTTTGTTCAGAAACACGTCGTACATACAGCAAGGGGCTGTTGTCTCCCTGGTCTGTGGGAAGCACTGTGAGAGCTGCCCACAGCCCTGCAGGTGCTTGCACGCATCATGGCGTGAGCGTATGCGCAAAGCTGGACTGTGTCGCATACATTGGCTCCGGGGCCCAGCATGCTACCAAAAGTAACTGGGTTGGGATGTGGTGCCTAATCCCTCATGCCCTCAGCATGATGGGGGTAGGAAAAAATTGTGCGGTGTTATATCCAGCCTCCAGTCAGCTGCCTCAGGGAGTGCTCTGGTGACAAGTGGTGTCCCACAGGGCTCAGTGTTGGGACCATTTCTGTTTAACATCTTTATTGATGACCTTGATAAGGACATAGAGTGTATCATCAGCAAGTTTGCAGATGACACGAAGCTAAGCAGGAGTGTTGATCTCCATGAGGATAGGGAGGCTCTACAGAGAGACTTGGATAGATTGGACTGATGGGCCAATGCTAACGGTATGAGCTTCAACAAGGCCAAGTGCCAAGTGCAGACACTTGGGCCACAACAACCCCATGCAGCGTTACAGGCTTGGGGAAGTGTGGCTGGAGAGCTGCCTGGCAGAAAAGGACCTGGGGGTTCTAATTGACAAGCGGCTGAACATGAGCCAGCAGTGTGCCCAGGTGGCCAAGAAAGCCAATGGCATCCTGGCTTGTATCAGAAATAGTGTGACCAGCAGAAGGAGGGAGGTGATTGTCCCCCTGTACTCAGCACTGGTGAGGCCACACCTTGAGTATTGTGTCCAGTTCTGGGCACCTCAATATGAGAGAGATATCGAGGTGCTGGAGCGAGTGCAGAGGAGGGCAACGAAGCTGGTGAAGGGCCTGGAGAATAAATCTAATGAGGAGCGACTGAAGGAGCTGGGACTGTTTAGTTTGAGGAAGAGGAGGCTGAGGCGAGACCTCATCACTCTCTACAACTACTTGAAAGGACATTGTAGAGAGGTTGGTGCTGGTCTCTTCTCACAGGTAATTAGCGATAGAACAAGAGGGAATGGGTTCAAGCTGCAGCAGGGTAGGTTTAGGCTGGACATTAGGAAAAAATTCTTCACAGAAAGTGTGGTCAGACACTGGAATAGGCTGCCCAGGGAGGTGGTGGAGTCACCATCCCTGGATGTGTTTAAGACTCGTTTAGATGTAGTGTTAAGGGATATGGTGTAAGGGAGAACTTTGTAGAGTGGAGATGGTGGTTGGACTCGATGATCCCAAGGGTCTTTTCCAACCTAAATTATTCTATGATTCTCTGATTCTATGATCCTGCTCAATAACCAAGTGAGAAAGGCAAAGGTGCTGACTGGAAGCATAGAGGGAGGAGGAGAAAAGTGGAGAGGATGCTCCTGAAGCTCGTCCATCCCCTGCGAAGGGACTGAATATGTGCCCACAGGAGTGTGGATGCCACTCTCTTGGAAACTCTCTTGGAAACACTGGAGCTTTTTGCAACACTGTGCAATGGGCTCGGCTCCCTCCAAGTTTCTGTTGGGCATAGAAGTTAGACTGCATACATTATCACCCCAGTTTAAGCTTTTGGTCCACTATGTGGGGGAAAATCAAGGAAAAAAATGTTGTCTGTGACCTTCCTTTCCTTTCTGGTGTAATGGTGTCAGCTTTACTGGCCCTGCAGAGCAGTCAGTACTGGAAAGGCTGTACACTTCACTCCTCTCCCAGCTTGTCACACACTGGCACTGGTTATAACACCTCCTGTGCGAACAAATCCTTGGGAAAAGGAGTTCGGATGTAGAATGTAATTGGTGCGTACAGCTTAGATTGTGATGAGTTTACATACCAAATTCATTGCAAGATATTCCTATTAGGTAGCTGCAAAAAACCCACTGCACTACAGGAACAGTAGGATATTTCCCTCTTCATCTTCACTACAAGTTAATTTGTAGGCAATTACCACATCTTGAAACACTTTCATTTGCACTGCAGGAAGCAGAAGTTTTTTTAAGATTTTTTTAAAATTAATTATTGATGATTCAGATCAGGAACCATTTATCACCTTCTTATTTTACAAAAATAACTGACCAGTTTCAGTGTAAGGGTGTGCATGGTGCTTATGAGTGCACACACACGTGGGCAAACCATTCACTTGGCTTAGAAATGGGTATGAGGGAAGTGGTTCTGCAAATTACACCTTTGATTTTCAAGATCAGGGGTGATAGGCTATTGTCAAGCCTCATCTGGCTCCAAATTAAGTTACTGTAGTGCTCCTCTTGTCAGATGGAGCACTCTTATTTCCTGCTGACAGTATATAGCTGATGGCAGATAATTGCACTGACAGATTTAGAGAGATCAGGCAGAGTGAAGAGCCAGAGTGTTATGAAGGAAAAAGGAGGAGGAGACTGTGGTTTCACTGACAAGCAAAAGCCACAGGGAGACAGCCTTTCACTGGGCCTAGGCAGCTAACATCCATTTACGCCTTTGGAAAGCTCCTCCATGACTTGCATTCGTTCACGGTGCTCACTGAAGATCACAATATGTAGCTTCCATGACCAAGTCATTTTAGCAATCAGGTTTATAATGTTGTTCTGCCTCCAGACCATATGATCTTCCCATGACAAAAGATGGCCAACCAGAAAAATCATAGCTGTTCATTTCTACACCACCTGAGTATGCAGGAGGACAGGGGGAAAGGTTGACATAAAATGGTAGCATCTATTGCACTTGTCTCATGAGATGAGACCGGCAGAACCCACAGTTACCTCTATTTGCACAACATTTCAGGTGAAAATGACTTTTAGCACACATTTTACCTATTGTCTATATAAATCTTTTGGCTAAAAATAGGTACAGGAAAACCTAGATGCAAAGATGAGGCACATAAGTTTTTGGCTAAGGAGGCAGGTTCTGTGTTGAAGTCCAGATAAGAATTGTTCATTATAAGCTCACTTCTCCTGAAAACACTGTAGAGTTACTTGGCTTATTGCTAAACCTAGAGATTTTGATTTTCAGCTGAAACTGTACCTGGCTTTGGTCGTGTCAGCTATGCGGGCACGCGTTCATGAGAAGGTGAAATAACTGTTCGTATATACACAACAAGAATTATGGAAAAACCGAGCAATTGTTGAGATCGAAACCTGGATTTGTATAGTGAAGTATTAAATATTTGCTTATCAGTTATTCCTATGTGCCAGGCATTTACAGAAGTACATCTGTGTAAGGCTAACTCTTTTTGAGGGATGCTTGAGTCCTTGATCTGATTTAGTATCATTGAAGTATATTGGGGTAACAAGATTTTGCCTGAAATACTACAGGTTTTTTTGTTGGTGCAAACAGAAAATAGATAAAAGTCGCATTCTGTTTAATTAAAATTTTTCTCTGCCAGCTAAGGTGACAAAAAGACAACAAACATAATGCCTTCAGTCTTTCAGGTCTTCCAAGTCCCAGTCAATAAGTTTATAGCCTTTCAGCTCTTCTGCTTTTAACATAACTTAAAAGCGTTGGAGTGAAAAAATAGTCTAACAAGTGCTCCTGCTATAACAAGACTATTAGTTTCATTGATTTTCTAAGAGGAAAACCCCCAACTAAAATTCAAGAAAGAGATTAATACAACTACCTTTTAATAATATTAACTTTCTTGAAATCAATATTTTTTCTCATATTACACTGTACTTTGTTACATACCAGACACTATATGAGTAACGATAATCGATACAGAGCCTGTGTATTTGCGAGGACCTTTTCAAAGGCTGGCATAATGGACAAGGATTAGCCAAATCTGGCCTGAAAAGTCAGAGTGCCAGTTTGATCTCAAATGACACCAAACTGCTGCTGGGGTCTCCAGATCTAGAGGGCTTTTTTGCGTACCAGTGGTTAGGCTCGTCATGGTCCTGATGACGACTAATGTATGGTGATGGAAGTGATATTCTTGGCCATGGTGAAGTCAGTTGTTTCCATAACAGCACTGTGGTGCAGAGGCTGGGTTGTAGACCCTTGTTAAAATCCTGCAGTTGGATTGGTAGAAAGTTTGGAGTGACTTCCAGCCTTGAGTAGACTTCGCTGGTATTCTGGATACAGAATCACAGAAAGACTGAGGTTGGAAGAGATCTCTGGAGGTCATCTGGTCCAACCATTCTGCTGAAGCAGGATCACCTACAGCTGGTTTTCCAGGATTGTGTCCAGATGGCTTTTGATCATCCTCAAGGATGGAGACTCCACAACCTACCTGGGCAACTTGTGGCAGTCCTCAGTCACCCTCACAGTAAAATTGTTTCCTGATGTTCAGACAGTGCCTCCTGTGTTTCAGTTTGACAATGACAAGTTTCACACACTGCTTAGTTACATCTATTAAACCCCTCAATATTTAACTTGCCAGCAAGTGTATGCAGCCCGGGGACATTAATTACCACTATAGTCTCAAATAAGGATCCTTTTGTTAATTGCAATATATCACAACGCCTTAGGGAGGCCAGTGAATCAGGACATTTCATGGGCCCTGCCAGATGGCCACAAAGAAACTCAAGGGCCTGGCATATGGCTGTCACAGACCTTGTGACTCTGTGCACATTGGATAAACCAAGGGCAGTTCCACACTCGGGTTTCATCCTTTAGCATGTCTCACTACGTTAAAATATGTGCCATTATTATAGGGCTTTCAAAGTTTCATATCTATCTACAGCCTTTAGGATATACGAGGAGTATGGAGGGTCTGTATTCACCATCATGTTTTCTGTGAATCATCCACTTATGAGATCTAGTTGAAAAATTAAAATATTCAGGTAATATGCCTAGGTGAGTTTTGAGAAACCATACTGGGGTATTTATGGAATACTTTTTTTCTAGACACACATTCTAGCATTTGTGGTCAAATGCAGATCCAGAATTAGTCAAGGGAGGATGCCTGCAGGTACCAAACCATGCAGCTCAGTGACTAAGGCTCCATGATGGAAATCTCAGGGACTGGAGGCAGCGCTGGGGCTGGGGGAACTCCTTTGCCGCCAGGCCCAAATTGCCAGCAAAAAGTGCAACTCTCACTTCAATGCTTAGCCAGCGTGGAGATGAGGTGGGCCTGTAGGCAGGGACACAGGCCATGTCTAAACAATAATCATCTGAATTTGGTGTCCATCTACAATTCCACCTCCAGGGTCCATCTGGTTTTGTTGGAAACTGAGCTTTGGAAAAACCACTGGAAAACTTCAGATCCAGTAAGCTGTGTCCCCTACCTCTTCTGCCAACGTGGTCCCTTATATGGGCAAAACCCACTTTGTAATGCCCATTGTGGGTTACCATGGGGGGTCGTATACCCTTGCAGTGGACACTACTCACACCTGATTGCAAATACAGCTATATGTGATATAAATAAAAGTTGCAGCCCATCACAGAATCTCTTATTGAGTGTTTCTATCTCCTTTCCCTCTTAGTCTGAGCTAAATTCAGCTAACACTTGGCCATGCTAAAATATTCCTATGCTGAAACTTGGAGAAGTCCCAGGAATGCTGTGAGAATTGACTGTAGGAGTAAAACAAGGAAACTCCTTATTCTTCACAGTGTTTTCCTTTCCAAATATTAATGTGTGCAAAATGTTGATATGAAAGTTTTGCCAAAAGAGATACTATTCAGAGAATGATGCTTTAAAGAAGGTGAGATTTTAATGATTATGAAAATGACTATGTCAAGATTGTGAGAAATTAACTTGTATAGCCTTTAAAACAACTGCATTGTCAAGTTTCTGTTTTCTGAGAAGGCGCTTCTGTTTTGGATGAAAGTCTTCTTGCCAAACAACACTTCTGACTTTTGATCAATTCTACTATGAAACTTTGTCAGCTACAGCAGCTAGGACAGAGACCTAAATGTCAAGGCAGAGAAAACAAGAAATTAAAAATTTTCCTTCTCATTTGCAGGCATAAATTATATACCTGAAGATAAACAGTAATTTTGGATATTGTTAGGATAAGCCAGTTGTTCCCTCACTTTCTACATAAAATTTGCTCTCAGTTATCCTATCTGTTGGAAGACTGGCATTAGATGCATTATATGGTGAATTTCTGTGCATAGCAGAGTAACTCTCATGTGAAGAGCATTGCCTGCATCAGCACGAACTGTCATCCTAATAGGTGGAGTTGAACTTTAAAAGGATGAATTTGTGGTTTTGGGGACCTTCTCGCATTTTGCTGTACCGCTTATTGAATTTTGAGAGCCGGGAGTTAAACGGTGGAACGAGGCACAGAGCTGAGAGCAGAGGGGTAGCTGCTGCTGGTGCTTCTGCCGTGCGTAACAGATAATGCTGTTTTCATGCACGAGCGAAAGGTGAAGGGAGAACAGCAGAAAGGGGATTCATGGCTGGGTTAGGAAAAGTTTCTCCTGATCTTTAATCATAGTCACTTACCCTTTCCTGCTTCTTTTTCCCAGTTCATGAGCGCTTCTTCCTTCCTTAGTGTGGGATTGGTATCGTAAATGGTTTTTTGAGGGCAGGGTGTCTGTGTGAGGAAATTAGTCGAGAAGAAGAAAAACCAGTTTGTTTCCCAAGTGATTCTGATATACACACCATGAAAAATACCCTGCTGGTGTTTTCTATAAGAACATGTTGTACTGCTTTCACACCTTGTCAAGAAAAATAATCCAGAAAAAAAGAAGACTAAGGTAAGTAGAGACTGTTTAAACGTCAGTCTGAGAGACAGAGTCAGTAGTGATAAATCCCAAAGGCCTTTTTTGTTGTTTGCCTTAGCAATTTTTTCATTTTTTCTAGTTTCTCATCAGCATTCCTGTGTTTGTCCCTGCCCTGTCCCTTCTGCAGCAGCAGAGACCAGATCCCGGACTGTGAAACCACAAGGACATGCCAGTCCCTTTAGGCTTTCTTATTTATTAATCTCTTCTAAGTATATTTTTCATTTACAACTCCTTGCTGTAGAGAAGACATGTGCTACAAGAGCCTACCAGCCTGTAGGGGTTGGCGCCGCAGGCACTGGGGAAGCCCAGTGAGGGGCTGAGCAGTGCCGCGCCGTGCCATGCCATAGGCATCTCCCAGTGCCGGTGGGGAAGGCAAGGGTCTCTCCTGGCTGGGCGGCACAGCCGACTTTCCCACACTTGCTACGGGGAACGGTGGAAGGGTTAAAGCTCTGCTGTGCCTCCTTCACAGACCAAAATCCCGATTCCGCTGCACTTCGGTTAGTTCCGCGTGCAGCAAAATGGGGCTGTGAATGGCAGGAGTTAGTGACAGGCTGGGTTTGGTGGGGCTGGTGGCTGTGGCTAAACAGTTTTCAGTGCCTGCGCGCACACAGGCACACACAGAGAAAGTGAAGTTCTCTCTCTGTCCAGCTTAGAAAGACACTGTTCCCTAAATGAACGATTAATGTTTGAAAAAAGTCTGAAAAATGGATATCCCTTTGACCTTTCTAAGGTTTGTCATTTAGTTGACATACCCATTACCTCAAAAATCAAATGTGTTTGTCTAAACATTATTCTGATGTTTGGTTTGGGCACCAAAGGTCAGACAGCTGACCACTAACTCGCTGACAGTGATCAATTCAGCCTGAAATCTTGTCACTTTCCCTGTTTATTCTGCTATCCATCTCTGCTTTGCCAGCCACCACCGCCACTTTCTGCTGTTGAGGCGCTTTTGAACCTAACAATAATCCAATTTAGAATTGATCAATGGGAACGTGTGGTCAGTAAGCAAAATGACAAAGTCTGCATACAACCGCTGACCACAATCTGGTGGTATTTTACATAGGGCTGATTGCAAACTTAATATATGTAAACGGCTCCCAACCGCAACCGTTCCAGCACAGAGGAGGTGGGAGGGAATGAGATTTCGTGTGCTCAGGGCTGACACTTGTCTCACGCAACAAATCTGTGCGGCTCTCTTGGTCCTTATGCGGTTGCCAAAGCTTGGTCTGATGCAAAAGTGTTTCCTGCAGGCAACAATAGTGTCCCGGGTTTTGCTGTGGTGCATTTCCAACCAAATTCTGCTGTGAAATCCAGCCTTGTTAGTGGGAGAAGTTTGTGGCAATCATTAGGAATATCTCAGAATAAAAAAAAGCTCGCCACTCCACACTGAGCTGTAAGCACAAAGTAACAAGGCGAGAGTAGGGCTTCTAATTCTCAGTGTTTATAGGTTTTTTATTTAAAGGGAAGGAAGATGAAGTACGATGGTGTTCCCTTCGTTTTAGTCAGGTATAGCATAACAGAGTGATAGCATAACAGTGTGATAGCATAACAAGAAGGAACAGCAATTTAAAAACTACCTCTCGGGCTTGCATGGAGAACAACATAATGCCCAAATAAATGCATCCCAGATAGATAAAAGTAGTACTTAGGTAAACATCTGGGGCAAAAATCCTCCCCAACTTTCTAGGCACTTTTCAAACATTGCTTTCATCCCTTCTCCTTGCCTCAGGAGACCCCTCAGTCTTCAGGTTGCAGCTCACAGGCCAGAATGGGGCACGACAAATGATCAAAAAGTGAAACACTATTGTACATTGTGTGACAACATTTTTCATTAGCTGCTAAACCTAGCCCTAAATCTACTTTGCTTGACTACCCATATGACTATGTGCAGGACAGAAGACTCCAGTCCTGGAAACACTCCACCTGAGCCTTGACAGGGGAGACTGATTCACAAAACGTGCTCACAGCGGCTGTTCAAAGTGTGTTCTGAGGTTCTGCTGGGAGGAAGAAAAGGACTCTGCTCCAAGTATTTGTTTTCACGCATGTTCAAATTGTGAGCACACCTATGCCCAAGTTCTCAGTACTGGAAATGTGTTTTGTCTCACCGATATATGCAAACTTTATGGCGGTGCTTGGCACAGCCTGTGTTACGTGGGGCAGCATGTGACCCCTACACTCATTTTCTCTGCTGAGATTAACTTTCTTTCACTGATGAGATTAAACATTGTCTGCTATGGAATGACTTTTTCTGCCTCCTAAATGCCAGTTTTCATATTTCTGCTCTGATCTGCTCACTGAGCCTGATAGACAGGGCTTATTTTTGCAGGAATTTGTTATTCATCATCTATCCGTCAGTCCTTCCACTTGTCTTGCCGGTTTCAAGTGTCACGTTCCTTGTGAGGGTTGCTTTATGAGGTTCATGTGCACAGGCTGTGCTACTTGTGCGCAAGTCACCTATCCGAGCATTGAGCTGCAGCTAGCACACCCCTGCTATCATTGTGGACCTGTGGCAATCCATCAATGTGAAGAAGAGGCTCTGCCCACAGCATTTGCAGCCATCAGGCATGTCTTTTGGGAAATGCTAGTTGATGTTGCTGGGATGATACCATCTATTCTGCCAAGGAGCATGACAAAGCACCAGATTAGGTGGCTTCTCTTTGTTTTGGTTTGGAAGTGGGACAGGCTGATGGTCTGAGTCTTGGCTGTGGTTTCCATCCTCAGGACCCAGGATGCAGGAGATCTGGAGCTGGGTGCCGTGATATGCCCCCTCCTTGTAACAAAGAAGGGAAACACAAACCATGGTGTAGGAGAGCTTCTCTCCTGGCAGCTCTCCAAGGAACAAGTGAGAACATGAGTTCTTGGCAGAGCCACAGGCCCAAACAAGTCTTGGAGTCTCTGCTCCAAAAGGCATGGCACCATCAGTGATAGAAGTTGGTGACGTAGGTGTCATTTTGTCTGCTGCAGTTGGCTTTTGGTGTGTTGACTGATTCTCATGAGTCTTTTGTTGGCAGACTCAGAGATTTTAGATGTCTTGCATCTTACCATGGATGATTTTGATAGGACATTTTCAGAGGGACGGTGGGAACAGTTTGGACTCCTCTTGAGAAGGGCACCCAAATTCCCCAGGGTGTTGTGGACCCTTGACTCATTCCTTTCTTCTGAAACTGCCTTTTTATTGTGTCTCTGCTTAATCTTGCAAAATTTACGAGGCAGACTCTAGTCTCAGTGCAGAAGCCAAGTTGAGGGACAGAGTTTCAGGCCTGGCAGATTTTCTCTTTTTCTATTGTTTCTCCATCCTCCTTTGTCATGGTGAGGAGCAAAGGGAAAATTGCCTTTTCAACAAGCATGGCAGACTAACTTCAAATAAATAGATCCTTGAGATAATCTTTTAAATCTCTTGTATTCAGTTTTTCTTTTTGCTGAACTCAGCTTTCCTCCCTATCCTCAATCCACTTGAAGGAACCGCTCCATGACATCTTGCTTTGACAGTAGGATGAACAGTTTTACGTTTGATAGGATAAAATAAAATTAATTTCTTATTTGAGATTCCTCCTAAGATTTCAACTGCAGATACTCTGGCTGAGAATTCTGGAAAGCAAATCAGCTGGATATTTGGCTTGAGTACAGATACGTAACTTCAATATTTGGGGGTGGGAGTTGTCTTTTACTGTGGAAACAGTGTACTTCTGAATTATGTGCAGTAACATTCCAATGTTGCAGAAACAGCTCCTGAGAGGTGTATGCAGCAACAAAAGACTTAGCTGGGTTATGTTACAAAATATTCTTAACAAATATTGTAATGAATTTTTAAGTTATCTGTTCAGTCTGACTGTGTGTATGTATTCATGTGTACAGACACCTAAGAAAGTATCTTTGCTTATTTTTATAGACGCTTTCATGCTTGTGATCAGAACCACTGAAAAATGGGTTTACAACCTGATTCACTGGAGCACAATTGAGCTGCCTATTGTTAGTACCATAAATGTTATTGAAATCACTATTTATGTAGTTCTAGCATCTTTTATAGACCAGGACAACTCTCTACCTATATAGCTGTTTAGACCACAGCACAGGTAAGTAGTTAGCCAGTAAAGGAGGTCTCCTCGAACAGTAGTGGAAGAATGACTAAATTTCCAAATTTGCAGAGGGTTATTAAAAATCAGAAGGAAAAAAAAATCATGGTATGTGATTACCATTTCTTGTATAGAAATAATTTACTATGTGTTGCCTCATGAAGATTCTTGATGGACAAGATCCATTGCCAGTATAAATTTATTTAGGCTCACGGAACACAGGGGTGTTATGCTAGCAGGTGATAATACTGTGGCTCCAAGCCCAAGTATGTTAACTGGCTACCAAGTTCTTCCCCCTACACCCCCTTTTCTCTTTTCAAAAAGTTATTTTCAATTTTGACATTTATTCATTAGGAAAGAAGTCGTGATTAGTTGACAGCATTGCTATGCCTATACTAATGTTGCCAGAGATCCAGAGATGGACTATGTAGAAACAGTGGCTTTCCAGGTATGGTTTCTTTTGTTCTTCATTTTTGAGCACATTTCTCTGATAGGAAAGTTCAGATAATGCTGTAGTATAGCAGATTTAGATTCATATCAGCTGTGCTGATTTAAAACTATGCTCAGATCATGTTTTCATGCATTCCTCCTATTCAACAGACATTGGTTGTTGTTAAAATAATAAGACATCTCAGCAATATAATCTTCCTTTGGTAGCCCGTTCAATATATTTTTAGAATGTAATTAAACCATATCAGTACAGTGACAGCAAACTGATGACCTTTTAATTATTTTCAGGATAGCTGAGTGCACAATCATTTCTCATATACCTTGAGAAAACAGAGAATGCTTTGTGAATGAATTATACATTTAAATACGGCAAGCTCTTTTTGTTTTTCACTTTTAAACATATTATCTAGTTCTTGCTGTGCACCAGGGGGATGTGAATTGATGTATACTCTGCCCCAACATTGGCTTTACTAGGAAGTTTGTGTAGCTTCAAATCCTGGAAAGAGTGTGAGCAATACACTTCAGATGATTAAGGTGAAGTGTGACCAACGTGGGCATATTTTTTTGGCCAGTTCTGGGTTTGTGCTGTGGGCTGTGAACCTTTGGAGTATGTGGTCCCCTACCTCCCTGAGCCATCGCTGATGATGTTGTCACCTCCAGCACAGCTGTAGCACAGCACGGCCAGGGTCAGAGCAAACCGCTCACCCACTGTGCTCTGCAAGGGCGTACTTCTCATGGCAGGACTTTGGCCACGATACTTGCACTCTGAATCCAAGGTGTCTGCAAAATGCAGACAGCAGCCATGTCTCCTGGGAAGTTTTTTATTCTTTCTTTTTTTTCCAGGGAAGCCCAGATAAGAGTGGATGCGCAGGAGGCTCCGTTCAAATAAAGGTCCAAGACCAAAGCAACCGAGGCCTGAGAGTTTGGTCTTTGTCACACGCTCGGATAAGGATGTGGGGAGATGATGGCCAGTAATACAGCTTTCAGACTGTGACCATTGATGCTGATCCTCACAGCTGAGTCCCAAAACTCTTGGGAAGTCAGTGGGCTTTGTACTGACGTGGGAATTACCACAGTAAGAGTAATAGACCGAGTCTTTTAAACACTTTGGGGAATAGCATTCCCTGATACAGAAGTACTTCTAAAGACTTTGCCTCATCAGCCTTTGACCCAATAACCAAGTAGAGAGTGGGGGCTTGTACAAAGATGAAAAAAGACTGGATGTGGGCGATGATGCTTTTCTTCCCTTAATGAAATTAAAGTCAGCTATTCAATCTTTAGCAGGATTTTTACAGTCATTAATTCAAGAAACAAGTAGGACTGCTTTATAACAAAGCACCTCAAGTAAGTGATCTTGATTTATTATTGTGTATGGGGAATATACACTGTGTCTCAAGTAGCTTTTTGCTGGATATGCTATATAACAGAATCAAGCTTATGATTCGCTGTCAGGTAGTACACTTTGGTTTTGTTATTGCTGAGTTTTTTGGTTTTTCTTTCTCTCTTGACCATTTCCAGCAGTTTGAGTGTTTCCACTGCACTGTTCATGTCAAAGATTTCCATTAAGGGCATGCCTTCGTGATGATATAGACTTTTAGCTTTCTTTTTAGCAGTGGGAAAGGGGCAATAGGGCTTACATGAAGAATGATACCCGTGCACTTTAACATATCTGAAAAGCAGCCATAGAGCAGAGCCAGAGAAGAGCAACATCAGGGGCTTCCCATACGACTGCCAAGAGCACTACAAGCAAAAGGTGCCATCTTGCTCCATTTATCCTGCATCGAAAAGCATTGATTAAAACTTTCTTGGTTGCAAAACCAGACGTTTTTAAGATGAACAACCTAGTTTGTGCCATTTCAGACTGGTTATCTAATTCGTAAAGTTTCTGCTGTGAGTTAGACCATGCAATATGCTTTTGGCCAATGCAATGCTGAGCTGTTAGCTATACAAAGAGAAACATTCTCTCCTTTGTTCCAGCAACTTAGCATTTATTTTCCACCAAAGGCAGCAAGCTGCTCACCACAGCTTCTTGCCCAAACCAAAGGATCTCCACTTCAAACATTATCAGCTGTGCCCTACAGAGTTGCCACAATTCCTAACAGATGGTGGAACGTCTATACACTGTATTGTTTGGATTAAATTGCATGAGGACTGTATGTGAGTAATATTCCACTATGACTTGGAACCAGCCAATATGAGAAAATTCAGTGACAGCGCTGAAATCAAGAGTTCATGCTATGTACTGCAGCCTATACAGTGTGGTACGCAATGTGATACACTGAACACTCCTCAAAAGGGGAAAATGACATTAAAGTATCATAGCATTTTTTCTAAACTTCTGAATTTCCTTGCTTTTATTAATACTTTCTGACCTGAGCTCCTGTGGTTTAATTTCCTGTAGGTATCAAGTAACAGTGAATCAAGCAAGGACCTTAACCTCTAGTCCCTTTTGCATTTAAAGCTGCCTCGTCTTGACAGTGTTTAAACTGGTGTTAATTCTCCTACCTTTCTTCCCCCTCCTCGCTCAATGCTTGCTCTTTAGTATTGTAGAATATCAGCCGACTCCCCATACTGATCTGAGCTACCTTTATTAATTGGGTAGCTTTCGAACACCACCACCACCATGACAGACAAAGAAAGTAGTTTTCTAGCTACACTTAAATACAGTTTGTTTTGCCCAAGTGCTCTGGGACTGCTCCGGGCAGAAGCTTACACCACGCAGAGCAGCCACTGCATTGTCTGAGACCACGAAGTGGCGGCACTGCTCTTTCGAGCTGTTTCACACTGGTGCTACGAGAGAAACCGGGCACAGCATCAGGGCTCGGCGTCTGCAGCAGGTTTGCTCTCCTCTGATAGAGCTGTGCTCCAGCTGAGATACCTCAAGCTTACAGCAGCATCCCAGGGTGATCAAAGATAGCAGTTCTGTGAGTTGAGTTGAGGAACCGAGCAACTGCTGACTTTCAGAAATCACTGAAAGATGAAGGATTTAATTTATGCTGCAGGAATGAAAAGAATACATAGCACAGTTGCACCTTGCCGAATTTTCTACTGTTTTTCACACCTTGCCTTTCCTTCCTTTTCTTTTAAAAATCTCCCTGTGGAGCTGACTGCCTAACCTGTCATCTCTGCCATACCCTGCCGAATTCCTATGTCCCTTTCTTTCTAAATAGAACCTCTAAATAACGTAACCTGTATTACACCAGTAAGAAAAATTGTAATTGCTTTCTTGTTTGCATCTAAGGCAATATGTCAGGAAAGCACATACCTGCTAAAGGCAGGGCTCAGGCAAGAGAGCAGCCCTTTAAAGGGACTGAGCTGCCACGTGCCAACATCCGTGCTAGCACACAGCACTTACTCCCTTTCACAGGCTTTGATTTGAGGGCTTCATCTGCCTCAGAAAAGTTTAGCATAAGTGATCAGAGACAAGGTTCTGAATAGAATTTGTGCCCCATAATAGGAAAGAATATTTTGGTGTTAGATTTAACACTTTTTTTTTAATTTGTAGCTGAAAAGGTCTTGGTGAAACCTCTGTGTTCTAGGTCAAAACCAGGTTGCTTTAAAAAAGGTGACAGACATTGTGAGGTTTAATATATATGTGTATTGTGTGTGCAGTAACTTGTAGACATGCAGGAAGCCTAGTTATGAGTCTTGTTGAGTGGGTTAGTCTATGTTAGTATTTTTTAGCAGAATCCCAAATGTGCTGTCGGACTTGTCCGCCGGGGTTGGGTAGCTTAATTCTGGGATGGTTTCCTGCTGAGTGACAGGAGTTGATGGACCTGTGGGTGGCTGGGACTTCTTCCTTCATCCCCGATGCTGTGCTGCACTTTAGTGCCACGGCAACAAAACACCTACAGAGTAGATTGTCTCAGTCTGGTCACAGACATGTCTACCTTATAGCTCTGTTCTTCAGATCTGTGGAGCCTGCAAGGGAGCCCAGACCCATGAGCCGCCTCAGGGCAGTAGCTGCCAGGATGAGTTTCCTAGGATGAGCGAGTTTTGAGGAATTTGAGTTTTTTTCAGGCTATGCAGCCTGAAATAGCTTGGCATCATCAAGCTATTGGCTTTTGTTTGTGGAGCCAGCAAACTATTTTGATGGTCGGTTTCTACCAACCATGTATATTTTTACTTCCCCCCCCCCCCCCCCAAAACGTGTGGAGTTTTTTTTTTAACAGTATGTTGAAAAAGGGATTTGAGGAGTTGTTCTTGCTTTCTGAGGAGGAGTTTATACCTTTCACAGTATTTTGTATCTCTTTTCCTCTTTTCTGCTGTCACACCTGTTTCTACTTTTCTGAACCAGCTCTGTTTGGATTCTGTTGTTACAGGCTCATACAACTGAAAAGGCTAAAACTAGAAATTCTCCGAAATTCATGGTGCTTTGACTCAAACTTGAAGGAGTGGCTGAGGAAGGCTTCATCATTCCCACCCCTGCACAAGGACCTGGGCATTTTCCTCTGCTGGGGTGGGCAGAGCGGTGCGGGGCGATGGGCGCCGCGGCAGCAGAGCTGCACCAAAGTGGTTCTCCTCTGGCTGGATGCTGCCTTTCCAAAGGAGCTCAGCACATGTTCCCTGCCTGCATTTCTTCTCTTGGCCTTTTGGTGTCATTCTGTGACTAACAAGGAGAGCGAAGAGCCTCCTAATTGCTTCTCCCCTCTTCCTTTCAGGGCAAGGCAGAGTTGGTAGCAAACGGTGATACCTGCTGAAGAGGCATCAAGCACAACTAATTTCATAAAACTTAAGGGGCCCAGTTCCTACTAAGGTGGCTGAGATAGGTGTGCCTATCACTTTCAGTCAGTAAGGATGCTTCGTGTTTAGGTCAGTGATGCTCAGCTGTAGATAAAATGGGCTAAAAGGCTCAGGAGACCCTGATCTGACCCTGCCTTGGCTCCACGTGTGCCCTGGAAAATGTCTCTGAAGATTGCGTTGGCCAGATGTGGTGGCACAGAGGGCTGCTTGGTGCGGGCTGGGTGAGGGGAGGAGGGCACAAACGCTGCCTGGAAGTGCACGCCTGGGCTGCAGTGGTATCCCCGAAACCTTGACAGGAAAAAAAAGTGCAAGAGTTCAACATACTGCTGTTAAAAAGGAGAACTCTAAACCTGAAGTCTAAGAAATGAGTTGGGCATGGGAAGGTACTGTATGATCAGACGCCATGGGGCTGGATCGTAATGCAAATATGCAAGCGGGAAAACATGGTTCTCTGTGTCCCCGGGACCCCAGAAAGGCTGCGGTCTTGTACGTGCTCCTTTGTCTTGTGGAGAGAAGATGCACACGACAGGGCTGAGCACACTGGGGAATGGAAAATGTGGCAGAGCTGTAACAGCGACAATTTTTTTTTTTTTTAGTTTACTGATTGGTCTGGGGGGAAAAGAAACGAGTTGATAGGAAGGAAGTTTTCCTAGCAATTAAAACAAAAAATAAAGGGTCAAATGGACCATTTCCTTTGATCTAAAGTGATGCAGCGCTCGGGGGGTGTGTGTGTTTGGGGGGGTAGTTCATGTTTAAAGGAGAGCTGCATCTGACCTATCACAGGCAAAATCTATATTCATTTAGTAAATACTTCAGGATGTTTGCATACTTAGATGGCAGCATGTTCCCATAGCTTCTGCCTCTTTGAACAGTAGCGATTGTAAGTCCTGGATACCCTCTGTAAAATGCTTCCTGTCTGATCAGAAAACTGAGCCCCGTCTCCTCCTTTCACGAAGGGTGGCTACTCGTCTTGTTTTACAGGAGGAACTTCGCCGTCCCTCTGCTTGCCCAGGAAGGCGACAGACAGTTGCTGGCAGTCACAAGTGGTTAAAGAAATTTGTCTGCCACCCTGCATCCTGCATTCCCCTGTGTCTGGGGGCAATTTTGGCTTGGCTATACAAGGCTTCCTCAGTTTCTCTATGGCATTACTGACATGGGCTGCGATGCCTTTCCTGCTTCAAACTAATTTTTTTCAGGATTTTGCCTCCTTGATTGAAGGATTTAATTTTTTTTTTTAAGATTCCTTTAAGTGGTGTAAATGAATAAAGTGCATATAGTGAGTGCGCTGGAGCAGGTGTGTTGTGGTCGCGTGGATAGACCTCACTGGCCAGCCTCTGCACACTCAGACCGAAGTCCACTTTGTGCCTGCAGAGAAATTGCACAACAATTTGAGCCTCTTAGGCTGAAGCATCTAATAGCTTCAGGATCTACAAAATTGGGAGGCACTTGAGAAATGATAATGCGATCCTGCCAGCCACTTCGAAAGGAATAATTTCTTTTCTATGGAGCTATCCTGCAGCAGACAATTTAGTTTGCCATCTTCCTGAAACCTGCTCCACCAGCTAAAGGCATGGAGGAAAGCATTGCATTTATGGTAAAGCATAAAAAAAGTGTTTTTTCTTTTTCTAATGAGCTCTCTTCAAAAAGTAGTTTTGCTTTCTCTGAGTACCAACATATATTTATAGCCAGCCGTTGGTAAGGACTCTGCTTTGAAAGCGTGTATTAAGTAACACCAGAAAGAGCTTCATTGTCCTTCAGACTTTCATTAAATGTTTCTAGAAAATTTGGAAATATTATAAAAATTATTCCTCTCTTTCTTCTTTTTCCCTCCTCCCTTTGTAAGTCTGTCTCTAGGAATGGGAAGTAAACCGATACAGTTGGATACCAGGCGCTACATTTTGCAACATATCAGAATAAAAATACTGAAAAAATAAAATGAAAAAAATACTTTTAAGGATCTTGAACAAATTTGCATTTTTGCTGCCTTTATTTCACAGCCCTGCTGGATTATATTTGCCTTTCCTTGAAACTCTCAACATGGTGGAAAATACTTAGCTATGAGATTCTTTTTAGAAAAGAAGGATTTAGCCTTCATCTAGGGAGAATTTTCCAGTGTATTGGAAAGATTTGATACTGGCACTTCCTTTGCAATAACCAAAATGCTGAAGCACAAGAGCGTTGATTCTGATTGCAAAGTATTTAATGACCTAAATGCAGAGCTTGAGCAGAGCGACCACCAGTACAAGAAGGTCTCAATCTGGTCCGAAACATACTTGAAGCTATTTCTAGACATGGGAGTCAGCCAGTTTTCCTTACTTTGTAAGAAGAGCAGTGAGGATGGAAAACCACTGGGTTTTAGCACATGCATAAAACTGAGCAAGCCTGATCTCCCCAGCCCATTTAAGGCAATGACAAGGCTCTTGGCGACTTCCACATGTTTTGAATCGGCGTCAATCATTTTGGCTGTTACCTTCACCTTGCACCAGGGTTGCCAGGGGCTGGGCCTATAGACCCTTCTCCATGCCCATACCAGTCCTGAACAGATCGCTGGCCTTTGCTGAGACCCTACGAGACACTGCAGTGAGTGTCCCTGTCGCTGTCGCCTGGACAAGCCGGTGGATGTGCTTTGGGAAGGAGAGGTGTTGGCAGAGGGGAAGGAGAGCTGTGGCATGACTTTGTTCTGCCCAAGTCCATTTGCTTCTCTAGCTCTAGAAAATGCAGGTGATTCAGGATAGAGAGCTTCATAGGTCTCATTAAATAAAACTTTTTGAATGTATTTATCTTTTGATTTTGAGGTCTTTCCTTCAGCCCTTCAGACCCCTCCATGCCGATAACATGCTGACAACTGGTGTCTTCTGGAATGGTGTTTTTTTATTTCTTTTTCAGTCTGCTTTTGAATGATGTCCTGTCAAACTGCAGGAAGAAAAAAATCTTGTTTTTTTTTTTTTTTTTTTTTTTTATCCTGTACCAAGGTGCTGGCCTCCCTCCATAAACCCTATTCTCTACAGAGATAGAAGACAGAAGTACTTTTCTGAACCAATTCTAATCTTCAAGTATAAGGTTTGGTTTGAGGTTTCATGCTGAGGTTTGGAGTGACTCATATTTTGCAAACAGGTCTACTCAGTCTCTTAGAGTTACACCACCTATTTAAGGTAGAAATATGCAAGCTAGTACATAATGCATACTGCCTGCATGCTCCAAACCACAAGTTGCTCAAAAACGCCAGAGTGGTGAATCCTGCTGGGAAAGTTCAAAATAATGAAAGAACAGCCACTTCTCGCTCTATTGCTGTCTATGACAGCTATATTTGTGATGCCAAGTCACACGGGGAATATAAAACTAAAATATAGTTAATAAGAGCCTTCAATCAGTGCTGGTTACTCAAATGTTCTGTCAGTACCTTCTGCTGTAATTTCAGTGAAAAATACGTAGAAAATATGCAGCCTGTTTAGAAAAAGAGTAGGTATTTTGTATTCTTTTGCTTGGAGTATTGCTTTATGTCTTACAGTTCAGGACATTCTTATTCTTGCAGAAACTTGCTTTGTTCAAATGTGAATGAATACATTGTTACTTTTAGAGCAGGTAGCTTGGAAAAGGTTGTTTTACCTTTAAAGAGAAGTTTGCTGCATAGCTCTAGATTTTGCAGAATGACAATAAAGCATCAGAAAAACCAACAGAGGAAAGCCTTGTTCTAATGGAAACAGAGGTATTTTTCCACGCTCCTTAAGCAAAACAAAAGCAGCTGCCGCTTTTTGTTGAATGGTATCTCTGATTGGACTGAATCTGTTCTGTGCTCTTCTTTTGCTCTAATGGGGGCAAATAAAATATTCTTCTGTATAACCCAGGGGAGCAGTTAGCCATCTCCTCTTAATTTGAGTGATCTTTAGATTTCTTATATGAGGTTCTGAATCAGACAAAGTGCTCAGAGTCAGCTCTTATCTCTACATAGTAAATAAGGTTGAAATTTAAAAAAGGCCATTAGCAATCAATACGGCTGGGAGATTTAATTTCCAGCACATGCCTGTTTTGTTTTATTGTTATACACCCTAAGAGTTCCAAGGGATTATTTCCTTATTATTACATTTGCAACATTTTTCTACGTAACCTGCTCTTCTTGGCTCACGCTGTCTGCTGTTCGACTGATCTGCTCTTGCGGCGCTGCTACCTTGTTGAAGGGGTAAAGGACAGTGGTCTTACTGCAGCAGCGACAGGCTGTGCCGTCTTGTGGCTGGGATGCCGAGGGAACGGTAAAAAAGAAGAATGGCCAGCCCCCTCCCTTGAGGTATGAAGTACTCCTCTTCTGCCAGCTCGGGAGTTAGAGCCAATTCACTGCTCTGAGCTTCCCATCCATGGGAGAAAAGTAGAAGTCGTTCCAAACGCAGGCCCCTCAAAATCGTTCTTCAGGATAAAAATCCAGCTGTTCAATATAATGGTTTAATAATATACTGCCTTTTCTGTAACTTAATAGGTGAAACGCTGTTGGGGCAGACATTGAGATTGCTCATCCCTGCCGTTCTCTTCAGGGTAAAGAGCATCTTGGTGCAAAACCAGAGGAAATAAGTCAGAATTTAAATGAATAAATAAATAAATAAATAAACAAAATAAAATAAGAAAATAAAATAAGGAGGATACAACAGCAAAACTGCTGGTGAATTTGTGCTGTCAAGTTAGAGGTGCAGCCTGCCCGATAGCTGTGACTAGTCTGTGTCTGTTGAAATGAGAACGTGAGTTTACCACCCCAAGACTAAAAAGCAGATAGATAACCTAACGGAACCAAAGAGTGAAAGCTGTTTTTTTTCCCCCAGAAGTACTCAAAGCTGCTTGTGATATGTCTTGTAGCGTCCCCTGTTAAGCAAGATATTTATTTCACCCAGAAAAATCTGAAAGTATTCCCTCATTGAATCATTTTGGCTTTATGCTGGTGGTCTCAGTGAGATTCATAAGCAGGATTTGGCTTTAATGTCAAGTAGCCAATGTGAAAACATTGATATGAGGACTACGTATAAAGGTAAAGAGTCACAAAAATGTAGGGCTTTACATATTCTGCGTCCTGCAAGGGAATATTGTGAAAGCCAAACAAAATTACCTAAAGTAAGGTTCAATGCATATGAAGTCTCTCTGTAAATATGTACATGGGATGTTTCACATACATATTAAAAAATGAATATTCTTCCTATACATTGTTGTACTTAGTAGAATTTTGATGTAATATATCAAACACTTCTATAAATAGCCTTCTTTTAATCAACACTATTTTGAAAGCAAATAATGTCATACAGTCCCTGAAACGGGTTTAGCTCTGTGTGTTCCTAACACAAGAGTATAAACACTTTTTGATTAGAGTCTACAATATCTTTGAAGCATAAAGTTGATGCAACCTAATGTATGAATGCTCTGTTTTGGTCTGTTTCATTAGAGCTGTTATATCTATATAGGAACAGTTTAAATTTGCTTTTAAAAAAAAATAATACGTCAACTAGTTCATCATCACCGTCATTTCTGATACTTTGTCAGGACCCGATAATTTGAAAAGCCAAATAAGTCTGTGGCTGTGCTCTGGTGTAAGCTGGATCTAGGTACTTGCTATCAGTTATTAATTAACATGGTGATACATATTCTGCCACGTATTTAGCTGGTAGGTAAGCAGCGTGTCCTCTCAGGAATGATTCTTTGGTGCGTAAACACGAAAAAATCAAGCATAAAACGCCTGCTCTGAAAACTGTCTTATTTTATGGATGACTATTCTGACTTCCAAAGGGCATTTTTTTCTATGTGTAAGCAGCACAGGCCATAAGAGTAGTCCTAGAGCTTTAAATGAAAGACCTGAGCCTATCATAGGCGGGAACGGACTGAAAGGGCAGGTTTTCTGGATGCTACTTCTTGAAGTGATGATAGCACTGTACATATCAAAAATTTAAAGGACAATGAATGTTTTAGTTGTGGCTTAAACTGAGTATTAATAGCTTATCAATATGGTCAGGACTTTTTTCTAAAAGCCTCCTCAGCTAAGAATACCATAGATTGCACTTGTTTGTTGTGGAGGAGAATTTCTTTTTAAGCTTCCCCCCGGCCATTTTGTGTTTTGTAATTGAATAAATTACAATATTTTGTTTTATTTATGCATGTGTTATTATATGTAAATGTCCGTAATAGTGTTTGAAAATTCTTCTCAAAATCCCTGTGGATTATCAAAAACAGCTTTATCTTTTTTTTGATCTTTAAATCTATCCTGGTTTTGGCTGGGACAGAGTTAAATTCTCTTACTAGCAGCTGGTATGGTGCTATGTTTTGGATTTAGGATGACAATATGTATTGATAACACACTAACGTTTTTCATTGTCGCTGAGCAGTCAAGGACTTTCTCAGCTTCCCATAGACGTTGAAAGGGATCATAGACAGGACAACTGACCCAAGCTGGCCAAAGGAATATTCCGTACCATAGACTTCATGCTCAGTATATAAATTGGGGTTGGCCAGGGGGCAGGAATCTGGGATTGCTGCTCGGGACGGGCTGGGCAATCAATCACCAGGTGGTGGGCAGTTGCATTGCACTCATTTTGTATATTCTTTTACTGTTATTATTATTATTTTCTCTTTCATTACTGTTCTATTGAACTGTCTTTATCTCAGTCCATGAGTTTGTTTTTTTTTCCTCTCTCTTCTCCTTATCTCACTGCGATGGAGGAGTGAGTGAACAGCTGGTGGTCTTACTTGCACGACAAATTCTGAGCCAGGTAAGATGTCACACTGAAAAAAATCCCAAACCCGGAATAAAAGGGTCCTTAACCTAACTAAAGTTAATGGACCTTAAATAGACATGAATACATAATCATCTTTAACAGGGATTAAATTTGCAGTTTATAAACTGGGAGAGGCTGCAAGCAAATTTAGAAGTCAGGATTAAAACTGAACATGATCTTGATAAATAACATAAATATTCTGAAGGAAAAAAAAATCATGATTATCTTTTCTAGGGACAGAGGCAAATACAATAAAATAAGATCAATCGATTGCACAAGCACAAGCGAGGAATGATTGGCTGGGCAGCAGCACCTGGGTCTTGGTGGCAATCATGAAATGAATACAGGGGTGACTCAGCTCCAACCTTGCCTTGTGCCCCAGGGGTGGGTGCTGAGGTCGGGTCCCACAGGTCCGTTATGGGAGCTGTCAGGCTCCCACAAAACCACCCTGGATTTTGTCTGCTTACCCAAGGACACACGGGAAAGCCACGTCAGTGCAAGGGCTGAAAGCAGCTTCTCAGGTCTGAGACATCTTCTCAGCAAAGAGCCATCTTCAGAGAGCAGACAAGCCACTTCTTTGGCATTTTGGGATATGGATGCCGATAGTTTAATGGTCATGAAATACAGCTGTTCCGTTCTTTTAAATGAAACACGCTGCTGAGCTGGAAGGCAGCTTTTCTGAGTACAAATGGGATACAATTCCTGGGTTAAAACACTTGCATGTATTCTCATTAATTCTCAGCCTCTTCCATGATATCTTCCTGTCCAATCTGTACCTCCTCAGACTTCGGGGTACAATGAAGGCCAGCTGGCAGCAACCTCTCAACTAGTGACCATCTTGTTGCAAGTCTGGTGTTTGAAACAGAGAAGGCAAAAAGATCTACCAATAGAATTAAAATCACAATTCTGTATTCTCTCCAGTCTCTGCAATTTTACAATATGGAATTGTTAATGCTGCTATTATTCTACTCTAATTTCTTGCAAAACCAAGCATTATCTTTCAAAATTGCCAAATGTTTGTCCTGAAAGTTTGACGGGTATCAAGAGTTTTGATTAATATTGCACGGCTTTCTTAATTTCACTTTATTACAAAGGTACTTTTAGCATAGACAGCAGAGCTGATACCTGGCTTCAGCAAAGCATTGTAATATTTGTGAAAGGAAGAAGGTGATAACAGCAATGGTAATGTGATAAATTTCTATCTATCTTAAGACAAAATACATTTTTAGGCAGAATTTTCATTGACAGAAGAACCTGCAGGGTGGGACTCTAGTGTAGAATAAATGGTAAGAATAAAGCTTTCGAAAGTGGTTATAATAATAATACCTTTCAGTCTAATGCTATTTTACAGTGGTTTGGAGGGTGTTGAAAGAGGTGTACAACTTTTTAGAAGGACAAAGATGCAGCTTCATCCTGGAAACTTAGAGATATTCCCCCAAAGCCTTTGTTTGCCCTAATATTCCATAATGTTAGGCTTTTAGAGTCAATAACCCATTAGTAATCAAGAGATGTATCATTTATTAATTATGCACCATATTAATATTTAATCTTTTGGGTTGCCGAGCATATTTCTAAATCTACTTTTTAATTACATTAAAAAAAAATAAATCTTCAAGGCAACCATTAGAATAGCCATTTTTCTGCGCATTATGACTTCAATTACTTTGAAACAGCTGTCTGTGAACTCTTCGTGATGCTACAGTACTTGGTAAAATGGCCATCTCAGCTCATCCAGGCTATTCACTCATTTGAAAGCTAATTGAATATTAGAGCAAAGGGAATGTTACAAAGAATTTCCTATGAGCACTAAAGTACTCTGGAATTAGACCTGGAAACATGGTGCCAACCGCTTGCCACTGCCTGTTTGGCAGGAGGATGCTGGACGGTGATAAACAACTATCTGCCTCTAGCCTGAGCCGAGATTTCTGGCTCGGCAGGCACGGTGAAGCAGGGGTATTAAAGAGCCTTTCTGCCCCTGGGGTCACCTTGCCCAGACCTGGTTTCCTTGGCTCAGAGGAGCCGGAGGGCGTCGGGCGATTGGGTCAGCTCCTCGGATGGGTTGGGATTGAAGACCTGCCTCAGCCCCACCGCAGGTGGGGTAGGATCACCTGGGGGAGAGCGCACTCGGGGGGCTGGTTGCCCCCCGCAGCTCTCCCAGGTGGGCACAGAGGGTGGAGTGAAATCCAGGCTCCGGAGTCCTGTGCAACCTGCCTGGTAGACCAGAGCTTTCCTACACAGCTTTGCGCGGATGTATTATTAATAATGATAATGACATTACAGTAGACCGGTGCCCCATCAAGCTAAGCATGTGCAGAGACAAAACGTAAAGTACTTTGTTTCCCAAAAGATCAAGTCTGAACAAACTGCTTCACTTAAGTGCTATTTTTCCTCCGCGCTCCTTGAACCTGTCAGTGGAAGCGTCAGTTGCAAGCTGCTCACCAGAAGGTCTCTCATGGTTTCCTTTGTCAAAATCTGAGTTTTAAAATGTAATAGAGAAACACTTTCCTTCCCTCTCTTTTATCTCTCCTCTTCTAGTTGCAAAGCATTTGCCTATATATGATAACCAGACTCCGATTATTTGGGTATCAATAAAGGAGAGAGTTTGCTTGAAAGATGTGGATTTTGGAAGGAAACTTTCTATGTTCATGCAATAATTTCAGAAACAGCCTCTAGAAATAAATCCCTTCAGATATAGAGGAGTAAGTTATCTACAAAGGAAACGGTGTAATTGTTCTGAACACTGTCAGAGTACCCAGTTGAATAAGGAAGGACAACCAGGGAAGTTAAGATGAATTACCTGCAGGGTTGAAGCCGGTCTACGTAAAGAATATACGTTAAATCCCAAAGGGCATACTCTTACTAGGAGCATAATGACCTTAGCTCACTGCAACTTTTTCCGCTTTATGGTTCAAACCAAGAAAGAGACGTTCTGAATGTGTTTAAATTAGGCAAATACACTCCTGAAATAAAAAGGTGTCTGGAGTCTGACCCTGGCTGAAACCCTGGATATTGCATATGACCCTGGCAGCATTTAATAATGAACTCAAAATCAAACAGAAATTACAACAAAGAACTCCAGTGCCTAATTCTCTGAAAACTTTTACACTCAAATCCAGAGCTGATAATGACTTCCTCTATTTTAAACCTAGTTTCTGTCTTTTCTTCAAATGAGGCATTATTAGAACAAAAAAGTATTTACAAAGATGTTTGAAGTGGATGTCATCTGTGTCACCAAAAGAAAAATATTCTCCTTTCTCAAACATATTCTTTTGTCAATCTACATACACAAAATTCAAAAATGAGGGGGAACTGTTGTATTCCTATCACTTTCATATTATTTAAACACCTGCTTTTAAAACTCTACGTGTATGTATATATTTGGCTTAGAGTAGATTGAACCTCTCAGAAGGTATAACTTATAAAAGCTGGATCGTGCTACAGCCCCTGAAAAGGGACGATATCTGCGGACGCCAGGCCTCCTGGGTTCAATTCTCTTCTCCCAACCGTTGATGCTCTTTATTGCTCTCAACAACTTCTTTTTCCCTCCATTTTCCCATGTGGGCCTATTAATTTATGAAGTGATGGTGAGTCACTTAATGATGCTGATGACGGGAAGAGTGCCATGGAAGTAGCCAAGCATAGTTTCCCTGGGGAGGAGGTCAGAATGGGGCGCAGGGGATGTTTCTGCCCGTGGACCGGGGGGACCTTGTCCCAGTGAGTGATCCTTGCAAGGCTGTGCTCAGGGAGAGCATCTTCCCAGAGCCCGGCAGGGAAAGCGGTTCCTCAGGATTGTTAACTTGTCTGTTGACTGGTCCTCTTTTGTCTCCATGTTAATGCTGTGCATACCTGAGAGAGGAAAAAAATATCGATAGTTATCCTCCTGATAAAAATGAAAGCTGATTTTTCCATTAAGCTATGCAATAGGCGGTTCTTTGAGTTTTCACAAGACATTAAAGGAATGAAGCATTATCAAAAAGACATTCTGTTACAAAAGAACACTAATCAATGCTGAGAACATTGGGTATAAATTATTCAGATTTCTTAATAAACTACTCAGATCTTAAAAAGAGCCAAACCTCCAGCCCTCGCGGCGTGCAGCTGGGTACGGCAGCGTGAGTGGTCTCACCTGGGAAGTTCCGGCATGAGACACTGCATCTTGCAGCATCCGAATAGGTGCAGCACAGAAATGCCCATTTCAGTGGATTATAAGGAATAAATCACCGAGTGGCCTTGCCCCTGATAGAACCTGATCGCTGTAACTTGTTGTGCATTCTTCCTTCACCACACATTAATTTTTAATGAAAGCATTTCAAAATAAAGTCATAATGTGAGTCATAAATCACAAAACGGTGGTAATAAACCACTTTGGTTTATATTAGCTCTGTGCAGACGATACTTAAGCATTTCCACCATTAGCACGGAATATGTGAGCGTTCTCCACACAACATTTCCTCTATTACTTCCATCTTAAATTGTGGAAATGTGGGAAGCAAAGCCAGTTCCAATCAACCTCTGGGTCACTATTTATTCTCTTAATTGAATGATCGTATGCTAACGAGTGAAGATTTTTAGCACTTTTCTGACAGCTGCAAAGTATTTTTCTATGACTTATAGATATAAAAACAACCCTGCCAGCCACAGCTGAGACAGAAACTGGAAAGAGAAGGGGGTGGGTGTGGGGGGAAAGGCATGGTTAACTGACACGAGGGCTAGGCAAGGGTGAATATTACTGTTTTATTATCACGTAGTACACAAACAGATCAACTGACCCTAGAGGGCCACCTCTTTTTAAAAGGAGGAGCCATCTTGTACATCTGCAATACATAATACAAATTGTATATTTTTAATTTTTTTTTTTTTTGGTATTCCTGTAATTAGTTTTGCAGCATATGCTGAGCTCTGCTTCTTGCTGGTCTCTTCTGTGTACTGTGGAACTTAACGGGACCTATAATACACACTAATGAGAAGTAATTAGAAAGAAGACCTAGACTGTGCAAGCCAAGGCCTCACACTGTACAAATACTTGGGGTCCCAGGTGTCTGGAGACCTGCAGAGCACAGCCTTTCATTGCTGCACTGCCTTTCTAGGCACAGATCTGTTTGCAGGACATGTAACAGGCTGGATGTGTCCAGTGATGTAAGGCTGTCCTGACCAGAACAGGGAATTATAAAAAACTAATAAAGACTATTACTGCTCACCAGAAACTTGATAAGGTACCAGAGCTAAGAGAATATACCTTATGCTTTTGTCCAGTACAAATGAAGGGTCAGCATTGGGATAAATAAGATAACTTGTAGCCATCACCTAACACTTTATTAATTCTCGGGTTTCAAGGATCTACATAATAATTCCCGAGGCAACTTGCACAAGTGCTTTCTTCTCTGGTTCCAAGCACGCAAGAATCCTGGGGCCCATAACCCATGATGATCTCTTAATTGAGCAAAATGTGATTTCCAATTGGAGTTATCCTTGTGTGATTCATGACCCTGAGTAATACAAAGTTTGTATTCACACCTGCATTCACAAGCTTCTGAGGGACTTTAGGAAGGCTGGAGTATAAATTAACATTAACAATAAGCAAATATATAATTTCTGGGTTTGGAGAGGGAGTCATAGCATCAGTACCTAGAGGAAAGAACAGGTAATATAAATTTGAATACAGTCTGAGGCGCTATGACTGAAGATTTTCCATAGAAGTTTTGGTTGCATGTATTAATTGTAAAGATAGCTGTATCTTGATAAGAAAAAAAAGTTTTGATGCATTAAAAATGTGTCTAACATCAGTCAAACGTGAAAAACACCTTATAAATGGAGTTAAATGTGGTACCATCTGAAGAGTCATAGGGGTTTAAGACATTTAGTCTGTCTGCTCTAGTCCAGCAGAGCAGAGCTCGTTTCTGCACACAGAGAGCTCAGCCCAGAGGAGGTGGCTGTGCCAGCCCACAAACTGCCCCTCTGCCTCCACGGGGTCACCTTTTCTGGCTGTCACCTTTTTAATTGTCCCCACTGAGGCCATGTCCTCTCCAGTCAGGAACAGCCGCAAGTGCAAGCTCTTGGATGGCAGCCCCTCTCGGACACTCCTCTCCCGCCAGCTACAGGGTGTGGGCTTGTTAACTAATCACTTAGGCAAAAAACCTGAAATGGTTATAGCGATTTTATGACAAGCACTAAATGCAAAGGTTGTCAGAAAACAGGCTGCTTGGTGGAGGAGTTTGGCTATAAGGCCAAACCTTCCCTTTCATGAAATGAAGGTAAGGGGACAGGAAGATGTTGTTGGAAGGTCCCTTAGGAAGCTATCTAACCCAACGTCCAGGCTGGAGGAGGAGCAACTGTGCCAAGGCCATTTCCTTAGGGATGTTCTCAACCTGCCTAGGTTTCCCAGCTTCTCCTGGCAGCTCGATCTCCCGCTTCTGTCTAGTAGTGTCTAACAGGCATCTTTCCTTCTGTGCTTATTTACCTGTGTGCTGTGACAAAAAGTGTAACAGAGTATTGGCTTTTTTTTGCAACAGCCTTGTTATGGACATAAAGACAATTATAGTATCTTCCAACAATTGTCTTCTCTAGGGTAAACAGTTCACTCTTTTATTTTTGCCCCATGATCTGGAGATGATAATTCTCAACAGGAGATCTCTTCTCAACGTTACTCTTCTCTGAACTCTGTTCTGGATATTTGTGTGTGCCATGCCCCACCCGGGTTCTTCCACTTCACCTGAGAGTGAGCAAAAAAACTACTTCATTGCCTTGCAGACACCACTGTATGTCCCAATATACATTTCCCATTTTTGCAGGAGAACAACACTAATGCATAAAGTCTATCACGTTCCTTCATTCGTATACGAACTAAACACACTGTGCCTACCTGTGGGGGCTAGAGGATATAGGGTGCTTTCATGATATCACTCTTGGGTGCCGAGTTTTTGTTACTCTCAACTTAAAATGAAGAGTTAGTCTCAAGAGCCTCAGGTGCTTGGACTCAAGTCAGTCGCGGTGCAAATCTTGGAACTTCAGATTACCTTGTGCTAGGTTGGTGTCCTTACCATTCCTTGTATAAAGGCTTCTTTTAGCCTGAATAGAGGGTAGAGATTGAAGGAGTGACTTTCTAAAGCACAGCAACTAAATCTGTTTGCGATTTTGAGAGTACCCTGTTGGCAGGTGCAGCTCAAAATAACCCACTTCACCCCAGCCAGGGCTTTCCTTGATGGCATGGGATCAGATTCCTCTGCGAAGAGGCAGCTCCAGCTCTAGGCTGGCCCCATGGAGCAGCTCTTCCTGCCACCACACCCCCAGCGATGCGGATTTTTTCTGCAACAGGGGTAAATCTAGCTTACAGGGTTCCTGTAGTAATAAATAGGAACAAAATAGACTCAACACTGAAAAGAAGGATAGAGTAGGAGCTGAAAATGGATTACTTTTACCTTAGGACAGCAAAATAGAAGGATGAGACTGTTGAAGTTCTTGATTAAAATTAAAGAACTCAGTGCTTCCTCCGAGCACTTGCTGTCACTGGTCTAGGAAAGGAAAACCCATACTTGAATTTGCTATTTTTCTTCATTCACCATTTTTAAGAAGAGGGGCTGATGACAAATCCATACCAGGTACTGGCAGGAACCAAACGTGGAATTCCTCTTTGCCCTCTTGACTTGGATCTCTTGTTGCAACAGAAACTTTGTCCAAAGACCACTGTGAATTGAACCTGTAAGCTCTGTTTTGCTTTGAACAGGCATGCACAGTCATATTTTAAGTGTGTGTTATAAAGTTATCAAACAAATAAAAATCACTCATTTTTTTAGACGGTGTTCTGGAACCATTAACAAACTTGTCATTTTCTTCAGTGTAGACATTAGATTAGGCATTTAGCATTAAATGCTAAAGAGTGTATACATATTCTACAAAACTCCAAAGCTTCTTATAATCTACATGAACCGAGTCGGTTTTCTTTCAGTGTGTTTTACCTGCCTATTCTGCTAAAACTGTTTCAAGCAATACCTAATATGTAGCAGAAAACAATTTCAGTGAATAAGTCCCAGCACTGCTACAATTTTGAAGGAGGTTCTTTAAAAATATATATTTTCTCAAGATAACAATTTTGAATATGATTGCAGGAAGGAAATATATTAGCAATTAAATTAGTGTGTTTTAGCACAACAAGCAATAAACTGCTTAACACTGAGCTCCTGTGAATTAAAAGCCAGAACAGCATTGGACAAAAGTCAAGGTTATGCTGACACATTTATTTCTCAGTAAATGAAGACTGTTTAGTTTTAATGCATTTGTGGTTAGCAATAGTTTCAAAAGATCAATGTAAATTCATTTTGAACTAGTAAATAATGTCTTAATGAGACTTCTGACAGCATGCTTTCACACCTTATGGTTCCTTACCTTTAAAAATGCCCAAAGGTGAACCTATTTTTCCTGGCATTTTACAATAAACAAATAACATCATGCAGTACTTTATGACTTCTGCCTGAAGTGTATTCGGGGGAACTGCAGTTTGGTTTTAACAACTACAGAACTGCGGTCGTTTAGTCCACAGTGTGTTACTGTTCTCCTGCATGGGCTTAACTCTGACTCAGGGTAAAAGAGAAGTTAAACGATCCCTTTTTTTTTTCTCTGTCACATGAAGTAGCTTATATGAAACGAAGTGCAGGATTTTACCATAAACCTCTGATGGTATCATGATGTAAACCATCTGCCACACAGAAACTTGGTGGTGTTTATAAAAGCACTCTCCCATTTTTTAACTAGAAACCCAACTCGGTTGCCGTGTAGGTCTGTCTGAGTCCTTCTACTGCTATTTAATAGGTGTTGGATCAGACATACAGTGAATCCATCATGGCAGGCATAAGGATTTTTCAACATGAGCCTGAGATATGGCATCATTGCTCACAGGGGTAAGGCCACAAGGACATGGTGCAGGTTGTCCCAAAAGAGTTGTCAGACCGGTCTTTCTAACACAGCCATGCCTGGATAAGCAGAAATTGAGTCTTGCAGAAGAGCACACGTCTTTCAAAAGCGTGGCTTCATGTCAATCTCTTTGTGAAGCTAGACGATTTAGGTTGCAACCCAGCAGCCCTCCCAGTGGTACCAGTGACTTCCACGAGGCTCTTCACGTGACTGACAGTATGCATCTGCTCTCTGACTCAAGCTGCTAGTGTAGCCAACACTACAGGTTCGAAGGAAAAACAGGAAATATAAATCTTGCATAAATTTTAAGAAAGTTCTAAAAATAAATCCTAAGCTTGCATATAATAGATTTTCAAAGTCTGACACCTTGCAACTTGCCAGGTCTATAAGGGAGTACTCTGGCAGTCATATATATAGAACTATTCCCCTTACTAATGATATCCAGCTCCCTTATTCTAGCTCTAATAAAGTGGCAAGAATAACAAACTGGATCTTAAAACTGTCATGTCCTTGTGACTGCTATATATCCCTGACCTCGAAGTAACATAATTCAGAGGAAGGGATTGCTAAATCTGGCAGGAAATAAGTATTTCTTTGGCACTTGTTTTCTGGTGAAGCAAGTTGCTGTTTCATGAACAATTTCTCAGGAAAAGCATACATGTTTCTCAAACCGACTTCTCTGTTGGTTCCTCTGCTGGTTCCCTCTCCTGGGAAGGCAGGATGGCGGGGTGAAATTGAGCTGTTCCCAAAATGCCTGCCCTCGTCGGGCTACAAATATACTCTGAGGGCTTTATAAAAAGTTAGTGCTTTCCTGAGCAAGGTTGTGGGTGTTATTGCAGGTATTTTGATAAGATCCTTCATTGCCTTTAACGGATTCATGATTGGGCTCTTGTGTCTTCATGTAATGCATCTCAGTGAGGACTGATGCTCATTGCCAGAGTGACCCAGAGGTAAGATAGTGAAAGTTCCAAATTCTGCAACTTAAACTGGGAATCTCCTGGGACTCCCCTTGTCTGATATTTCATTTACTTCCTTGTTTTCTAAATGCAGTCATTTAGAACGACTTCCAAGGTAGTCATTCAAATAAGATGTATTTTAGAGGGAATCTTGAACAACCTTGGTAAAGGCTGCAAAAGAGTCTGCAGCTCTTCAATATAAAATAGATGGGTCTTGTTGGAGCTCCCCTTACTCCACAGGTCTTCTAGCTGTACTTGCTTTTGGGACTGCAGTTTGAGGCATGACCTATCCCTTGTAGAAAAGAATGAACTAGGAAGAAGTTAATAATGCATACATAATTTTAGTTGAGTGGAAAAGCAAGTAGAAAGATTGTATATGTGCAACTGTGTGAAGTACACACTTTTGAGAATCAAAGCCTGAGACCAATCCTCCAAGCACACCACCATCAACAAAAAAAAAAAAAAAAAAAAAAAAAGGGCAAGAGAAAAAAGCAGCCTTTGAAAACTGGAAAGAAATGAATCAACCTAATCAACTTAGCAAGGAGAATTAAAATAGAGTCCATAAACTTTACAAGGAACTTCTCCAAAAGTGTAAAGAGAAGAAAGTCTTGAAAAGTGATCAAATATAACCTGCGCCAGTAATTATACTTAAAGAAAACAATTATCCTTCTCAAAGTGAAAAAGTCAAACTACCACCAGGGTGTTACAATAATAATAATGCACAGCAATTCCAGCAGTCTTGCAGGAGATGAAAAGTTAAACAGGGGAAGTGATGTGGAAATGCTGGGTTATTTACCTAGATTCATTTTGTTTGAGGGATTTTCTCCATTTGACCCTTAGCAACCTTTGCATGAAGAGAAGAATTACACTGTGTTTAAATTCCTTTTCACAAATCTTTTTTTTTTTTTATTTTCCAGTGAATAATTCACAACTTCTTCAGAAAAGCATTCTTGAGAAAGTATGCAAATATACCTCTTGTGGTCCCAGCAAATTTTTTTGTTCATTAACCCAATTTTGCATCTTAGATGAGATTGTCCAAACACGTAACCAAAACTACACAGTGACCTAAGTGGCATACAAACAGGATAAAACACTAAAAGAGATATTAAGCTATCAACTGGTTTACATAAGTACATAAAGCAGCCCAAGAAATGGCCACACACTAATGTGTCAAAAAGTTCTGGCAGTACACAATAGCAAGCTGTTTTGTTCAAAAGGAGGATGAGCTACTAAAAGGCTCAAACGAGCTCTTGTTATTTCCTTTCTGTTGTTGTCAGCGTGACCAACTGCATTCAGCTGGATGTCATGATGAAGAGATCTGTCTCTTTCCCCAACTTGACATCATTGACGCCCTGGCGCAGATTTTTTTCTGTCAGCAGGGACGTAGGCAGGTGTTTGCATGCTCAGCTCAACAGGCAGGGGTGGAGACAGGCACTTTGAGAGGAAAATGTTTGCGTGGCAGGAAAAGGGCAGAGGTCTTTTTGGGTGCTCTTGGGGAATTCTGCTGTGTTGTCCACCTGTTGTCCACCTGGTACTTTTGTACCAGAATTAGACAGTGATCCAAGTGCTACTGAGACAAGTCATACTTTCTTGTGGACTTCAGTAGGCTTTGGACCAGGGTCTTTGTTCCTCTTAGTTCTCCAGACCAGCTTCTTGGCTTTATTTGGTTTGGTTCTGTATGTTTTACCTGCATCTCTAGAGGCGTGCACCTGATCCAAGAGGTCATGTGTTTTTAACAGCTTTATGACACTCCACCTCTAACCCTGACTTGTAGGGATGTAGGATTGTGAACCTGCCCCTGACTGTATAACTGGACCGTAGAGTTAACAAGACACCAGTGAATTTGCTAATGAACTTGCCCAGAAGGTACAGGAAAGGGTCAGTTCTGCACTTTCCCCGAGACAAATTGAACCATAAATTTTACAAGTTTTTGTTGACATTAATTGGGTTACACTTGTGTAAGAAATTCTTCTTTCTTGCTCATTTGTCTTGCGAGTTGTTTGAAGTGCCAAATATTTCTGCCATGCCAGTCACTCAGCCATGTGATTTCCAAGCTTAACAATTTCTCTGAGACACCACAGACTCAAACCTCACTGTAGTTTATGGCTCAATAAAAAACAAAAACTTCAGATATTTCACCAGACTGCCGTTCTCGGAGGGTCAAAGCAAAACTCCCATTTAAAGAAAATTTTCTCCCAGCCTCCTCCTTTTTTATTAGTCCTTTATTCACATCTCAAAACCACTGGGCCTTGAACAAAAGGCTCTTTTCAGAACAGTCACTTCTGTTCAAGATTAAGTGAAGTGATTTATTACATTTATGTAGTGTTAGGCAGTGATCATTCAGATGTTAAATTAATGGACGTTTCCTCACCAGTTCCTTGCCAGTTCCTGTGGTACTGTTAATGTACCATTTGATCCAGAATACGTGAAATAATCCCCTCGCTAGCTCTGGAGAAAGACTTGTCCTTTGTCACTGCTGTTAATCCCCGGTAGGGTGAGTTGTCATGCCTAGGCGTAGAGAGACTCGAGGGAGTTTCACATTCAAAGTCTGTCAAAGGCAGAGGTGCTTGTGGTGTGCTGTGCTCTGGGGAAATTTTGACACTCCTAGGAGCCACTCTGGCGCAGAGGTACACAAATCGGTGAGAAACCCGAGGAAACTGGGGATAGAAGGGCTGAAGGTACAGACTTCGGGCTTGAATACCGCACTGCTGCACATTGGTGCATCATTCTTCCAGCTAATGCCCCTTGGGAACTGCAGATTTATTCTTCAAAGCACTGGAAAGATGCTTGCTGCAGGGAAGGAGATACTGGAGCAGAGGATGTCTACCTCACTCACTGGAAAGGTTGAGACATTTTCAGGAATGAATGTCTGCTGGGAAGAATACAGAAAGAACAGTAAATGTAACTTTAGCTGCAGCTGTTGTGAATGAGATCCTGTGTTATGCAGAGCCACAAACGGGAGGTTTCCTCAGCTTGTGTAAGGACCGCACAATGTGAATTCTCCTGTGTACCAAAAGCACGGGAACTCTTGAAGGAGTGCACTGCAAGTAACTGATTACTACCTATAGGAGAAAAGTAGCACGCAGAGGGGTTATTTTTGGTTTTGTTGTTTTATTTGTCTTGGTATAAGCTTCTTTGTTAAAGCCAAATTCTCCAGTCCAATGTGCCAGACTCGTAAATGTGTTTGCTCTTAACTGGAAAAGCACTGATATTCCGCCATCCTTAAAAAATGTGGGTTTCCAAATCTCTGTGATCTCTGTGCTTGTCAGGGCAGAGATCCAAGCAGAACAGTTTGGTCTGAGAAAAGATGACTGAGCGGTTTACCGTCATGTAGCATCTCCCTGTATAAGATTTCAGCTCAAAAGGGTATATTTAACAGTAAGTTGCCGTGACACAGTGACTTGCCTTGGAGTGATGTCCAGGGTAGTCCTAAACTAGCTGGCTATGCTCCTGGAGGGTGTCTGTTTAGGCTGATGCAGGTTTCCACTGGGAGTGACGTAGCCTTGGTGGGGCTCATGGTGTACCAGCCCTGGCAGGGTGCAGCACTAACACGGTTGCTGCCACCTGAGCCAGCTGTGGTACCTCTGCGTGGCACTGGGATGTGGGATCAGGGCTCTGATCCTGCTGACGGGCTCATGGCCTTGCAGTTTTTTTGGCCCTTCCGTTCATCAAAGCCATGAGATAGAAATTGACTTTTGGGCGTCACCTCAGTCTCTTCTTACTGAGCAAATTCACTTTTGTTGCACGGGGCCTGTGTGTTTGCCAGCGTGTCCGTGAGGCAACTGAAGCGCAGGAGCTGTTACCCAGCGATAAGTCACGCAGACAGAAATACATGCTTAAATACTCTGAATTAGGTTGGTTTCCTGACTAGCGGGGCAAAGAGGTTGGGTGTGTGCTCAAATTTAAATATGTGGTTAAGTCCTATTCATGCCAATGAAATCTAAGCATGTGCTTAAAGTTTAGCAGCTTATTGAATTGTGGCAAAACTGAGTGGCCTTTGTAGAATTAATTGATCTATGTGAGCTACTTTTTATGTATGTGACCCAAAGAGAACTATACGGCTTCTGTGTGATTTTTAAACATATCTTTCAGTTCAATCAAGGATCCAGACACAAATAGTAGCACACATTATATGGATTTATGACATTCCCTGGAGGATTCTGGGTCAATAAACCAGTGAATGGATTACAAAGAGGCCTCTAAAGTGTTTGCTGGAATTTGCAAGGAATGAATGAATTACTGTTTGTTTTATGACTGGAAAACATCTTTCTATGGATGCTGCAGATCAGGCTGACTGACAGACATAACATGCTTTTGCTGTGTTTTGAACAACCGTATTTATTGTATTCAGGCCAGAAGCCGAAAAATAAAAGAGAAGCAGAATGTCACAGTAGTATACTGTTAAAATAGATTGAAAAGTGATATAGGTTCAAAGCAAATGATTATTTAGCACTCAGCATGGTTACTGTCCCCGCAGTAGCTCGCAGGCTTCCACCAGGGCTAGTGCTCCATTGTTACACAGATACATTGTGCACCGTGCAAGAAGTTTACCACACGTAAACTTTATCTAAATGCCTGGTTTACATAGACTTAATTTGAAAGCAAGCTTGGGTTTTCTAAACAACTAGAAGAACTATTGTGGAGCCCTATGCAAAGCAGGATTTTTCACCTCCAGCTGGCATAGAAATGTTGTGTGTAGGTACAATCAAAGGCAAGACATAACAAGCTAACTTTAAAAATGCAAAAAGCAAAGTTATTGTGAAGGATGAGAGGCCAAAGGAAGAAACTTCAGGTCTGCCCAATGCTTTCAGTGATGATGAAGGCCAGCTGCTTTGCTACACACATGGGCTCCAGAGCACCTGACAGTCATCTGCCCTCTCTGCCCTTGCCATGTTGGTCAGGTGGGAAGAAAGGATCTGGGATTGTTTGCCTAAAAGGCCTAGAAGTTTTTGGGGCTATTTTGATTTCAGGATGGGGGAGCTTAAGTAGGAGGAGGGCCAAGCTGCACCCTTGCTCCTTGACAGGCCGGTGGTGAGGAGACTGGTGTTGCCCCCATGTCCCCTTCTACCCTATCTTGCCAGAGGCAATGTTTATCCTCTTTGCTGCTGCCTGGCTTGGCCATCCAGAGTCACTGGAGGGTGAACAGCAGTCAGTGAGAGAAAGGTTAGTCCTCTGGTGACATTTTTGCTTTTCTGAGGTACGGCTCATGCCACCAACAAAAAAAGAACATCTAGGCTTTGATTCCTGCCTTGTATTCAGTTCCTGGTCCTGTCAGCAAACGGAGACTCCTTGCTGTGATTTGACTGCTTGGCTTTTACTCCATTTTAAATTCTAAATTCCATAGCAAATTTATGTAGGAAAGACTTCAGTAGCGTATGGTGCTTGCTAAACACAGGCAGCAGCGTTAGCTACCTTGCAGCTGTCAAAAAGCAGCAGTCTGGTGAGCAGTGATCACACTCCGCAACCACAAGATGCATTCAGGGAACTGGTACCGTCAGCGTTTGATATTAGCACTCAATGGCATAACTGTAGTAATTAATACATAATGATAATGCAATGGCTAATGAAATTAGTAATGCAATTACTATTAATACTTTGCAAGCCTACCTAATCACTTCCACAGCACCCACCGTCTTGCGTTGGGGTTTTTTAAAGCATGTGTCTCCTCATTCTATAGGGAGACACAACTTTTATCAACTTGGAAGAACTAGGGACAGGTACTTTGAAGAACTAGGGAAAAAGGTAGCTGAGAATAACAACAATAACAACTATAAGGAAAGAATTGGAGGATCTGCATTTCTGATTTTATCAAGTTATTATCATCAGCAATGCCAGCAAATACATGTTCTAGGTCACTTAACTGAATGGAAAACATCCAACAGGTCAGCCGAATTAAATGAAAATAGAGGCTTTCTACCTTGAGTTCAAATAAAGCACAGACAGTAGGCGGCAATGGAAGGCCCATTAAATTTTAATTTGTTAGTCATTAAAGTATGCCATTCATTTGTAACATTACATGGCAAGGAAGCCCAAGTACAGAAGTGTATGGCTTACTGTTCTTAATGGTCTTCTTATAAATTCCTGTCTGTGATTATGATCAGTTCTTTCTTATCGTCCATGAAATTTATGAAGCAATTTATTTCATCAGCTGAGTGGAGATATCAGGTAATGCAATGCAATAAAAAGTAGATACTGATTTTAAGAAAATCAGTGTGTCCTCCATGGTCTCCTGTGAGAAGAGCTAGAAGAGAGCACCTAATTACTTCAGCAACATTAAAAACAACTGCAACACAATGGTGTATGGAACCATTTAATCAAAATGGACACACAACACTCTTGTAATTATATGAAAAGGTCATGGAAATCATCAATTTAGACGAATATGATGTGAAGAATATGACTTAAAACTTCCAGTAAAGCTATCTCCTGGAGATTATTTGAACCACAAAAAAGTGGTTTGTATTTCCAGTTTAATAGCTGAGGGCACAATGCCATACTGTGTGTTTTGGCTTGCGAGATCTCAAAGCAGAACTTTCTTAATTGGAACTGCTCAGATACACAGCATGGAGGTTCATTTCAAGTAACATACCTGCTGCTGGAAAATATAACTGCCTACAATTTAATTATATGGAAGCTGTACTCTGGCTTTTTGATTGGTCCTGTGAATTTCTCCGCAGAGCTGAAATGCCAATTCATCTGTTTTAGCAGAAGCAAAGGAAAAGTGAACTGCTTTCAATTTCCTTTTTAGTATGCAGTAATGGATAATTTCCAGCTTTGGAGAAAAAAAAAAAAATCCACCCCAGCCTGTACCTGGGGGTAACCTAGTTCTACCAGGTAATATAATCTGTTTTCCTTGCTGCAGCTGAACAATGATTGACCTTGACATCTGAATTTTGGGCAAGACAATGGAGCAGGAAGAAAATCTGCTCCTGGAAGGTGGTAGATGCTTTGAAGTGAAAGGGAAATACACATTTATGTGACTGTCAGGGTAGGACCAATTAAAGTGTAGACACAGGGGATATTTTCACAAAAAGTACTGTGCTCATACCAAAGCCTGACATTGCCTGGGCACTGGAGAAAGAAAATAACAGTATTATAATTTGCCCATGCTATTATTGGATGTCTCCGTTGAGCTGAGGATCCCATGAGGATCCCATGAGGATCCCTCATTAATGCAGCTGTTTGGCTTCTGGTTGCTCTTTGGAACTAGTGCTGGTATCTTTGCACAGGCTTTTCTTGTGCTCTGCTTAAGCATGTGTGCACCTTATTGACACGTCCCTAGGAGCCGAGAAAGATGTGGTTACTTTATGACCTGATCCTTTTAAGAAGAGTCTCCAGCCCAACGGGACTGCCAAGGAGCATTTACAAACCTGGTGGAGAATGACCAGACCCTGCTCTGCTTCTCACATGTGCATTTCAGCCCATCAGTTCCTGCCCATGTCATGGGAGTTGCTGAGCGGGTACTGAGGGATGTCCCTGCTTCTAACCCTACACTTAGTATGGAAAAAAGGGGCCCTGGTGCCGTTTCTGGAGTTCTGTGGCATTGCTCCTCAGTACATGGTGGGAAAAGACACCCCATGGCCACTCACGCGCTTAGCCCGGAGGCAGGTCCCCGGGCTCTGGCACGGTGCCTCGCTGTGCCATGTCAGGGAGCTCCTGGTGTGCAGTCCCCGCAGCTGGGACTCTGGGGTTAATTCACAACAAAAATGAGGTGAAATGGCACAAGTGTGAGAGAACAGCTCTTGGCATACACCTGTGTAGAGAGGATACTTTATCTCTGTCTAGCTACAAAAGAGTTGCTTTAAAGCCTGGTTATTGCCGTGACCCACGTCACTGGATCCAAAGCAGCTGCAGGAGGTCCATACACTTTTGGGTCCAGAAGGAGGAAGTGTGGTACGCATATCAGCTCTTCTTTGGGGAGAGACAGATGGGATTTGGACCATACCGAGCAGACCAGTTTTGCTGGAAGAAATCACTTTAATAATCTATAATTTTAATTACCAACTGAAAGGGGAGAATTTAAATTCAAATATTAAAAGGAGCTGAAAAATCTTACATACGCAGTTTTATTTTAAATAACAAAATTATAAAAAATTATCAACAATAACAGATTAATAACAAAAACATTTTTTGCCCTTTATTATATTGACTTGAATTTGTTATATGGGGTGCACAGTCAAATCTGGCTCTGTCTCTGCTAAAAGCTTTGATAAGTGTAAGTTAGTTATACCTTTTGAAAGAATAAATTTTTAAAATAGTACATAAATAGGAATAGAAGATATTTGCCAGTATATCAGATTTCAGTTATTCTTTATTATTAGGCATTTATTTTTTCAAAGCACGTGGTGTAAGCAAGTGAATCTACTTGGGAAGATATGTAAGAGTTAAGAGAATCAAGCATATATTTCTCATTTTTAGAGGCAATTGTGAGTGGATTTATGAAAACTCTGAATTGGATAAAACAAATTCACAGCAGTGCAAAGAAAACTTGACCGGGTCATGTAAAACAACGATCTAAAGTGACAATTTGTTATCGAGTAGGTGATTAGGTCATTTCAGAAAATGAGAAAATATAATAATTGTCCAGCCATCAAATGGCTAAACCTAACATAACATTTACCCTCATTCTTATTAACAGACCAAAACTGAATGCTCCCAAACCCATAATAAGGCAACTAAATGAACTGCCCTAGCCACCCAGCAGCTTCTCCCCTACTACATTTTAGAGAGAATAAATCATTGTGGCAGGCTCTTCTGGTGCCTATGAAGGGCTCGGAACATTTTCTGTCTCTTATGCTCACTCTCCCACTGATGCTTAGGCCTGTGCCTCTGGCACTATATCCAGCAGCAACAGGGAGCAATCCCTGTCCCGAGGGGCTACGAGGAGAGTTTAGCTAATGTGCAGCCTGTGACTTTTTGGGAGCCTGTGATGAGGTTGCTACCAGACACCTCTGGCCCTCACAGCTCCCTGGGGCACCAGCTCAGGACCCTCAGGCCTGCACCAGGCATGATCATGGTGAAAGACTGCAAGACCATCAGCTGCAATTTTTGCTCTGCTGTGCCTTGCTGTACTTGAATCATGTGGCTTTTGCCCAGCCTGGAGGTCAGCCAGTCAAATCTGTGCTGTGCCTTGTCTCCGCAGGGGTTAGCGCCTGCAGGAAGGAAGGGCACAGCCAGCTGCTCTGAAATGGGAGCAGGAGCTGGGGCCAGAGTGGGGAAGGGGTGCCTGTCCTGCCCCTGGGGGTCACTGGGACCCCAAGTAGGCTGATGTGCCCAGGCATACTTGCTGCCTCTGCTACTGGGTGCCACAGCTGGTACCACTGAACTGAGGGAGAGGATGGACACCAGTGCTACCAGGGCTGTGGGTCTTGTGCTACCACCATCCTTGCCTGTGCAGTGTGAGGCTGCTGAGCCATTGCAGCTGGATCAGGGCTCCCTGACCATGGAGCCAGGTGAGTGCCCAGTCTGCTGCCTGGGGACCTGAGCCTAGTAAGGACAGACGACAGTGAGGATTCATCTGTGCCCCTCCGGCAAAAGTTGACAGCATTGCAGCATCAGGTCCATCAAGGTCTCTAGTCTTACTGCAATAGCCATCAAAAAAATTCAGGGTTACTTCTTTCTGCACGTACATAGCTTTTGCTTTTCCTCTTTCCCTCAGCCCTTCTTCTCTCCTTCTCTCCTTCCTGTAATCAGGAAATTTCTGCTTATATTCACATGTCCAGTCATGCAAAATACCCTTAATATCTCCTCTCACCATCTGTGTGAGTCTAGTCACTCATTGAAACAACTCATCCCCATTGCTATGTGGTTTACAGGCTCTCCTCTTCTTCTGCCAGCCTCTCAGCTGGGGCTCTGAGGGCTCTCAGTGCTCCCTGACCTCCAAGACCACCTCCAAGAACATCTGCTGCCATGTTCTGAGGTGACAAGGAGAACCCTTTGGAGAAGAGATCCAGGCAGTTCTGTAACATTGCAAAAGGCAAATAAACAGTGTAATGTTGGCTGGGCTTGCCCAGCCCTGGTGTGCCTGGGAAGGGCAGGGCTCTCTTGCCTGGCTGGGGTGGGCAGGGGCATTTCTGGAGGTGGTGCAGCATCCTCAGTCCCATCCCAGAGATGTGCCAGGAGGAGGGAGCGTGCCCGTCTGCCCATGACGGGCCATGAGCTCTGTGTGCTGTGGCGTGCCTGCTGCCATCCCATGCTGCACTGCCAGCAAGCAGGGATGGGAGAGGGGGTGATGATATGGCTGATAAGGAAATAATCTCTTGCTGCCATGGTTTCATCTGCTGTGCTTATCACATGAGGCTGCCAGTTTGACAGGCTCCTGCTCACTGTTTCCTGTGGCTGTGCGAGTTGTTGAGCACCACAGGTCACCTCTCCCTCAAATTTGGTCCTCGTTCCCTCAGCACCTTTAAGACGTGATGGAGCAGTGTACCCATGCTATTGCTGTGTACCTGTGCTATTGCTTCTGTCCCTGTGCCTGGGTATAAGTGTGTAGAAGGCAGACTCCTGGAGGACAGCCCCTCTCCCCATCCTCTCCCTGCGTGTCCCAGCCACCTGTACTCCGCTGGGAGCATGGAGTCTCGGGGTCCTTCTGGCTGCTGGGTAGCTCCCCACCCTGGAGTTTTAGGTTGCGGGTTGCCAAAGCACGACTTCTTCATCAGAGTCGAACATCTGGTGCAGCTCGTGACAGTATCCTCTGGTGTGCCAAGCCACGCTGGCATGCCTCTTGGCATCCCGTGACTCTCTATAATCAGACTTTGGTTTCTGAAATTTGCCTCAGCACTGATGCTCTCTGTAGGTAGGCTGCCTCGGGATTAGCTGCCTCCAGCAACCTCTTCCATCTTCTACTTCTTGCCCTGCAGCTCTCCCTGCTTGCTCTCCCTGAACGGCCACGAGGGATCTGTCTGAGTCCTTTTGCAACTTTCTGCTGTGCTTCAGCCATCTCCCTGTCTGTTTTTCTGTCTTCTACAGCCAGAAGGATGAACTTGACCCACACAGATAAAAGGGCTGTCTGCAGCCCCTGGAAGGGGTATTTAGGTAGCAAGACTGAGAGCGTGTGTGCTGTTCCCTGGTGCGTGGGGGTGTAGAGGATGCAGAGCCTGATGGGACGGTGCCAGAGTCATGCACGGGGCAGAGCAAGTCAGTCCTGTCAATCTGGTCCCTACCACCTGTACAAAATAGCTTCTGGAAATAGCTGTAACCATGCTCAGGCACTATTTCTAGGAGCTAGCGCGGCGGGTCCAGCCCAGAGCCCAGGTGTATACTAATACCTGTGCAGTGTGGAAAGCCAGAAGGCTACTGCTTTAGCTGGGGATGTGGTCTTAACCTTTATTTAGCAGCATAAACATATACTCCAGCTGTATATACACTAGCAAACAAGACAGACCCAGGGCACAGGTTCAAATGCTAGCCTGTGATTTGTTTCTATTTATTAACTACTATCAAACTCCCTGCTCAGGTCTGGGCCTGTGCCAACTAGCACTTTTCCAGAGCAAGGTTTGAAGATGGTACAAGCTAGAGTCTCTTCCCAGTCCACATGTAACCACCCTTGTTGGGTGAAGAGAGGAGGAAGAGATTTAACTGTATGGATGTAGCATATGCTTCCACCTAACCTCTGGGACAGAGACCAGGCCTTGTCTCTGCTTTATTTATTAGTACAAACCTAGCCAGACAGGATCAGCCCCTTCCTTTAAATGCACTCAGCAAAGAATTAGTTGGTAATCTGCTTGCATGGCTGAAAGCAATTGTCCTCCTCAAAGAAACAAACAAAAACCTCTTAAGTTAAAAGAACTTTATTAAGGTTGCAAAGTCAAGCCCTCAGAAATTAGCTGTTGCCTGAGATGAGGATGCTTGTGCAACCTTTATTTGTAGCCTTTATTGTGCTTGCCTTATGACAGTCTTCAGTCATTGTCTGCATGCTATTTTTTCCACCCAGCTTCTGTTTCCTTCAGTGCACAGGAAGGGCTATACACAAATAATGACAAGTCCCATGCATAATGTGTGATTCCAGGCTTTATTTGTTGCACAATGTTCAAAGCCTGCTCTGAAGATATGGCTATCAGTTTCCTCATTGCCTTTCCTGTGGTGGACATCAGTAGCCTGTGCATGGACTTCAGAAACAAGAGTGATTTTAAACTCCTAGTGCCCTGCTAAGGGGAGAGGGTATAATACCCTTGCAGAACATCTAGTAGTTTGGATGTTTCATTTCTAGGAGTCTGCAAATTTTATTTTTCAGTCCATTTAACACTAACAGCAACATCCAAGAAGAGATGCCATTTGACTTTGATTGAAGTTATGAGTTTCAACATTTTGGCAAGCCAGACCATAAGGCCGTAGATTTGGCATGCAGAAAATGAGGAATGCATGACTTGTGATAAATCCTCAGACCTGACATCATGCAGGCACACTGTGGCAGAGACAAGAGCAGAATTCAGCTCCCCCAAGGCGGCAGTCCAGCTTTTCTGTTCCTCCAGTCCCTTGACTCATTGGCTTCATATTTTCCAACCTTTGCAGCAAATAAAGCAGATGTACTTCAGACTTTAAGCTACTTTGCCACACTGCTTTGATTTGTGCCCAGAGCAGGTCTCCTCCATTCATTCAGCAAAGCACAGTTGCTGTGGTAAAGATCAGTCCAGGTCTGTCTGGACCCTAACCCAAACGCGAACCTCGGTCTTCCTTTTTAGACCAGTAAGCAAGGAGCTGGGTAGGGTTCCTTCCTCCCCACCTATTGGTATTGAGCAACCTGGACTTCTAATCCAATTTCAAACCCAGACTCTCTTGCTCAGAGCTAGACATCTCTTACAGAAACAAAGACAGAGTCTTAATTACAGGAGAAGCTAGTTTCAGAATGCTTGGATTTGCAACATTAATGTTATTCCTGGAAGGAGAGGGAATAAAAATGAGTACTTCTTAGTCTTTGGGAGTGGGGGTGGGGGAGAAGGAAGAAGTCTGTGGACTGGGACCTTACTGCCACCTCTGTGGTTTGAGAGCAGAATTGCAGCGTGTGGAGGTGATGCAGAGAGCTCCTCTGCTGGGGCTAACACAGGGGCTGTTAGCAACACCAGGTAACAGCCCTGGCAGGACCAGCAGCCGGAAGGACAAGAAGAAACACACTTCACTGGTGCACTCATAGACGTTTATGAACAGCAGGGAAGTGGCTGAAGCTCTTTCAGGCCTTTGAGGGAAGTGGGGTGTAGCGAACCCTGAACATGCTCTCCCCGACCACCTCTCCTGCCCTGTCTCCTTCACCCGGGGATTTTCAAAGCTGCTTCTTATCTGCCCCAGATAACGTCAGAGCTAGTACAGCTACTCACAGGAACACAACTGGGAAAACCTGGGGCTTTTTGAAAATACTGTCCCCTCATACAAAGAACAAGTATGGGGAGGTCCAGGGAGTCACTTTTCCCTCCAGTCCTTGGTAAACATTTTTCGCTAGTTCTAAAAATAAAAATGCTTTAGACAGCTACCTAAGCAATCCAGACTCAACAAATATCTTTCTTATATGAAAATAAAGAACACTTCCTGCATGTGGTTTGCTTTCAACTACCCTTATCTGTTTAATAGACACTGAGCTAAGCAAGAAAAGCATAATAAAAAAAAGCAGATTTATGTTAGACTTCTTTCAAAACACAGGACAAGCATTTTCTTTTCTCCAGTGACCTTAGAAGTTCCTATGCTCTGTTAATTGCTGGTTTGTTGTATGCATTCGCTGAGGGGCAAGCACATGGTTGAAAATAAGTTTTCTGTGTTACGCATTTGCCCCATAAGAAAACAGTGATTCAGATTTAAATCATGTAGTTAATACAGACTAAGTGACAAGACTAGCTCTCCCACAATTAGGTAGGTATTAGATGTGCCTGATATCTCATTTGCAGGTCAAATCAGACTTTACAAGGTCAGCTGCCGCTCCTGAACGCTGCCTGTTCCACTCCAACTCTGCCTGGTGGCAACCGCTCACCGCTGGAATTTGTTTCTGAGCATTACAGAGCTCTTGGACCGCCTGCCCTAAAGCAACTGTGGCCAGACAAAGGCAATCTTTTTTCACATAGAGCAGAATCCCAAGCCCTGTGAACTTAGCTCCCTCTGTTTGGCGTTACTGATCCGTTAGTCTAAATATGGTACATGGCAGTTTGATGGAAATCATTTCCAGTAAGAGAGGATGTTTCCTCAGCAGTTTTCAAGCTGGCTCTGACTCAGGCATTCTCATGGGAGCCCATTTAACTGGTCATTAGGGAGACAGCAAAAAGGCATTGAGGAATTTCGTAACAAAGATGTGCATCCTGTATGAAAGACCTCCTGAGAATCCTCCTGGCCATTGGCTCTGTGCACGCTTGAGAGATTTTATTAATGCTGCTGAAAAAGTATTGCTGAAACTAATCTATTATTTGTGCATAATTTTAAAGATGCTGTATTGTACTTGTTCCAGCAATGTGATGAACCACTGTGCTTGTAAAATGCTGTGCTCAAACAAGCCATAATTAAATGTTTAAAGTCGATTAACACCCTATATTGCAACACACTAATCGATGGTGGAAGGGTTGCAGTTACTAAATGAGTAACGGGAAGAAACATCCAGAATTTGCTAAGCAAAGTTTTCTCACAAGCTAGGAGTAGATAAATATGTCAAGCAAAAAGTCTATTTGAGAAAGGAAAGGTTGTGAGTCGCCCTGACAAAAGCCATAAGAGGCAAAATAAGTATTCCTTCATAACACACACTATCTGATTTATGCTTTTTTGCGCATATGTGTTTCAAGGCAAATCTTTTCCATATTAGCAGTGATGGAGAGTTACTAAGGCTTCAGTCATGTAAAGTCCCTGAATATGCAGATTTCCTTAGGTATCATGGCTAGACCCTCTGACTTTACTAGGATTACTCACACATTTGAAACCAAGTCACGTCTTAAGAGTTTCATCAGATGAATCTAGTAGCTGGTGGAAGGCTGGGTGTCACAGGGGCCTGGAGTTTTGGTTTCCATTTCAGATCATCAATTGTGGCTACTCCTGACCCCAAAACGCCCCAGCACGGAGAGTGGCAGGCCAAGCGACAGACATCCTGCTGAGGTGCTTCTGTGGGGTTGGGATGCCCCAAAGTCTGTTGTTCTCTCTACGCGTCTCAGGCAATCTGGAGAGATGAGGGCCTGTTGGGTAAGCAACCCATAAGATGATCTTCTCATCCAGACCCCAACACTCATGCAGAGCATAAAAGGAGCAGAAGGCCTCCCTTACTGACCCATCTTTATAAGGTTCAGTCTTTAGGCAGGCATTTTCTTCCCTTTCCTTTAGAGACCCACTGATTCTTATCATTAATAGTAAGACTGTTTGTTGAATGTTTGGTGCCAAGCCAGGCTGAATCACAACCATTTTCTGCTTGCCTGAATAAACAAGAGCTATCACGAGCAAAAACATGTTGCCTAAGTTTTGGATTGCAAGTTTGGTTCCTGGGCATGTTGGACTGCTGTTAGATGCAGGGGTAGGGACACTGGGGGAAAAAGGCCTAGAAAAGGAGCAGAAAGGCACAGGGAGAAACTATACATAGGACAGAGGGAGAAGGAAGTTTGGATAGATGTGCAATAAATTTTGTAAAAAAAAATTTTAGTGTACAGGTGCTCTGAACTGAAAAGTGGGGCATACCATAGCTAATCAGCTCCTTAGGCTTGCTAGTTGAGGCTCTCTGAGAGAGGGAGGCATAGGTCTTACAGGTGAAATTCCAGAAAACTTTACATCAGGCAAATATGATAGAACTTTCTCTGCCCTCAAAATTTCCTTTCCTTGGGTAGCTGGATGTTCCCTATGGATCTCTACTCCAATCATCTCTCTGATGATGCTCTCTGTAGTTAGTGCTGTTAAAACTCCATATGCTCTTGTTATTCATCTGGACCTGTCTGATGGCATTCTCCTTGGTACTAAGCTCTTGACCTCAATAATATCTCATGACCAGCAGATCCTTACCCTAACAGCATGCACGAAAAAAGCTTCTTCTAAGTTGATCTAACTGTCTGAGCCTCTATTTTAAGCTATTAACCCTAGTCCAGCCTTACTGGTGTGTAACTTCTTAGGCAATCTTATCCAATGTACCTTAGCTGAGGTATCCCTGTAGCTGAATTTAATATGTAAAGATTTAGCAAAACAAACTTGCTGGTACTTGTATTGAAAAAAATTCCTGCAATGAGAGGCATGAATTACACATAATTATTGACCCTGCAGTGTAAATACCTATGATAGGAAGCTTTTAAAATGTACATTATTAAACCAGTAGAGTGTTTATAGCTATAGAGACATCAGTGGTTTAGCAATTAAATGCATATTTATGAACTCTCCTAAATAGATATTATTAATCCAAAAATTTCAGTTTTAAGATAATTTAAAAAAAACACTTTTCAGATCCAGGACATTAAATTGTCTATGAGCTGTTATAATCTTGAATTTAAAACTATATAAATAACCCCCACATAACAGCTTCTGTTACAGCCTGTTCCAAGGACCTTAAGTGAATGTAAAGTCTTTCCACTGACTTCAATCAGCTTTGAAAAGACATTTAATCTCCTGCCGGCATTACCTGCTCACCATTAACTGCACTGGCATGTCCATGCTACTCTTCTGGCCCTTACAGAGGAATGATGAGGAGTGTGGTGCCAAGAAGGATTTTGTGCTTTATTTAACAGCATTATCCTGATGACACTCAGCTCATTTCTTGTCCAATTTTTGCTGTTGGTCACTGATGATATGTTGTGTGAGTGATGGAGAAAAGCCAGGTGTTTTCAAATACTCAGTTGGAGCTGGCTTTAGGCAGAAATGGGACCTGGTGCATGCTCCAGGTCCCGGGGTGGGAGAGGTCATGGTCCCAAGCTGCAGCAGAAGCAAGTCTGGGGAAGGCTTGCAGAACACAGGGCTTGATGAGATGTAGGTCCAAAGGGTGGGCTGGACCATAGGGAAATAAAGGCTCAGGGGATATGGTGTCCCCAGTGGGCATTTCCTCTGCAGCCATAGGCAGTAACATGATTTCTGAAATTACCTTGTGGAAGGAGTTATACTCTGCTATACTAGCTGGTCACAAATGGCAGAGTTATGGGATTGGCTTGAGTTTCAGAGGTGGATTTAGACTGAGACAGAAGGTGACAGTCGGGAATTCAGGTTAATTAAAAAAATATTTCACCACTTAAAAGTCCCCTTCCTTACCACTCAGCTCTCCTGTTTGCACTGCTGCAGTTACTTAGACAAGTCACATAGGTCAGGAGGAGACGGAGGTGAACACAGGTGCAGAGAAATCAGGGGATGCTGATCACCTGAATTGTGAAAGTGACTGGTTTGAACTAAAATAAGAGCCGCTGTTCTGTTTGGGTTCAGAATTTGATTAACCTTTTCTGAAACCATAGTGTTTAAGTGACCTCTCTTGTTCCCTTACCCCCTCCCTCCCTCACCTTCTGCCTCTGAGTTTCTACGTGGTGGTGCAGCCTGATGAAGACTATCAATCAGGTCTGATTTTCAGCCAGGTAAGTTCATCTGAAAGTCAGAAGGGAACTGCTTATCCCGGCCAACAGGTCTTCATGGGGCTCGCCTGGCCACCTGCAGTTCATTGGCTACTCTTCTGCTGATATGCAAGAAGACAGCCTGGACAAAAAGTCTGACTATTTATTTACCTCCAAACAGATGGTGGGACCTGACTTCAGATGAACTCCTGTCACTTACGGTAGCACCTGAGAGGCTTCAGGTCCTCAGCCTCAGTTCAGCTACCGAAGGCGCAGGAGGAAGATGCTTAGTGCCCAAGATGGAGGGAAGTAGGAGAGAAAAGTCTTGAAATAGTTGTGATCTTTCGCTCCAAGCCAAGGAAATTTAGCTATCTCTGGAAGAAGGGAAGTTTGAGTAAATTATCCAAGTTGTTGCAGAGATTATTACTCCTTCTGGGTCTTCTCTGGGGAAGGTGACGATGGGAGGGCACGGGAAAGGATGCTGCTTAACTCCGATAAAGCGGAGGCTTGCGTGCAACGTTGGGCCAACCTGACAAAACTGTCACACGAGAAGTGTGTGCAGTGGAGACACCCATCAGTGCTTGTTTTTGTTGGCTCCGCATCTGTGGTCCTCAAATATGGCAGGAGATAATGCCAGGACACAGAGTAAGGGAGGTTAAGGTTACTGTGGTTTTTCTGCCAGCTTTTTGCCCTGTTACCATTGAGGGACTTTCTGGTCACAGGGTCAGAGTGGCTCTGAAGAATCAGAGAAAGGGGCAGAGCTCAAGGCCTAGCTCTAACCCTGGCACCTGCAATACTGGATTGGAAAAGCTCTGTATCACAGAATCACAGAATGGCAGGGGTTGGAAGGGACCTCTGGAGATCATCTAGTCCACCTCCCCTGACAAAGCAGGTTCACCTAGAACAGGTTCGACAGGAATGCATCCAGGCGGGTTTTGAGTATCTCCAGGGAAGGAGATTCCACAACCTCTCTGGGCAGCCTGTTCCAGTGCTCCTTTACACTCATAATAAAGAAGTTTTTCCTTATGTTGAGATGGAATTTCCTGTGTTCCAGTTTGTGCCCATTGCCCCTTGTCCTGTCACCAGGTACCACCGAAAAGAGTCTGGCCCCATGCTCTTGACATCTATATCCTCTTGATATCTATATCCTCTTGATATCCTTTATATATCCCTATATATCATTGTGCAAAACTTCTGCACGCATCCTGGAAAATCCATCCTCTGACATGCAAGCTGCTCGGATCATCTCACTGAGCACCTAACATAGATGTTTGGTGCAGCTGACACTTCAAATGCCCCAAATGCCAACGCTTCTGTTGCTCATGTGTGAAAAAGAGCAGAGCGGCTGCCGAGTGGTCTCTCTGAATTTCCCCTCTGTTCCGGGAGGGGGAGGCATGTGAGAGGGGATGCCAGGCGCCTGCTCCCCGTCCCCTGGAGAGGGGACCAGCTGGGGAAGCCCTGGGGCTGGGGAACAGGCTGCCCTCTTCTAGACGTGTGCACAGACCACTGTGTGCAGCTTCTCATCTGGGTGACTCACAGGAGCGGCGCTCGCTGTGTGGGCATAGTGTATCATTGCTCCCCCCGCTCCGTCCCTGGGTGGGTTCCACATGGAGAGCCCAGACGGAGGAATGTCTTTCTCTACACAGTGGGTGTTAATCAACATTTTGGGAAGTGCAATTACAGGTTCACAAGCTGTGGAAACCTCTGGGTTTCCCACACTTGGTCAGTACGGTCACCGTCCATGGCTCAGCTCTTTCATTAGCTGCCAGGGACACTTAACCTCTCACAGCGTCTGCATGAGACTGGGAATGCTTTCTGAATGACTAAGGTGCCAGCCCTGGAGGCATACGTGTACATTTTGCAACAGCCAGCGCTAGGATTTTCCTAAGAGAATTAGGAACGCAGTTGTTCTGGGAGCCAAACTCCGTTAGGTTTTTTTGAAAATCCCTGCCTTTTTGTTACTAGCTTTCCAGCTGAGCATGTTAGACTCCTGGCACCACTGCCGTACTCTGCTGCATTACTCAGCTTTTGTGCTGCCAGACTGAAATGTCAATGCAAGTAACTGTCAGCCTCCCAGGAGGCGAAATGTAGAGCAGCATTCCCCCCTCCCTAGGTAAGCGGTTTGAGGATACAGTTCAGTCAGTTACGAGAAAGGTTATAGGATATGTTGCCTGAGGTAGTGAGGGGCTGGACTCGCCAATACACAATGCCCTTCCCAGTCCTGAGTTCCCGAGAACATCCTGAATTGTGTGGAAAAATACGGTTTTCCCATTATGTGCACTTTCCTGAGTCATTCTGCTAAATTATATTCTTGTTGCCATTTTTCCGCATTCTTACATGGCTGTGCTCTGACTGCTGTGTCCAGTGAAAACCTTCGTTATCAGAAGCCATGATTCACCTACCAGCTCGCAAAGGTCACCACTTATTGGACATTTATATGCTGACCTTAAGGTCCCACCTATATAGAAAGGCTGTACTGCTCTAGCCTTATTGGTATAATTAGAGTAAAACAATCTCTACCTCTCCCCGACTCCTTGGTGCGGCTGCAATCACACAGCCATAAAGATGTTTATACAAATCTGGGTTATTCTTACAGAGAAAGCGGAGAGTGTTTTACCACAACAAGGTGTTTTTATTTCAGTGCAACTGCATCCCCACCAAGCCTTATGCTGATCTAATTAGGGCTAATTTTGCACAGAAGTGGATGCCAGAAAGAGCATGCTGAAACGCTGATATGTGGGGGCAGAAGCATACACAGGGCTACTGTCTAAGTCTTACACACGTTCTGATGTGGCACTCCCACCTGTGGCGGCACAGACCTAGCCCTGTGCAAGAAGGAGGTCGTATCACTGACTGAAATAACTGTATGCGTACAGAAACTGTGTTTAAGCAAGGCGTATAGAGAAACACAACTTATTTTCCATCATTTCCTACCCTTTGGAGGCTGGACTGCCCCGCTGTAAGGCAATCCTAACAAGAGCCAGCATAAGGTCCATGAGATGACACCTAAGGTTTGGTTGAAGAGATGAAATACCAAAATTATTTGCTGTTTAAACAGACAGTTCAAGAGAACAAGCTCCTGTGAACTGATGCTTCATGGTCTGAAGTGCTTTTAGCGTTTCAATTCATTTTGAAGGATTTGGGAGAAAATGGCCCCTGCGTCTGGGAAGGAACCTCACACTGACCTCACCCAAGAAATCTGGATGCTTTCTTCCTGTTTTAAAGGAACAAATAAGGATGAATCTAAATGAAGTGGCCAGCAAAACTTGAAGCCAAGTCAGTTACAACATATCTGCAACCACAAGCCAATTAGGCCTGCCCTGGGGGTTTAATACAGTACGCTAGACAATGCCAGTATCTGAAAGTCTGTAGTGCTTTCTAGTCCATGCAAAAAAACAATTAACTGAAAACAAGGTAAATAATAAACATGTTATGTAATATATTTTTGAACATGTAATATTCATGCCATTTCTCCAGGGCACCTCAATTCCAGGATGAGACAAGGCTTCATTCAAACCCTGCTGACAGCGAAGCACTTCATTTTAAAGGAACGGGGATGTTTGGCAGAGCTTCAGCAGTCAGAAACGCCTTGGCTGTGTGCAGCCGTACCCTGCCTCACTGACTCAGATGCGGAGCCCGCGGTCCGAACCAGCTGCCCCTACAAGTTAGAGCAGCCATAGGCCTGCTCTGCCAGCTAATTTATCAGCTGGGAAAGTCCCATATGGCCCATTACACATAGGCTGGCAAGGCCGAGCATTGTCAGGGTGCGTTTTGCTTTGTCTTCGTTTTCTGAGTTGTGATGGGCTTCTGCACGGGGAAGATGGGCTGAGTAAATTTGGCTTTAGCCAGCTGGCTGCTAATGACTAGTCTAAGGAGCTACAGTTCTGCTCTGGTGACGCAAAGGGATTTCGCTGGAGACCAACGATCTGTCCAATAGTAGTAACTTTCAGAAAATTTTTAGGTCTTCCAACAGCAGTATCAAAACCCAGGCTGCGGTAATAATAGTCATGATTTCTTTCCTGTTGTCCTTAAATATCATATGAATGTGCAGCCAGGAAGCATAGCTTGACTTCTGTCACGCATCTTCAGTTCCTCATGCTCTGCAGTGAAGTTGGTCAATGCAATTTTTAGACAAGATAAACCGAACTTACCATCCATTTTTCTTCTGCAATGTACAGTCAGGGATAAGAATTTGGTTTCTCTTCTCACATACCTTCCCAACCTGTGGGCAACACCCTGCTTCAGTAAAGTCAACGGAATTCCGCCATTGCCTTCAGTGGAACCCAGAATTCACCAGCATGTTTGGAAGTTTTCATGTTTCACAGGCAATACACCATCCCCGAGATAAAAACAGACAGCTGATGTGAAAAACTATAGTTTCAGGTACATCATCCTTACATTGGTCAACCTTCACTACTGTAAAAGTACTCTGCAAAAAGAAGTCCTCAGATAGCCTGTACTCTCATAGAGCCTGCACAGGACCAGAAGTGGGACACCAATGGCAGCAGGCGGCAATGCCGAGCATTGGGGGAAGGGGAGCGGGCCTGGGGGAGGCTGGGGTAGAAGGGACTCTGGAGTGAGAGGGAGGGCTGTGCCACACACATTCATTTGTGCTACCTGCATAAGCCTACAACCTGCTCTGTTCCTACGTTGCAGGATTTTGCTTTTTGCAGCTAACCTCTGGTTATACAAGTGATTTCTTACACAGTGCACTGAGCAGCACCTAATCATTTTCCCTTACACAGTGAAGTTAATGTTTGTTTAATGAGTCTGGAGCAATGATATCCCGTGTTTGGCTTACAGGTCTCTAAGGCTATCCAGGAAGTTTAACTGTGCAGTATTCAACAGCTGAGCTTTCCGTTTAATTAATTTTGGTGTTCTTTTTGTATTCCCATCTCTTTTCATTTCCAAGAGTTCTTTGGAAAATAAACAGCATCTGATTTTGCAGATTAAAGAAAAACCCCACATTCATTATTTCACATCAAACATTTTCCTATGTATAAATGAGGAGGGGAAATGTCCTTGGGCCTCTGATAAAGCAAAGAGAGGTCTCATGGCTTCCACCCTATGGAGAAGGATCTTGCCCTATAGAATTGTGGATTTCTGCACCAAAACCCACTCAGAGCAGCAGCTCACTCCTTCCTGGGTGGCAGAAAAGGCCCAGCAGCTCTCTGTTGTACTCTTATCATGAGAAAAAAGGGAGAGAATCTCATGCTGAAGTAGTGGCGGTGGTGGCCCTGTGATTTCCCATACAGACCTCCTCAGCTGGAGCACAGAGCTGTTGGTGATGGCAGTCTCTCCTTGGTGATCCCTCTCAGTCACAAGATATACTGAGCTGATTTAGGGCACTTCTACTTCCTTACTTCAAGTGCAATTTGGAAATCATGTTCTCTTTTGCCATTATTTGTATTTCATCCTAAACAAGTGAAAACAAGTAACTGATCTCTGAGGAACCAGAAGGTCTGAGGTATCTGAAATCTCAGATAGTCATGTTGAGGGATTAAAATGTCTTAATTAAGCTTCTGTTTTCTGTGTGGCTTTTTTTCTGAAGCCTGGAGCCTTGGAGCTACCTTGTCATTCCAGTTGGACTTGTTTCCAGCCAAGGGCAGCTGTGGGCCCAGGCAAGGTAGGACCACTTTGGGATGCTTTGACTTTTCTGCAAGAAAGTCCATTAGTCAAACATGTGTTATTGGCACCGTTTGTTATTCTCGTTTTGAAGTTTCACATTGAGTTTCAAAGATAACATAATGCAGAAAAATGCTTTTAATGATCAATCTACAAGGGAGGGGGAACTGCTGTTCGTGAGATCAGAGTGGATAATGCAAATGCTCTCAGTGCTTGGGGATGTAGACAAATTAGGGAGAGGCCAGAGGAGAGCTACAAGAACAATAAGAAATTTTAAAAACATGGTCTGTTAGGAAAGATTAAAGGAAGTAGGGGGCTTAGTCAAGGGCAAAGTTTGATGAAGCATATATAAAAATTTTGGATATTTAAAGGCAATAGGATGGCAATCAATTTTCTTCAAGTTCACCTAGGGAAGTACAAAAAGAAATCTACTCAATCTACAGAAAATATAATATACCTTGCTTATTAGAAAAATCTCTTCTTGTTGCTGTCTGTTCCTCCTTTTAAAAAAGCATGTTAGTGAATGGGTAGAGTGGGTTATCTAGAAAAACCATGGAATTCCTTCCTTCGAGACTCAGATAGACAATATCCTGCCAGAGATGCCTGGTTACACTTAATATCGCTTTAGTACAGGGATACTAGTTGAACTTAAGATGCATAAATATTGATGAGAAATAAGTGGTCATCTCTCCATAATGTTTTAATAATCTGCTCTGTCCAGCATGACCCGCAACACAACATAGCTGAAAATTCATCCTTGTCTATGGATAATTGGATCAAAACCACCTGGTCTGATGCAGGTTTTGGGGAATTAGTGGTCTGCGGATGCAACCTTCATTACACCTTTCTGTGACTCAGGCAGCCACGGACACCCTTGCTGACTGAGTTAGTGAGCAAGGGTCAGTTTGCAGGCAGGTCCGTGGACATCTCAGGTGTTCTGTCTTGATGTTTTTCCCTGTTCTGAGGAAACCAGGTGACTTTTTCATCCTCACTGATAGCCAGGTGAGCCTCCTTCTCTCCAGACTTGCTGTCCTTTGCCAGGCTGTCTGGTTTGGATCCTTGTACATCATCAAAGCAACACTCACATCCTCCTTGTTGAATCAGGAGAGCTGGAGAGAGTCTAGGGAAAGGATGACATGCATAAGTAGTGATTTAGCAAACATGAAGCAAGATGGAAAGACCTGGGCTATTCAGCGGGGTGGAGAAATAACAAGTTCCCAGTATACAAGCTGTTCCTAGGGAGCATATCATGGTAAGTCATTCTCTATGTCTTGTGGGAGGAGGGCCAGGTGAGGAGCAATGAGTCCTTTTCTCCACCGTGGCAGCTTCTCTGTGGATGCTGCCCCTCCCTCCTCCCACCTGGTTCTCCAGCCTCGCTGCAGAGAGGAGTCCCTCTTGCTCTGAGTCTGAAAGAGCCCATGTTGTTGCATGCATCTCCAGTGCCGGCCGTGCTTGGCCCAGCACAGGGGCTGAGGAAGCCGTCCCCCGTGACCACCAGAGCATGCTAACAAGGGCCTGTGGAAGCTGCCAGAGGACATGATACGAGGGAATTTCACTCCATATTGTTGGCAATGAAACATCTTTTCTCTGAATAAAAGTGTCCTTGAGAAACAGATACTAATTTATAGTTAATAGTTGGATGGTTTTGTGAGAACTTAGCAAAGGCAGAAAGCTCTGGAGCCTTATGGTCTGGGATACATGATAGAGGAGGATGGTTTCCATGAATAGTCAGGGGTATTATTTTGTGCTGCACATGGTGTTTTTCTGAGTCTTGTCCCTTCCTACAATACACAGCATGTGCTGTACAGAAGCAAGACAAGACAAAGCTAACCACGTAGGTCATGACTCTGAGCATGTGGGAAGCCACTCTCCAAATATAAAAGTTAAGGTAAATATCTGGTGTTGATAAACACACTGTGCATACTTAAGGCCACCACTGTTCCTTGGGTGCCCTTTGTTAGTGTAAATAAGCTTCATCTTGGTTTGTGGCAAACCTCAAATATTTGACTTGAATCTCAGCACAGTTGAGCAGACAGTATAAAGAGTTATTCATCTGTTTCTGTGCATGGTTTTTAACACTGTAACTTATCATATTAAATCATTCTTGACAATGAAACTCCAATCTTTTCCAAAGAAAACAATAATAGAGAGTTACAGGATCCTCCTCTTGCCCAGTCTAAAGTTGCTCTGCTAAACATCCAGGTGCCGACCATTCTCCCACTCCAAGGAAAATGTTAACGCTTTCTCTCCATTGCATCAATTTTCTTAGTTTCAATGATAATGGGGAGGGCTACAACCCTACTGACACCACGAATGTGCCTTTGCCTGGGCTAAGGCAGGGAGAAGGGGCTGTGTGTGGGTGAAGGTGCCTGGGGCACCTCGCTGTGGGGGTGGATGCAACTTGAGTCCACATCTCTGCAAAACCCTGCAGAGCCTCCTGAAGCGAGTGTGCGTGTTTTGACCACCATTCTCTGACTTTTGGGAGTACAGGAAAGAGTCGAAGTATGTGGGGAACTACACCTTTGGAAAGCACTGACCAAAGCCAGATGGATCCCAGATTCTTTGGCTCTGAACGCCCTGGATTGTGCAAAGCGGGTGGCTACATTGCTGGAAAAGTACTAAATAGCTCAGCATAGGGGGTTCTTTGTCTCCTTCACTCGTAGCTATTAGCATGAAGAAAGCAGAAGTTGCAGCGCAGTTTCACCCTGGTCAGTCCAGCTTTCGAGCACTGTTTGGGCCACTCTGGCTCAATGTGTCTGCTCCACAGCAGTGTGACTGCCTGAGAGGACAGTGGTACTGAGTTGACTATGTTTGAATGGAAAAGTAGTCTAGAAAAATGTTTAGTGAATTTCGCAGCCATATCTGTGCTCCAAGGGACATGAACAGCTTAATTCCCAAAGCATCTTTGGGGCTTAGCTGACGTTGTACCTGTGTAAGTCCCAAATTTAGATTGTCCAGCTCTTTGTTGTCAGCCATCTGAATTTGGAAGCAAATGAGTTTTGCCAGCACATTCCTGAGGTGCCAAAGGTCTTGCACACAGCTGAAGGACGTGCATGCAGCCACCCTAGTTGCGATAGCTCCAGCAGGTTTTAGCTTGGAGCCATCGCACCTATGGCAGCTGTATGCACATCCTTGCAAACAAAGCATGTGATTCTCTGCTGCACTTATTCCTGTCAGTACTCACACAACACGCAGGAACGTGGTAAGTACTTCTTACTCAACAGCCCAGTGAGTAGTGCCTTGCATGTAGACTTGGGTCTTGGTCCTTCTTCTGCCTGGTTTGGGGCCAGGCTTTGTCTCTTGGGTGATGTGCCAGCCTCAGCTGTAGGGTACTCTAGGGTGAAAGCTTCCTCTCTGAAATCTCTTCTATTTGGCAGAAAATGCTTAACAATGTACTGTGTTTCAGAAAAAGTGAGAGTGACCAAGTACGCTGCTGATTAGGATTTCCAACAGAACGCGTCAAATTAAATCTTCATTCCAGTGAGCATGGTGACTCAGAGGACACTGTTTTAAAAGGGGCAGCAGTTGTCCCAGTAACACAAAACTACACCCTTCGGCTGGACGGGGAGTTGCCAGTTTTGCTGATCCCCTATCGCATATTTAAGTTAATGTTTTTGGCAACATGTTCATAACAAAACTTAACTCTCTATTTCTCTGTGCAAAAATTCTGTCTGCTCCTTGTTCGGAGCCACGTAGACATACCTTTCTGCCAGTCCAGTCTACGCTTCATTTCTAGCTCCCTATTTTTCTCATCCTGTCCGCTTTCGGCGGTCTCTCCCCACTAGCAGTGACCCAGGCGGAATGTGCAGATCCTGGAAGTTTGACCTGGCTGTGGGCTGTGGGGTGGCGGGGGCGGTGGTGGGGCGCAGGCGGTGGGGGCTGTTCCTGTCAGCGCTTGGCTGTGGCGGGCTGTTTCCGAGCTCCAGCTTCTCCCCACCCACGCGGATGGGACACGCAGCGCCGGCTGGATTTCCCAGAACAAGCCTGGCCAGGAAAATGCAGAAGCCTTGGCTCCAGCTCTGGGTTTTGGCAAAGTCCCCTCCCAGGAGCAGGGCCGGTATGGGCAGCGTGGTGTGGCAGGGAGACTGGCTGCAAACCCAAGCGAGCAGCTGGTACCAGGAAAGCATCTGTATTTTTTTAAGGAGAGAAAAAGACAAATAAGCTCCTCTTTCAGCTGGCTAAGGTTAAAATGCCAAGTATGGCTTCTTCCCAGCTCTTCAAGCACTTTATTGGGAATTATGTCCTCAGCCATGCCCTGGACACCTCCAGCTCTCCGTTTCCCCGTGGGAGGGATGAACAGCTGCAGTTCCTTGGGAAACACTCTCCTCCCTTCCTTCCTGGCAGGTAGATGCAGTTCTTGAGCTTTCTGAGGAATCAATTACATCAACGATAAAAGCCAAATAGTTACCAAGGATGACAAATTTTGGCCATACTGAATGGTTTGCTGAGGAAACCTTGAAGGTCACAAACTGCTCAGTATATGGCCTGCTCACTGGTTATAAATGAAGGTGACCCCAGGCTTTGCTTCATTCAATGGAGCAGATGAGGCCTGTCTTGCTGCCACCATTAAACTTGATGGTCCTGTGTTGACCTACAGCAGCTTACAGAGTGGGCCAGAGCACAAAGCAGCCCTTAATTTTAAGAAAAAAAAAAACAAAAAAAAATGTTGAGAGCACTGCAGGAGGCACAGAAACCGCGGGAGTTCCTGGATATGCTGTAACTGTGCTGGCCCTGCCCATCCCCAGGGGTGATGTTTACTCCGCTGGGATATGCTGAACTACCAAACTAACGCATTAACAACCCAGGTCCTCAGCACAGACATGACTTACAGGAGGAGACAAAATCGTAAAACTGGCAAGAAAGAAAGAAAGAAACCTACAGGTGGTCGTGGAAAAGGTGTTTTGACAGACTGGCATTATCCATGGTGTTATGGGCACACCCACATCTATGTCCTCATGGAAGTCAGTAACCTGGACTTGTAGGAAAACATATGATTAAAAAGCAGGGGAAGGCAAACAAACTGTTTCTGAATTTCAGAAAATTGCAGCTAGTTTGAAGAAAATGTAAAAATTCCGGTAATAAAATCTGAGCCACTATGAGTAAGACCAAAAGTCGCCTGGCCCTCGACAGTGAATAACAGCAGTCGCTAAATAAAACAACAAGCTTCAGTGTTACCATCACCAAGTGTACATCCTTCCAGCTTTCGTCAGTGTGTGACTCCTGAAATTTTTGAGCAAGAAGTTGTATCTGCATCTTAGTGTGAAATACTATTTGATGAAGTTTTCCTTTTAATTTTTCTGCTTCGTATTTCTGGTATCCACAACACTCTGTGGCAGTGAGTTATACATATGAGTCGGGGGAAGATTTAGGTTTTTTCTTTTCTAAATTAACCTGATGCAAGCAGAGGTGAACACAACCATACACTGTGAAGATCATGAGTGAGTCCTTCAAATTAGTCATCCATTCCAAAAGATGCCATTCAGTTTCTCTTGCTGCCCTCCTTTGAGACCTGGTCTTAGCACATAGAGAATTTGAAGAATTGAAAGAGACTTAATAAATCAGCCCTGTATTCTTTCCTATTTTTTTTGCATAAACAATTGTTGATTTAGTCAGCATTAACTTTTGAACTTTTAAAGAGATTCTGCTTTGAAATTCAGTTTGAAGAGTATTTTTGCAATGCTGTAAATAACTTGGCCTTAAGCTGGGAGTGGAGCAAACAAGCAAGTTTTCACAACGTTTTAGCTCAGAAAAATGGATATCATGAAGACTTGTTTTCCTTACTGCATCTTCCTATATCTTGTCTATCCTATGAAATACAAGTATTATGATATGCCTTTTCTTCGTTTTATTGCCTCACCCTAGATAAAGGCAATATAACATTATTTATGTTGCAAATGGTGTTATCTGTCTAATTAGCTGGTTTAGGCATATATTATGTTTACACAGTGAATGCAGAAAATCAGAAGTCCCACAGAACACCAGCCCATGTATTACGGACTATATGATGCTAAAAGATTGTTCATGAAGCGGAAAGAAGCTGGATCTTAGGTGTGCCATTCTGCCAGGCTGTTATCTGATAAATGCTTTGGCAGTGTGCAAGTACAGTGGTACGTTGCTCAGGTTAAAACACCACCTTTGGAGGTGACACCTTTCTTACAGAAAAAGGCCAGAACGGACATATGGCCATATGGAAGATAGAGAAGGCAGGTGTTCCGCTTCCAGCAGCAGCTCGTAGCACGGTGCTGCGGGAAGAGTTGTGAGGAATAGGATGTGTGCAGTACCACTGCCCACAAGTACCCTTTCGGTGCAGCAGTCAAGTTAAATTTCTCAACAGACTTATATTTAAAGTGTGAAGAACTGCATCTTTTAATTGCTCTGAGGACATCTGCATTTCCACTTGTTTATAAACCTCGCTGTGTCACCTATCCTATTTGGCCAGGAGTTGCCGTGGGTCTAACACATTGACCTGACATGCACTCTAGTGGAGTGTACCTCAAATCAGGGCCGTGTTGGGGAGTTTGTGATCCTCCATAGCAGATGTTCATGGCTGGTTTGATGTCAGCGGTGGGACTGGCACGCTGTACTCCCCTTGAGGAACTGGGCAAAGAGAGTTTAAAAACACAACCGCTAAGATGTATCGAATCTCTGTGGTTAGACCTCAGGTACCCTCCACTTCACCCACTACAGTGAGGCACCTCTGCGCCTGTCATCCTGCACATGTAACCACTTCACAGGGAGAGCCCAGTGAGGGAAACCACAGGCTGAATGAAGACAAACTGTCATTTCAGGATTCACACGGGAATATAACTTATCCTCTGTGTTATACAAACTCAGTAATTATGTCTGTCAGTGGGTTGATATTTTACATAGATAAATGTGCGTGTTACTGGCTGACTCAAGCAACTCCGGAGAGCAGCTCTTCAGTGTGAAATATGTTTATAAACTAAGATTTCTCTTAAGTTTGAATAATGATTACTGTGGCACCAACAGGATATTTTTTCTGATAAAGATGCCCATAATTAGAGGATCAGTTAAGCTGGTGCTTTAAATCCTCCTGTGGCAGTCCTAGGGGTGGCATCACACTGCTGCTGCTGGGTTGGTTATATGGACGTGCTTCTGGCACAGGGTGGTACAAGCAAACATTTCAGTCTTGAGTTCGGTCTTTGGTGAGCGAGAGCAAGGTTTCCTGAATGACAAATTGAGGAATGAGAATTCCTTGATTCAGGCATATGGTTCGGGTCCTCCAGACTCCAAGACTTAGATGGGATTTGACTTGCACGCATATCCCATGCAGTATTTGTCAGGACAGGGAAGGGAGCAGAGGATTAGGACCTTCTTGTTCCCTACTCTGCTAAGGGTGTGAATTGGGCTAAGACTGAGAGCCACTGGAGACAGACTGCTGCACCTCTTCACCACAGACGGAGTGTATAACCTTATTGCTTCCTTGGTAGAAAAGAGGCTGAGAGAAGCAACGTGAGGACCCCTCCAAACTGCTCAACACCCCTGTGTCGCTTTCACAGCATGGATATACAACAGTGGGACATTTTGTGAAGGTTAGCAACATGCAGCAAGGAAATCATAGCTCACTAAGCATGTCAGTCTATGATCAAGATACTCCTTCCACAGAGGTGGTAATTCTTTATATTAAGTGGATATGAAACAAACTGTACTACTTCTGCCAAGGGAAGAAAAAGGGCAGAGCCTGGATATAACGCAAAGCTAAGCACTGCTGAGCCAGCTTACTCCTGAGGAAGTCACCACCCTTTGCACCCGAGGCAGCAGCCAGACAGATTCCCAGGGCCTTTGGGAGAGGAAATGCAGGCAGCAGGGCACATCTTGGCAATGGCATAGCTTGTCCCAATCTGGTCATAACAATGCTTCTAGATATCCTAGGCAGAGTGCATCGCATCTGACCTCAGATGTTGGGCAACCTGTGTCTGAGTTTGTTGTCTGGACTGTCTTTATGGTGAGTGGGAAGAAAGATGCCACGTAGCAAACAGCACAGTTCGTTCAAAGATCTGTTGTGAGGAGGAGATGAATTGTGTCCTAGAAGAGCCAGTTTCTCTCAGGACTCTAACAGGAGCCAGTGCAAACAGCACTGACGCAGACACCATCACTGTAGACTTTTCCACTGAACCACCCTTTGAGTTAATGACCCCTAGTGAACATATCTAAGCAAAAAAATTCTGTTCTGTGAAGGGATGTGTTAACCCTTTTCTGTCTAAGGGGTCCTCCTTTGAGGCTACCTCTGTGGAGTCATTGGCACTGGCATTTTCATGCGTTATCTAACATAATTATCAATGTTCTTAGACATGCATGTAAGTTCCCAGTTACGTTTAACTGAAGTGTTTGTGTCAGATGACACTGGAATTTATCAACTCAACTTCTTGTCAACAGTACGGCATAATTTGGTGGACATTGCATCACTATGATGGCTTTCAAGTCTTGCCAACTTACTGAAATGTTTTAAACTTTGTTTCAAAATTTTATTTCCTTTAAAAAATAAAGTGAATGAAGTTAAAGAAATCGCCGCCCTTAGGATTGTGATGCTATTTTAAATTACAAAATCAAAAGCACCAAGTTCAGTAACCTCCACAACTACATATCTTCAACAACATGAAGTTGCTGCACCAGGTGCAGTATGAACTGTTCTTGTTTTTCTTGCTAACAGATGGATTGTGTCATCTAAGAACTGCCCTGAGTTAATGACACATTGAGTTACATCACCTCTGGGAAGCATTGCACTACTGGGCTTCCCAACCCTTTCCAGAAAGCTAGAGGAAGCTCGGCAGCTATTCCACATCTTTACGGAAAACACACTGTTTCTTTTCCTGGCTTTTGCAGAAAGAAAGTGGACTTTGAGCAGCCCAGATGCTAGAGGAATTTACTTGCAAAGCCAGACTGAAAAACAACGATGTCATTCTTTTTATTATGTTAAAGCTACTGTTCTGCCCACCCCTTCTTAGCCCACATGATGTCATTGCAGACTCCCCTATGCTGACAGAGCAGAGACATCTTTCCTGAGGGTCGCATTTCTTTTAGGAGCCAGAAGTCTCTACCAGTCCTGCGGTGCCTTACCTATGAGCAGCAGGTAGGAGAACTCTGTGACTCAGAAGCAGTCACCTTCTGGTTTATGTGTTCACACCTCTGAAAAGGAATGCCTTTCCTGAATGTGCGTCTTCTGTAGAAGTCTGTCTGGACCCAGGACATAAGAAAATAGAGAGTCTACTTCTGTTCCTGTATTCAAGATCAGTAAGTAGAAAAAATTGAAGAACACAATATCTAAAAGGCCAGTGTGAACCACTTTGATTACACTACGTTGGCACTGGCTCTCTCCCTCCTCCCAAAGCTGTCCTGCAAACATGCCTCTGCCTCATCTGCTACGAGTTATAACAAACCACATCAGCATCCTCCCTGTCTCACAGACACCCCATGACAGGAATATGATTAATCTATATAAAGAGAAATCTCAAGGTCAGAATCCCAGTTCTTACTGGTTTTGTTTGTCAAACTATCACAGATAGATAGTTTTCTACAAATGACAGAAATGTCATCTTCTTTGAATGTGTTGATGTCCAAAATTCAAGCTGTTGTAGGCCTAGGGGTAACTTTGTAGAAGGAAATTAACTTTTACAAAAAAAAAAAAAAAAAAAAGCCCAATGTGGAGTCTATTACATCAAAATACTCTACCTTAAATTGGGCAGTTAATACTTTTTACTCAGTCAGAACTAGCTGGAATGGGTCTGGGTGGGCTGGATGCCTGGGCTTGACACAAGCCACCTCTGCTGAAGTTCAGTACCCAGGATTTCCTACCGACAGAATTACTTCGTGCTAGCGCTGCAGGTGACAGGCGCACGCACCTTTCTGCAGCAGAACCAGCGGAGTTAGTCGCATACCAGTTCTGTACTTCCCCAGCTGCACCGTCAACATGTTGTTCTTTTCTGAAAAATTGTCGAAGTAGTAGCTTTGTACTAGATCTATGTTTTTTGCAGAGCACCTCCCATTCTCTGAAATGTGCTCCTTGGATCTGGTGGCAGTTTTGTGAGGAGAACGGAACATTTCCCTCTGAAATGTGTAACTCCCAACCCAATAGTGATGATCAACCTTTTCTGTGTCAATGTATCATACGTGAGCTAATTACACCAAGTGCTTAAGCGCTGCTTTATCCTTTCATCTTGCAGTTGTTCTTGCAGCAAGTTGCACAATGAGCCCTCGAGGGTATGAGGCTCTAGTACATGAAGAGAAAACATTCATCTACCCAGTCTTTCAAGGGCTGCTTTCATTCTCACAGCATGTGTGGTTTCTGTGGGGGCTGGTGTCTTTGGTTTTTGTTCTGATATTACAGAAGAACATAATCTATTCTCATGTTTTTCACTTGTTTACTGACTGTACGCAAGTGGCAGCGATGGGAAAGGGGAAATACATGGGGGCAGAAATCACAGATATAGTCAGAACCTGGAATGAATTTGAGCCCAAAAGGAGACATCCATGGGGTGCCCTAGAGGGAGACTGCTCTTCTAGTGATGGCAGTCCTCACAGGGCAAGTGCTTCACATTTATTGTCTCTTCAGCGTTTCTCTCTACAGATTTTCTTCAAATACTTAGCTGCCTTTTTCTGAATGGGATCCTGTAACCAGAGCCCTCTCAGCCAAGAAAAAGAGCTGTCAGTTATCTTCCTGTCTTTAATAAAGCTAGGCTAATAAACTATTAATATTCCCTACTCTAATTAATTGTCTGGAATTTACGGGACACACAGTATTTACAGCATAGCACTTATTTTGCTGCCATGTTAATGGTATACTGCAAAAACTAAAATAAAAAGGGGACAGAAGTATTTTACAGGTGGCAACACAAAAATGAAAGCAAACTCTTGCCACATAGTGGAATATCAGCATTTGCTGAGGACCATCCAAGATCAGTTTCAGGCCACATTTTTCTATTCTTGTTAAAAAGCATGGTGTGGATTGCAACAGAACAGTTGCAACTAGTTACATGCAGAGGAAACTATAAACTCCAGTCTATGACTAACATGATGAAATTTAGGATTAATGCGGTTTAGAAAATAAATTATTTAAAAAATGTTCTGATTCAATATAGTTTCTTTCTCTCTTCCAGTCTTTACACAGCTCAGTAATATGCTTGTTGTGAGAAGTTCAAGAAAGAATAGGCAAATTACGAAGAAGGGAAAGAAGGCAATCAATGAAGGTGATCTATATCTCACTCACATTGTTGAATAAATAATAACAGAGGAGGTCTAAAATTAGATTTGAGAAGAAATTTGAACTAGTCCAAACATGGTCTGAGGCACATCTCCAGTCTAACTAGCATACTGGAAGAGTCAGATTCTCAGCTGGGGCAGATTGACTGAAATCAATGGTGCCCTGCTGCTTGCCTGGCTCCTCCTGACTGGGCCAGAGATGCTTCTGCTGGGTGAGGGGTGCCGATCTTGCAAGTCACTCACTTCCAGAGAGACTGACCAGTTTTAGGTGACATCTATTTGAAAGAGCTGCTCAGTGTGTTGCAGGATCAAGCCTTGCCAGCCCATTACCGAACCATGAGGAGGGAAGGCAGCTCCTCAGGTTTGACATGCAAAGCCTGCCCTCCACACGCTGCATCCTCATACAGAATAAGATGGGGTTGATAGCTGACTGCAGATATTCCCCATTCCTAGTCCCAGGTGAAGGAGGAGGATAAGGAAAACACCAGTTAAGCCTGGATCTTGCAAATTCAAAACAAAGACCTGTGGTCTTCTGCAGGAAGAAACGAGAACCAGCTTGGCATGTCTCTCTGCAATTAAGAAGCGATGAATGTTAGTGTGAACTAAGTAAACGGTACTAGCTTGAGGTCTACCCCACTCAATTTGAAGATTAAATAGCATTAAGGTATGCCACCAAAAGTGCAGCCTTGCTGACTGAGCACATCTCCTTCAGCACTTGCTTAGGAAGTGCTAGGCATAGTTCCTTCTTTAGGTGCAAACTGCTTGTTTGTTATGAAAGCCCAAACTACACAATATGAACACTGTGCATCATCTCTCCAAAATCCTTTAACAGCTATTCCCTAAACAGTCATTTCACCTGGCTGTTTGATGAGGGGTTTTCACTCCTCATCTCTCCGAAGGGGAGCAGATCTCTGAGTTACAGCCCTACCCTTATCTCATTTATCAATAGCTGGCTCAAACCATGGAGCTTAACTGTGCGGGGCACCTGAAAGGGACTTGCTTCCAGGCAGCTGTGACTGGTGATTGATGTGACTCAGAACAGCTTTCCAAAACCAGTGCATTGTTCATCCACCCAAAGATATGCTCATGCAGAGGAAACAGTTAAAAACAGCAGAAGATCATGCATCCCTGATCTTACCTAAACTTTATATGTTCCTTGCAAACTCAGAAACCAGATGTATCTCCCATTTCTGGGTTGGGAGATCCAAGTCACCCTCCCAATTCCGTTGCTTGTTTCTCAGTCTCCCCAGAAGCAGCTAATTCTCCTCCTTCCTTTGACCATCAGAGGTTGGAGATTTTGGCACTTGGGTTTACTTGTTTTCTTTAGGTCTAGAAAAATGAGTCTCTTAACCTGCCTGGGGTGTCACAGACAGGGGCTGACTGATCCTTTCCTATTGTTCACTTGAGGAACTTTCCCTGGACATATTTTACCACTAGCCATCATTTCTTTTCATGCTTTTGCACTTCTTTAAAGCGACTTTGATGCATTTCATACAGGTAATGAGTTGTTTCCAGAATTAACACTATGCAAACAGCTGCTTTTTTTTTTTTGATTTGGTTCCTGAGGTAAGAAAACCAAGAAAATTACAGTTTGGGGCCAAATGTTGATATAACTCCTGAAAATCAGTGCCTCCCTTAAACAGGAGAAAGCTTTTGGTTATGTCACTGAAGTAATCTTCAGTAAACTGGCAGTAAACTGGAGTTGATATCCCTTCTCCTGATTCATAGCAGGGTATGACATTTTTTTACCCTTGCCATATATCCACGAAGGGGTGACTGATGTCAAAAATGCTTGTGAATGTTATCTTCAAAGTCTCCAAAATACCAAAGTTCATGTTTGCAACAATTTTTCCTTCATTTTCATTTGTTTGACATGGTTTGCTGAGTTTGACCCCCAACTTGCAAACAAATTCAAATCAAGTGAGAATGTGTTGGTTTTTTTTCTGAAAATGCCATCAGGTCTACATATAATACTGAATCATGAAGATATACATGTCCCACATGTCCCGCAAAGAAAGCTTTTCAAAGGCATAGATGGTGGCTGGGCACCTAACTGGCATTTGTGCTTTTACAAATCCTCTTATTGATGGGCTAATCAATAATGACAAAACTTTCTGAGAAAGAGCAGTAAATAAAGCCATTAATCCCTCTTCAGTATGATTGCACAGAAGGTCAGATCACTTTATCTATGTCTGAGTGAAGAGGAAGAAAGAAATAGCGCTGGAAAGGAGGGACAGAGGGATGGCCATCTCTTGTTCTTCCTCTTCCCATGCACCCGAGAGCTTCCCACCTTCTGGCAGCTTTAAAGGTGGAGGCTCCTTTTGCCAAACCAGTCATGTGTAGAAGCATTGTTCATTTCTGACTTTCCCGTAATTTGGAAGTGCAAATCCACTTCAATCACCTTTTTTTTTTGTTGTTGTTTTGGAGTGGGAAAACCCTCTTGCCGCTGGCCGTGGAGTCAGCAGCTGGACAGAGCTCGCCGGAGGGACGGCTCCCCGGGTTCCGAGGAAATATTATCGGAAACAACACATTTTGGACCAGTGGCCTGGGAGGAGGATTGGGAGAGGTCAAGGAAAAAGGCTGTGCTTAAGAAGGGCCGAAAAAAAAAAAGGAAACAAAAAACAAGGGAGTCCTCAACATTTTTACCAGTTCGTATACAAAACCTAAAACTTAGGAGCCAAACTTAATTTATTGATTGAAAAAAGATGGAAATGATTCATCAGACTGAAAAAATAAAACCCTGTAAAAAAAGGAAGCACCTCAAAATGATGTATGTCTGATTAGATTGGGTGTCTAAATAGAAATAGGAATTACACAAAGAATGAGCAGAGCAGTGTCGCTGACGGCCAGAGAGAGTCGATTTCTAACCAGGTATCTGCTTCCTCTGGCCAAAGGACTTTGGATTGATTATAATGGATTACTGAAATGTGTGGCAAGTTCATTAATGTCAAAGGGAGTGGATAACTCTCAAACAGTGCAGATATTTTATTTATGAGTGAATAAAAGAATTTTATAGCTGCCTATCACTAATCTCCAGTGCTGGAATGGAGTAAAATCAATTCAAAGTTAAAACAAAGAGAAAGATTTGAGGCAGAAGGAAGGGCTTTCATAAGCTTGTTTTGCTTTGTTTGTTATTATTTTTGTCCTTTGGTTTGTTCCTGCTGACTTAGATTTCTCTGTTTTTATTCGTGATTTAAAGTCAAACTGAAGTGTAACAAACAGACAGGCTTTAATAAAGAGATATGCAGTGTCTCTGATGTATTTGAGGGAACCTTTGCTGCTTGTGGTTTTGTATATGGTTATGGTAAATAACTATCATGCTGATTTTTGTGGTTTGGCCTTTGCTGTGAGTACTCGACCACTGGAGACTCATTTAACCTAAATAACCCAAACCCGTGCCCAGCCTCAAACTAACACCACCACAAAAGCTGGAGAACCCCAGCCGGCCTCCAGCCACGGCAGAACAGAGCACCCCAGGAGCGGCCCCCGGCAAGGAGGTGCTGGGTCTCGGGGCTGGAGCGCTTGCTGTCAGCGCACGTTGGGGAGGGCGGCCATGACAAGGCCCGGCAGCAGAGAGCCTCGTTATGCCTCGGCTTTGTCACTGCGAGATCCCCCTTTCCCCATGGCTGGTTCCTGCCGGCTCTCTTAATAAATGAGCCCAAATGGGAGACGGGATGACAGGGCTGAGGCCCCGAGCGCGGCTCGCTGTACCTCACCAGGGGATAGCCTTGACAGGGGGCACTCAGCCCGAACTGACATGGCGGGCAAGACGGAGTGTCCCTGTCTTTGTACGCGCCTCAAAAGCACCAGCCTCTGGGCCTGGGGGTGGGGGGGGAACCTTCGCTGAGTGGGATTTCACTCTTCTTGGAGAAATTAGCTTTGAGCTTGCTACCCTGGCAAAACCAAATTAACAGGATGCAAACCAGACGGTAAGCTCCGTTCAGAATACTCTGTTTAAGGTACAAAATGTCTGTGCATTCTGCTGAGCGGTACCAGAAAGAGAGCCTACCTGATACTTTTCCCCTCTTGGCCTGTAGAAATGCTCTGTAATATATATATATCTATAAAGAGACATATATACATATACATATACCAATGATATATATAGGTGTATAGCTCTCTATATACGCATATATATGTGCGCACATACATGCACGCATGCACACTTGTATTTTAGCCCAGAACAATAACTGGGGCAATGCTTTTTCCTTTGCGAAAGGTGAAAAACCCAGCTGGAAGTGTAATAGAACACAAATGACATGCAAAGGGTGGGGGCGAATTTCTCTGAAATTTTACTGAACTTTCTAGGGGAATGTCAGTCAGGGACATATGCAAGCAGTGAACCACAAAGGCAGAAGCATGGCATTAGCAGGAAAAGGAACTCTCTGGGCAGAGTTCCTTCAGAGCGTGACATTTATGATTCATCTGACTATAAATTTGTGTCCATCTGAAGACAAGATTATTTTTTTTTCTTTTCCTGTGGAAATTTCTCACATAACATAAGCCTTGTTGGCTTACAGCAAACAAAGAGTAAGTTTTCGAGTTACACTTTTTGGGAGACTGGTTTCCTGATAAACACAGATGTTTTCCAGGAGGGCAGCTGACTTCTAAAATAAATTCAATACAGTTAGGTTGTATGCTGAAAAACAGTGACAAACAATTTTCTGAATTACATTTAATGAAAAGGAATGCTGTTAGGGCTCTAGAAACAACAGGTAATGAAAAATGCCATCTTCCGACACTGCTTTCCTCTTTTGTTTTCATTCTTCCTCTTACTTAAATGTCATCAGGCAAGCTAGAGCATCTTCCTAGGGAGTTTGATTGATAACAAGAGAAGATGTGCAGAGAACAACGGTTAACACTGTACTGACTGTAGAGTGATAAACCAAGGCGTGGGGTCGTGCCAAGTCTGATTTTCTCCACTTGTCCTGAAACCTTACATGTAGCTCAAGCTTGATTCAAGTATCTATTTTGTCTTCTGTGGTGGTGTTTTTTCTCTCTTCCTCTTTCCTGTTGTCTTTTCCTTTCCTCAGGTCAGGTGGAAAGAGATGGAGATAGGGTTCCCAAGACAGAGGGTGGCAGGTAAGAGAAATGGTCACTGGGAAGTGCTGTGAGGCAATTGCTCAAAGTAAAAGACACTGACTGGCTGTTGAGAGAAGCGAGGAGCAAACACCTAGTGAGACCACAAAAGGGCCTGAAAGAAGATTTCCTAGGGACCAGAAATGGTTGCTGCAATTCAAAAAGTCATCAAGTCGATGTCACGACGCTCTAACCAAAAACCCATCTGCAAAGACACTGTGGGCAGGTGGAGAGATGGGTATAAACACTTCTAATTTCCTGCTTGGTCACTTTGTTTTACCTATTTACATATATATATGTCCTTGCTTATACCTGCCTTTTTAGTAGTTTTGTAGTTTCATCCTTCTTTGAGGAGCTCTATATAAGGAGAAGATAGCCATCCCATAGCTCTGGCTGACTCAGAGCCTGTCACACCACTTTTCTTCTCAGCTTCCAAAGAGAAAAAACAGAACACAGTTTACCCTAACTCTTCTGGTCTCCCCTGCAGAGTGCAGGTCCTCTCCTGAGCCCAGACGTTCCTCTCCCGTGTTCACCTGTTTTCCTCATCCCACTCTGTGCACAGACCCTTTCATTCCTTCTCTTCCAGCTGTTAATAAGTGAGACTGGGAATGCATATAAGCAATTGGCCCACAGAGAAACCTGTTGAACTGAAGCTAAAATTTCCCTTCAGGGAGCCAGGGGAGGGCTGGTTTTCTTTTTTCACTTACAAGAAAGGAGAGACAGAAGCCGGCGAAGGAAGTCAGTGCAGCTGGCAAAGGAAGAATTAGTCTGCTGGAAAATATACTTTCTTCCCCACCTCAGTTTTTAAAACTGACCAGAAGGCCAAGCCAGGATATGAAAACTGAGAAACTCGGACTGTACTAGATATATTTTTTTTCTCAGTTCTTCTCCAGAGTTGAGCCAAATTGCAGAGTCGGTGGTAGCCGTACTGAAACAGAGGTGCAGACAATCAACAACATAGCGCAAGCAAACCACATTCTTCCTCTGTCGTTGCTGAGGGGCATGCAGAGAGATGATAGCCACAGAGTGATGATGATTTCTTCCTGTTGGGAAAGAAATCATGAACAGAGAGCTCGGTATTTGTTTTATGCCATTTGTTTATCTTGCATTACATACATCTGTGCCTTTGAGCAGAAGTAGCTGCAAATAGCCCCAGACACCGATGCGTGGTTCTCAGGAAATGGCAGCATGAGGAACTGAGTTCTGTGAGACAGCGAGAGGGAGGAAACTCCCTTGCTGTCTGCCATAGCTTTGCTCCTCTTGTTACAAGTCAAAGAACAGCAGAATCATTCCCCTCGGAATGCCTGCTCGTTGCAGCTGAGAACGAGACACCCAAGCACCAAAGTCAGAGGCTAGGACTAAGGAGAAGGACAGCTGGATGGTGAAAACCTTTTGGAGAATCAAGAAAATTTTTTTTCTAAATACCCAACTCATACCTGAAATATCAAGAAGGAGCCCTCACCCTTGTATCCCCTGACAGCGTTAGATGATGCATCCAGTTATCTGTCCAATGTCCAGCAACTTGCCTCCTGACAGCTGTGGTGCACAAACGCCTCCAAATTCAGTGGGCCACAGGCTTCACAGAGCTGTGCGGGAGAGTATTAGGAGCAAGCTGACAGTGTTACTGCTGGAGTTCATCAAAAGTGTGATGACAGTGCTTATTGTAGGAAAGTTTGGTAAACATGGCTTATTTTGAATAGATTTCTCTCTTGGCATGGCTGGAATCTATTTTCATACAAAACAAGAAGCTTAGACGTATCAGATAAGAATTTAGGAAGCACTTTTTCAAACCAAAGTGTTTTACCTTTTGAGTAATAATGCTTTAAAATGTTTTCTTGCTCCTATTTTGTTATCTTGTGTTGTATTACGGTTTTGCTATTCAGCACTCCAAATCTCTAAAGCCTGGCAAAGTATAAAGAAACAAACTAACCATGTCTGAGCACCTCTTTGATTGTGCATTTAAATTTAGGTATTGTATAGAGTACTAAAGTGTGACATGTTTCTGTGACTGTCTCGGGTCCTTCCAAGAAATGGTATATGGTGTTTCTAGATGAGCAAATTCAGAGTCGAGTTCTGTAGAAAAGTTTTCCACTGCTGGTTCATAGTTTCCATTAAGCTGTGGATTCATTATTCACGTGGAAGATGTCCTTCTCTGCATTTGCAAGACTACAAGACAATTAGTGGCAGCTTTAGTTCATCTTGCATCTATGAAATGTTTCTAGGGGAGCAATGTCACACAACATTCTGTTTGCCTGGTGCTTACAGCCTCAAGCTAACGCAGTAGTCAATATCATCACACTTTATATGACTACTTGCTTAAATTCATACATGTGCTAAGGTGCTGTCCTGGTCTGAGGTGAGCCTCTCTGGACCTCCTAAACAGGGAAGAATTTGTCTAACTTGTACAGCTACCCTCTCATCTCGTCTGGTCAGTCATCTCATTTCTCCCATTCTACTTGCATTGCTATGCCTTACCTTAGACCCCCGATGTAAGACACCCCCAGGCAGTGCTGGTGGGAGAGGTCCCTGTTGTTCAGAAAACAGACTGCAATTTCCTTACAAAAGCCCAGCCAAGCTGTACCCACAACCACGATCTTCTGAACTGGGAAAATCTCTGAGGCAAAGCTCTGTGGAGCTGACATGGATGACTGGTGGGCTGAGTTACTACCTTTCAGCAGCTTGCTCGATGACCTCCCTCCCTCGTCTGAAGAACATGCTTTAAGTCCCCCATAAAAGATCAGTTGCAAAATCTTCTGACACGCTAGTAAATAATGGAATAGCTGGAATGAATCAGAGCCTTAGCTTACACTTTATTCACATGGACTCTGCAAAATCAAAGGGGCAAATTGATCTGACAACATCAGACTGCTCAGTGTACAACGTATTAAAATGAATTTCTTGTTAGCTGTTAGGAGCAGCATCTTGATTAGTATCTCTGTACTGAATGTTTTCCTGGGGCTGTGCCAATGGTGCCTCGTTGTCTGATTTCGAAGGACTGTAATTGAGTGATAATTGCAAGTTCCTATTTTGAACCAACACTATCTGCAAGCCCTGATAAACTTCATAACCATTTAGCTAGAAATCTGAGAACACTAAACAATTTATTTACAAAGGAAGACACAGACGTCTTTTAACATACTACACCAATTGCCTGTCCTCCACCGCAAGGACAACATGTACATCGGCATTTGGATGGCGCCAATTAACAGCATGCTGCAGTTTGGGTTATTATTTTTTTTAATTTTTAAATAATTTTTCTCTCTTTGACATGGTCTACATTAGCCATTTGTACAAGCTTCTTCCTGCCTACCCAGCCAGAGTAGTTTTGCGGTGTTTTTAGACTCATGTAAGCTAGTCAAGGTAATATCCGATTTTAGCCACTTGGGATTTCTTGTGCTAAGTTCAATGAAGAGAAAACAAATTCTGAAGGGATATATAAAGATAAGGGGGAATAAAGCACAATGTAGAAATAAAGAAAAGTGTTATTTAACTTATGGATGGGATGGTGCAGTCTGTTTTTTTGCTGATTTTCTCATTTGGCTGTTAATGCCCCATCTCTCTCTCTGGAAGTGACATACTCAGAATTGCATACTGGCTTGGCCCTTCACCTCAAAGCTTTGTAGAAAGTAGTTTTCAGTGGTGGAGAGACGGATAGTAAAAAGAGACCTGAATATACCTACCAGAGCAGTATGCACACTGGATACTGCATTCCTGCTGTACTTACTGGAGATGTAACCCATAAGGCTTACCCCCAGAGTCAAGTTTTCAAAAACAGTGTTTCAGCAAAGCCCTAGAATGACAGAAGAATAGGGCTGGAGGGGACTAGCAGCATCACCTGCCTTGAAAACCTGTGTTATTCTTGACAGCTACTTCTCCAGCCTGTTCTTAAAAGCCTCCAGAGACGATGGGCCCACCCTGCTCAGATAAGCCCTTAGTATTTGCCCTTAGTATTTGGGAAAGCCTGTCTATGCTGAACCTGACCCTCCTGCTCTGCAACTACTGCCCACCTCCCTTCAATCTCTGCTATCCAGGACTGAAGAGAATGGTTTTATTCTTTTGCAGCAGCCTTTTTTGTGCTAGATGGCAGTACTCCTTCCCTCTGGTCTTCTCTAGCTGAAACAACCTCAGACTTTTTGCGCTTTCCTCACAGTCAAAAGGGGCTGACTCACAGGCTCACACCACCCATTCTGCTGTAACTACCCAAAGACAGGGTGGGGATCTTTGCAGGGGTCGGGGTGGACACCTGGGGGCAATAACCCCCTCCAGCTGCCCCAGCGAAACCTGCTGGAGCCTGTTTGTCAGAGCGATGGTTCTGCTGGGCTCTGCCATGAACTCAGCTCCCCTTGCTTTCGTCAGGACTCATGTGTCAGGAGAGCACAGGAAACCCTCATATTTCTTATTCCCTCCTTACCACAGTTTCCAGGTTTCAGTCAGAGATAATTTAACGGGGTTATCAGCGTTTAGCCATAAAGGAAGCAGCGGGCTGACCTGCCTTTACCAATGCCCAGCCTGTCCGGGGTCAATAGTGCAAAAGGCTCATTTTCACTTGTCTCTAACAATACACAAATTGATTTGCAGGTCCAACGGGTTACATTTATCTATTTGTCCAGCAACAGTATTCTGTGTGCGCATGTAGGGGAAAGCGACTCTGAAGCTTTTAAAGGGATTTCTGCTCTGGGTACTGCTCCTTCCATGAACTATAGCTATTAAAATATGATGGCTATTGGCCATGATTTTTTGTATACATAGTTTAAAAAACACGATTCATATGAATATCAGAGCACACTTATCATACAGGCTGCTTTGCAGAATGCCAAACTGTAAAAAGTGTCTCCTTTAGAATAAAATACAGCTCTTCAAAAGGCCACGTTCTCAAATAGAGCAGCATAGCTATACGCTGGTCTAGTTTGCAGCCAAATCTGAATCAGAAAGCATATCTGTTCTGAGGGCATGATGGGTCTTTACGTGTTTTAGCTTTAGAAGCTTTTACAATGACAGTTTAAAATTAGATGATTTTTCTTTTGTTTCTCTAGAATTTCTCCCTTACTGAGAAGAATTAACTTGCTATTCTCAGCCTGTGTTTCATGGAACATGCCCAACCTTGCTTCAGATCTACCCGGATAGAGCATCTCAGGGAGAGCTGTGCTGTATCTTTTAGATTTGATGGTGAATCTCTTGACTTCTATACCTGGTCATACATAGACTGAGAAAAGCAGATAAAGTAATCTATTCAGACACCTTTGTTTGAAAATTGAAGATGCTTTTGCCACTGACATTTCTGATTTGCTTCAAGAAATCAGCTCCCGTTTCAAAATAGAAAATACACTTTTCCTTAGGAAATGTGAGAGGCATGGTTGATTCAAGTCCATTCTCCATTACTAATATAGAAATTAGCTTTTAGAAGAATCGTCTTTGCAGCACTCCCCATCCTTTTTTCTCTCTCTGTCTGAAATGACCACAATCTCCTAAATTAATACTGAACTCACTCAAACCACACATTTAGCTGTTGCCATCTTTCCTTCAGTTCTCCTCCCTCATATCCATCATGCTGCTGCTGCTTCTTCACGCACGCTTGGAAACTGTTGAACTCTCAATTGTCTCTAGAGCAATGCTTCAGAAATAAAATTGCCTGACACTCATTTTATCGTGATGTTTTCTGTCAGATTTTCCTTCCTGAAAGATGGGCACGGTCTTGTTGGACCTGAGCCAGGCATGCAGGTAAAGTAGTACCTTTACTGACGCCCAGCCTCTCTTTTACCACCAGATAGATATTTTTAATCTTATATAGACACATTTGTTCTTGATTTAGCCCATCAAGTTTTTTATAAGCTTTGGAAGTAGGACAGTGGATGTAACAGGAATTCAGATGTCAGTATGAAAATATGGAAAGTCTGGACATGCTCTGCTCCATCCCACTCCTCCTTTGCAGCAAGCAGGACCATATCACTTCAGGTGCCTTTAACAGAAATTAATACATACTGGTCTGTTTTGGCCGCTGGTTTTGGTCAAAAGTTTGGGTCAAGGATGACAGATTTTCATTAAATTAAAAATAATATTTTCTTTCAGTAATGACAGGTTTTCAGGAAATATTTTATTTTCAGAAAAGGTTTTCATTAAAGATAAAATAGGAAAAATCTTGCCTACCTCTTCTTACATATGAAATTGGACTGGTTATTTATTTTATTTATAAATAAATAGTTATGAATTCTTCTCTCTTAACAAGCTTAAATCAGTACCTCCATCATAGCTGTGTCTGGCACAAAGATGACCTGCAATTGTGTGTGTTTTCAGGAAGTATAGCAAATGGTAGCATGATGTTTTAAGAAAACCTCCCTAAAGATTTCTTAACCTTGTTTTTCCTCTGAAGGTGGTCTATATAGGAGCCAATAACAATGAGAAATACTATAAAAATCACTACGGATATTGACATAGTATTTTGTGGTAGTACGTGCAGCGCGATTGCCTCCTTTGGCCTCATCTGTCACAGAGGCCACCAGGCCTCCATGAGACCACCTCAGGTCTCATGTCATCTTGCCAGGTCCTACCCCTGGGTTTTGGTGTGGGAGTAGGACCCTCTTTGCTGCCAGCCGTGCAGCGCGGGCTGCATCATCCTTGCAGGGTGACAGGCTTCTCCCTGATGTTTGACAGTGGATATAGATAAATTATTATGTTACTTTCCCTGTAAAATTGCCAAACAAATTCATGAGGAGTCAAGTAGCCACTGTCAATCTGGAGTTACATACCCTGATGGAACAAGGCAGGAAGTATTAAATAAATACAAAATGGATTAAAAATGTAATTGAATACATTTTATCGAATGACATATGTTCAGCTGTACATTCATTCAGTGGACACAGAGAATTAGCTGGTAAACTTGAGCAACTAGTCAAAAATTGAAAGCAATGATGTGTGTTTACCCTGGAATGGCCAAGGAAAGCGAAGCCACCAGTGGAGCACTTGGAGGCAGAACTTGCTGAAGCTTCTGATAGACGGCAGTTTTGCTTCAAGTCACTGTCTGGCTTTCACCCTGCTGAGCTAGAAAAGCTGGAAAAGAAGCTCCATTTTCCTCTACCGAGCTATATAAGACACATAAAAACTGCATGATTGGGCAAAACCTTACTAGACCTAAAAACATAGAAACAACTAGTTCCATTCACTGGCTGCTGATAATAAATCCTTCCTTAAATGGTGTCAAATGCAAAACATTTAAGGTCACAACTTGTGTCCAGCACAATTAACTGATAATTAATATATAAAAAGCTGTCATATGCAGCTTATTGGGACCCAATTTCTGTCCAAAAAGAACATGCCACAAATCATAAGCAAAGAAAACAATAAATTACCCAGTCACAATAAAGTATATCAGTAACTCTTTCATAGCATTAAAAATTTAAGACTCAATACTTAGATTTCAAGCTACATTATTGCTTCCACTTGACCAAAAGAAGTATAAATTTTAATGTAAAGCGCCTATTCATCAACTTCTTCACAACTTCTAATAAAAAATACATATCTTTAAGAAAGCGAACAAGCATACAGGTTCGAAATAAAATAGAATCTCCAAACATAGTGCTTGAATTACTCGAATTAAAACTCCCAGGCACAGGAAGGCGTGATTACCAGTTCAGAATAATCACAGCTCTTCCAAGTCGGCATTTTATACCTGGGGGTGAGAATCTTTACACAATAACTGCAGCTGACAGAAGTGTCTCACCTGGGTCCCCTCTTGGAAAACACAGCCCACGCAGGTTTTGCGCAAGGAAGAGGAATAGCAACAACCCCCCGCACCTGGGTCAGCTCTGACACGCATCCCCACCAGCACCCACGAGCATGGACGAAGAGAAGGAAACGCCATATTAACAGCAATTATACTAAACATGGGCTCCTGTACCAAAATGCTGGCGATGAACTCCACCTCCAGCTTTCATGCCTGAGGTTTGTCTGCCTAATTAGCCAACATGGAAGTTTGAGTTTTTCATGCTTCCCCTTGAGGGAAGCTTGGCTTTAAGTCCAAATACTGTGGTCACTCTCACTGCATTTTCCTCAGAGTCTTGCTGATGTAGCTGTCTTAAAATAATTGGAGATTTTCAAGGAAAACAACAGAAAACAAAACTTTTTTTTTTTTTTTTTTAATATGGGGAAACAGAAAAGCTTTTCCTGACTTGCTCCTTGGAAAGGCTTGAATGGGAGTGTGTGTTTATATTTATATATGCATATGTGTCTAAACGTTTCGAGAGAACCAGTGGCTGATAATGGCGTAAGGAGCGGAAAATGTGATCTTACACCAGGAAGCATCAGGCAAACTCCATAACAGGCCGTGTTGCGAGCTATGGCTACGCTAGTGAAATATAAGGACTAGCTAAGGCTGGCTTCTCCTGGGGGCCAGCCTTCCTGTGCCCCCCCTCACATGGGGCTCAGCTCAACCCTTGCCCTGGGGAGCCCCCCCTGCCCTTGCCAGACCCCGGTGCCCTCACTGCCCCTCTGCTGCAGAGAGCTGGGTCCTTGGCCCTGCTGCCATCCTCCAGGCATCGGGGCTGCCCCCGTCTCCATCTGTGGAGCGCTCAGGACTGCCCTGGGGACAGATAGTGCCCACACCCCATGGATGCCCCGCATGCAGCACCCTATGGCAGCATCCCCTCCTGCAGCACCCCATGGCTGTGCCCCGAACCTGACTGCCCTTCCCGTGCCCACACATGGGCACTTGCTGCAGGGCAGGAGATGTCTAGCCCTACCCCCTTAAAATAGCCGCTCTCTCCTGTGCTTATCTTGGTCCAGGTGGCTCACAAACACAGCCTGTTTTGTTGTTGTTCTTTTTCTAAAAAAAAAGATTGCACATATAATGTGTGACATAACATTTGTCTTCAAAACTAGCAGGGATCTGATATCACGCAGAAAATTTACAAAGTCTCAGAGTTACAGCACAAGCTGACTGTTTATCAGTTTTACTCCAGTGAAAAACATCAGCTGGTTGGGGTTTTGTGGGCACAGGGTTGTGGGATTTTTTCTTTCTTAGCCATTTAACAGTATTTTATCTGAAACAGGAAACAAGGGTTACAGTTAGGTCAGGCTATAGGGTCTCCCAGACCACTGAAGAAAACAATAAACATACAGACATCAAACTCTTGGAAAGTGAGAAGGGAACTGTTGCCTCCACAAAGACTAAATCAATTATTTTTCCAGAAAAGAGCAAAGTGAATGAACGGGGATTTTAGACATGACAGCAAGCAAGGACCTGAGTTAATGTGCAGTCGCACGTGAGTGATGTTGTGAATGCCGGCGTGTGTGTGGGGCACAAGGGGAGAGGAAAGGTGGGAGGCAGAGAGCTGTTGGCAAAGCCCAGGGTCCTCCCCAGCACCTTTTGAAATCAAGAAAGTGTTACTTGCTTTTTAAAAGTTGGGGTGAATCCAGTATCCTCAGGAGGGAGCATGCTGCCAAGTCTCTGGTCGGTTTGGAGTTCAGGCATTTAATCAATTACTTTTGTATTGCCAAGGTTGTAAAAAGAAAATAGCTGTTTAGTTCAGTGCCCCATATTTTGTCTATGTAAAACCAGTAGTGATGTTTGATTTCTGTGGCAAAAACAATTTTAAGAAACACCCTTTTTCACCAAGCAGCCTGTAAACAAGCACGATCTATCCTGCAGATGATGTTTTCAGGACAATCTGAGTGCAAGCAAATACAGGTGATGTCTCTATTTCCACCCCCCCACCCCCCCCAGAACGTTGACTTGGCTGCTTTCTGTGGGGAGCACACAGCCTTCATTCCCTCCTCTCACTGGACCTGCCCAACAATCCAACCAAAGGTGCTCCAGCCCACCCCAAGACCCCAGTCCCTTGACCAGCTTCTCTCCCAAGAGAAGCCCTGTACTGAAACCCCAGCACGGTGCAGGGGCTCCCACGGGGTTGGGAGGTGGGGGACAGTGGCCTACGGGCACTGCAGGACACTTTTAGCACCCACTAACTGCATCTCATCTGGCTTATGCCGTGCTCTGATCTTACAGCATGGTCAAAAAGTGGGTAAGTTGTCTGGCATGTGCCACAAGGATGTGCCCGCCAATGGGTATTTGCTGTAGAGAACCTCTCATCAAGCACCTCTCACCAAGCAACTCGAAACTTCAGGACTATGGAGGCCTCGAAGGCTGGGCTGCAAGAGCTGGGAATAAAACAGTGATTTTTTTATTTTTACCTTTACATGCTTTGCCTACAGCCTTATCACCCGAATTATGAGTTTTTCTATTGCTGGTCTTCTGGGTAATTCTCTCCTTCTTTTTGATGCAGCTCCAAGATCTGAAAAAAGCAAATATTTAATAAGGTGTTTATAAACGATTACATTACACTTTGTTGCCATGGTATAAACACAGATGCTCAGTAGATTTGATACCATGTGCAGAGTGTACACTAAGGAACCTTAGTGATATATGCCAAATTTTATTGAATGACTATGATTTAAGCATTAATTTCATGTTAAGCATTTTTAACTAGAAGATGAATACTTCCTCAGCAGCTGCCTTCTACACCCCAATGTGAAGAGTTTTCAGATCTTGATGAACAAGATGCCAGTTTACTTCTATAAAAAATCCAGTAAAATTTTACACTACTGGTTGTGACAGTGTAAATTCACAAATGCAACAGGACGTTACCCAAATCTTCCCAGATTCTGTCTTTGTGGTAACTTGTGCCAAAATTGCTGCTTGACACATCAGCATTGCTTTTATTTTCCACCAATTGAGACGAAATAAAAGCATAAATTCGTCATTTCTTTGTAACAGAATCCAGAACACCCCAGATGACTGCAATGCCTCCATCCTGGGTCAAGACACAAGAGACACAAAAGAAAACGGAGCTGAAGTAAAGAATGGCAAAATGATGTTACAACATCCCTGACTAAAGAGTACAAGGAGGGCTCTTGTTGCGTGTAAAAGGCAGAATTTCCTGGTGTGGAAAGGGCAGCCCGACAGCAGAAGTTCTTCATGTTGCATTGCACAAAGGCAAAGGTGGGCTTCACTTTCTCGCTGCGATGCACTCGTCGTTAGGAGCATCTGGCTGGACGTGGCACGTAACTTTCTATTTGCTTGTTGCATGTGTCAAATGCCCAGACAATAATTTTAAAGCATTCCTTCTAAGACTGTTTTTTTCAGAGTTTCCATGAATACTGCATTCGAAAAGAGCAGGAATTATTACCATGTTCTCAGGGAACTCATACGCTGCTGTGTGGGGGCCAGGTCTTTGCTCAGCAAGATACGTGCCAGACTTGTAAGGTTGGAGACTGTGAGGGAGGGATAGTCTGCCCACACATGGGTGTCTGGTGCTGTTTCAGGTGCCCCAGGGTATCCTCCTGGATCCAACCCGCTGCTACAAGGCATGCAAGGACTTCTCTAGCTCACATCTAACATCCTGGCAGGGATGGCTTGAATGCTCCAGGGCACCTCAAGTGGCCAGAGGCAGACTAGGTGAACAGACCACCATACACTGGGTGCCTACGCTCAAGCAACAGACTCCTGACACAAAGGGAAATTTTAAAACCTGGTAAAATAAAATGACCTGACCTCAAGCCTGGTTGTGCTCTCACAGAGCTCTTATTTCCTAGGGATTCTCTTTGGGGCGGTAGAACAAGGGTTCAGCTCATAATGCTGATGGGTCAGTGTGGGGATGCTTTACACCCCGTGCCTTCAGGGAAATCATCTTGCCAGGGCACTAAAGCGGGCGGGTGGAACTGGCTTCTTGGTGATGTACCTTCTGTAACTGAGAAAATGCCTACACCAGCAGTGTTTGCAGCTGAGGCAGCTGTGAATATACATGCTAAGTTTAATCAAGAGGAGCCTGCTGGGAGCCCTGGGGTGGTAAGGCAGCTGCTGGCCCTACTGGGAAGCCCGTGCTGCCACATCCTCAGTGGTGTGTGCCCTGAGCTGGCCAGGCTCTGGCTCTGAAAGGGGCTGATGGGGCATCTAGCTGTCCTGGCATTGCACCCACGACTGTGGTTTAAGGATGCAGACATGTCTGTAAGGAAGTGTAGGTATAATTTACAAATTGCATTGCCTGGAAAGGGCTTTTGGGTAACTGTCCCACACAGACACATGTTGCAAAATACAACATAAGATATGAAGCGATACAATCTTGAAAAAACATAGGCTGGTTTGGAGTATAGCATAGTTCAGTAGAGACCACTTCGTGTCACATACTCTCAGTTACCTTCCTTTTCATCTTCCGTTGGCATTTCTGTGCTCGCCGTGTGTCTGGCTGTAAATCCCTAAGGGCAGGGACCTTTTCTCACTCAGTGTTTATTGCATACAGAAGCATTGGTCCCAAATGAGTCATGAGGTGCTAATGTGATTCTGAGTAGGTACAAGGATGGGTCATCTCTAGTTTTGAGCTGGTGTAATTTCAAGTTTGCAGAGATCTGTGACACCTCACCCATTTAAGAGACTGGAATTTGGCTCGTTACTCATGAAGAGCTGTGCAGTGAGGATTAGCCATCCACATGAGTTAGCCTGGAGAAGTTAAAGTTATCATGAAATTTCCTCCATAATTGAGAAGCCACAAGTTTTGTTTATGAATTCCCAACAAAGCTGAAAGCATTTTCTGTTTGCCTTTGACTAGGAGAAAAGTAATATTACGTATGCTGAGACAGAGAGCAGAAGAAAAGGACAGGTTCTCTCTGTCACTGTTTGTTAATGGCACTTTTAAAGCTCTGTGTAGTGCTTCAGTCCAGAGTTTGTGGGTGCCATCGTCTGTTCTCAAAAGTCAAAGGTCTCTTCAGAGAACACCTCCATCTGTGGGCATTGTATGAGACCATAAATCACCTCTCCCTTGCCACCTACGTCCAAAAGCGATAAAATACACCATTATAGCCATCAGATGCAATTTTTTCATGACTGAAGTGCTGGAAGGAACAGAATTAGCAGGAGAGTTTCCATCCTGGACTGATCTGACTTTGTAATTCCTAAACACTGACATCCCTATTTCACACTGGCAAAACTCATCTGACACCATCCAGGGACTCAGACTCATCTATACAAACAACTGACAACTATACCAATGCTCTCATTACTTACGTTGCCTTAACTTCGTTGCAGGAAAGCAGAAAAAGCCCACCCCTTGCTCTTCACTTTAGAAGATGCTGCAATTTCCTGCTGTTTTCTTAACAAGCAGAGCTACACAACAAGGAGCATTCCTGGGGATCCAGATAAAACTGCCCCCCAGGCTAGATCTTACAGGCAAATAGCCATCCCTATCCTAGGCAGGGCAGGCAAAGCCCTGGGCAGGGCTTTCACTGACCCTGGAGGAGAGGGGAGATAATCCACAGCACACACGGGTCTGTTGTTCAGTGGCTTCCCTATTGCAGAGAACATGGTTGGGAATGCACATCCTTGCATCTCTTTGAACTTTGTTAATTCCTTGGGATTGGCTACATGCATTGATAATTGGGCAAATATGTTTGTTCCAACGCAGCAGATAAATCTCAGCCATCTCTGTTCACGATGGATCATGCAATAATCCTGTTTTCTATGTATATGCTGCATTCCACTCCCTTCACTTGTCTGCATCTCCATGCAGTTTGTGACCTGGGAGCAATATATCTACTGATAGCTACTAGGTGTGGGTACCTTCCAGCTCAGGGAGACTAAAGCTACTCGCCCCTGCAAGCTGGATGATGTATGAGACGTAAGTCTCGTCCTGTTACTTTTAGTTTCTCAGCTAAGTATCCCTTACTGGATACCGCCACCACTTGTACTGGGCCAAGTGGACTTTTGGTCTGACTCAGTGGACCGTTTTTCTGTCACAAAACTTGATGACTTCAAAGGTGGATCCAGCACTTCCCAGCTCCAGAGGATTGTGGTTTTTCTAACTCCAGTTAGAAAAGCTGTTTCGAACCCTGGTTAACCAAAGGTGTTTACACATGAGCTGAGCAGCACCTGGCTTTGGCCCTTTGAACACATACAAGACTCAATACACACATACAGAAATGGAATTACCTTGTTGTGGAGAAATCGAGCTTGTGGGAATGTGAGAAGGTTACATCACATTACATCCGAATTTGCACCACTGATGACATTTTGGTGAAATTCATATTTCCTATGAAATATGAATTATTTGTCTGGACAAATTAACAATGAAACATTTAAAATTCTTTAGTCTTTATTACCTTCTAACTCTTCATGTGATGCTTCAAACCAATTCACTTCATCAAACCTGCCTGTTTGATATAAAATTTGGATGTTAATTTCATCAAAACATGCATTGAATGTACTGTATATTCAATCACGAGGAAGGAACTTGTCTTTCAAACACTGATATATCTAATACTTTGAAGCAAACTATTATCACCCTGTGCAGAAAAATAAACTTAGCTCTATATTACAAAGTCATGTGTCATAGGATCTTTTAAGGACTAATTGGAAAAAGAATTGCCGGTTTTGTCATTTATTGATTGCTGCAGCATTGCAGTTACAGAGATCTGTTGGTGAGACAGTCTCATGATGAATAAAAGCAGAGGCGTTATGTGGTCCCAGGTATCGGGTCCCAGGTATCCATCCCACTTCATCCCATTTCCTTTGATGGGTGTTAAGAGGAACGGGCTTGGAGTATCAGGAGGGAGACCAGCTGGTGCACGTACTGACAGACCTGTGCAGTTCCCCACGTTCCCAGGCTGCCTGCCTGTGTTCTGCCTGATGCTGCAGGGAGGGGAGTGAGGGAGAAGGACCCCATGCGTGGTGCAGCAGAGTTGATCCTCCCCGCAGAGCTACCGGCAGCCTGGCTGTTCAGCTCAGAGGCAGCTGGCGGTGAGCCTGCAGGTGGCTGGTCGTTTGTGGGACGTGTTTCCAAGACGTTACAAGGGCGACTTTTAATGGCAGCTGTGAAAGCCCATGGCCACAGCTCCCTGATAATCCATTCTGGTGCTTCGCTTCAACATGGGAAAATGATGCTGAAAAAGTGTCGTGGAGCTCTGAAAATCAAAAGACTCTCCTTTTAGTTTTCTGCTTCATTTAACTGCAAATGGTATTTGTTAGGGCTGCATTTTTTCTTTCTGTCCCACTTCTCTCAAGTCAGCTTCCTCGGCAAGAGAAACATTTTGTTTACTCTTCTCCAAATGCTGTGTATTACTTGCACAAATGTTCAGTCATGTGATTCAAAATTTTAATGAATAATGAAATAGCAAGCGACCCAGCGCTTGTACCGGAACATCCACGTGGGAAGGGTATCGAGGAGCAGCAGCTTTACATAACCATGCTGCTAATTAGGCTCTGGGCAAAGCAATACCATGGTTGGAAGAATAGAATATATTGTCCTTTCTCCGTTGAGTCTGTTGAGAAAAGAATAGGCTGAGGCCAAGAGCGTAATGGCGTGCAACAGATGGTACCATCTGGGCAGCACAGGCAATGCGGCACTGACAGCCTGTCCTCCGGCCAGAGCCGCCGTACTCTTGGCTCCCTATTAAATGCGTGGGAGGTGCATGGAAAGCAATGGCACAGGGCAGCAGGAATGTGGGGATGGAGTTAGAGCCTGCTGCCAGCCAGTCTAGCCTCACCGACGATGATGGCATCGCTGCACAGTTTGCAGCAGTTAAGAAGCTGGCTAGTAGGCAGCAGCCTGTATTGTCTCAGCTTTAAAACCCTGCTTAAGGCTATACAGCACAAAAAAATGTGAAAGCCCGTCCTCTGCAACTCGCTCAAGCTGGCTGCAAATCCTCTTTACAGCCCTGCTGGTCTCACCATGGAGGTTACAGATTCGGAAGAGCCTGAGACAAAACCCTTGGGTGCTATTTGCTCTCCCTCTTCGCAATCTTCACCGGAGGCAGCAGAGTGAGTTGCCCCCGGCCGTGCTGCCACAGAGGAGCACCTCACAGCGTGTGGGATTAGTTGGCTCTGCTGGGAAGAGCTCTAGTGAGCTGGAGGGGAAGGGAGAGAGGTTTTGAGGTTTATTACCACCACCGTCCATGGGTCCCCACTGTTTTATTTCGTGCCACCACTCAACCCCAAGCTTTCTGCTGGACAGCAGGAATAGGGAAGGGGACATTTCATACCAACACCTTCTCCCCCAGCTTTAGTTTTCTCAGAAATTTTGCTCCTGGGGGTCTGCAGGGACAGGGTCACTGAGAACGGCTCTGCACAGGGAACCAGCATGTTGGTGTTATCCTGGAACATCCATTCTGGTGTAATACTGGTCTCGTTCCTGGAGCACACAATTCTTCTGCTATGTGATTATTTTTAACAAACGGGCATAAAACATGTGAGAAAAAAACTGGTGTCTGTGTGGGGGTGACTCATGCCATTGTAATGGCAGCAGGGGAAACTCAAGCAGTAACTCCTGCAGTATGAGCTTCCACAGGGCAGTAGCTCTGTGCTCACAGTATGTGCCCACTACGGAGGAGAATAAGGTTCATGTCTTCAGCTTGGACCTGCCGTCCAGCAGAGTAGGTTTGCTGTTAGGTTGGGTGGGCATGAGCTGCATAGCTAGAGTGGAGAGACCAGGTCATTTGAGTTGGTTGAGCTGAGGAAACGATGTTCCCTCCTTTCTTCCCTCCCCAAACCCATGCTCAGCAAGGGCTGCTAGCTCAGACACAGCACAGGGCTGTAGCATGGCTTTCGCTGTTATGGGACTGTGTCCTGACAGCTCAGAGGATGGGCAGGGCCCCCTAACATCTACCTGGTTGCACCCACAGAGACATGCTGGTTGTAGTCCTTTCATTGCTTATCCGCTACTGGGTGTGGGATGCTCACGCTGATTTTTGTTTGAAAGCTCTTGGGTGTTTCCAATGTGCAATAAGAATATTTTTAAAATTACCACAATTTTTTGCAAAGTATGAGGTCTGTTTCCTGCCTACCTCTACAGGCAGCTCCTCTGAGTTGTGAAGCAGAAAAAAAGAAGTCTGTGCACCGTAATAATTCTGCCTGTTATTATGGAGCAGTAATTATCGTGCCTGACCATGTTAGTGGACCGTGATATCTCTTGCTCTCTCCGCCATCCCCCAAGCAATATTGCTTCTGGCTAACTAAGAAGCCAACGCAGAATGAAACACCTGTATGCCGTGTGCAATACATGGAGTTGGAAGAGGTTCCCTGGAGATCCATCCACGCTACTTGCCAGTGTCTTTACTGAGGGTGAGTTGGAAGGGGAATCCATTAAAAAGAATGGTGGGGAAAAAATCAATAATATAATTAGAAAACATTATATGAGGTAACGATGCCAATTATAGAGCAATGCGCCCATTTACAGAGGGCTTGGACTGACTGGCGAGGGTGAAGGGGTACGAGCCGCCGTAGTGCACACATTCTGCTCCCCCTGGCACGGGGAGGATACCTTGCCTCAGTGCTGGGCTGGGAATAAATGGGCACCCAAGAGGGAGTCTAAACAGGGGCAAAACCTCTCCTCCTGGTCTTGGCAGGCCAAGGCAGACCCATGGCTCCAGGCAAGGCTGGGGGATTGCTATGTGGGTGTATAGGGTGAGGTTTCCGGATGCCTTGGCTCACCCACACAAGTAAGGGAAACACCACCCAGAAACACCCCAGAAACAAACAGAAAACAGCAGAGAAGATGGAGAAACACTTGCTCTGCTGCCCAGGGAGAAAGCGAGAAGAGTTTTGGGGCAGAGCTCCTGTCTGGGGAAGGGTCTTGAACAGTGCTTTAGGGAAGTGTATGGTGGTGTCGGACCCATTTAGCATCTGGAGAACGGAGGCAGTTTGCCGCTGTCTTTACATTAGGAGAACCACACAGAAGAAATGCATTTTCTTCTAATGGAAACAATTCACACAATACCAGAGATTTTGGATTCAAAGGAGCAGTAACATGCTAGGGAGAATGTCAGTTTTAGCTAATCTTCAGATTTCTTAGTATTCTTTAGAAAAGGATGAAATAAGTATAACTTCCAAACAATATTAAAATCTGGGGAATGGTTTTGAGTAGGCTGTGCTATGCTCTGCATAGCATAAATACTTGTATCTTACTTGTGAGTAAAGAAGCAGTAGATACACAATAAAACTTATGAAACATCCGACAGTACTAAAGAAAGTAAGTGAACTTGTATTTTATCTACTTTTACTTTGAAGAGAAAGTACTTCCCTGAGCTCCCAACAAACTCCTTCACTTTCTCTGTCTGGGGTCAGGTGTGATTAGGCAAAACTAGAATTATCCAATATTTGCTAATGATTATTTGTTGTCAGAGCAGGAGCTTTTTCAACAGCAGAATATTTTGAGGACATTTCATTTTCTTGAAACTGCTTTTCATTGTGCTTTACATTTAAGTCGTTTCCTTCAATGGGAGAAGAATTGAATCTGTTTTGTGACTTCATGCCAGCTCTTCTCTTTTCACACGCCGTGCAAGGAAAGCTACTGTATTTTTGTATGAATGTTTCACATATATGCACCCACCTCTACAAACAGGAAATGTGTGCTAACCTAACATCCCTGGCTCCACTCATGGAGGTAAAGTTGGTTGATGAATGCATGTTTGCAGGCTGAAAATCTTCATTTTGGCCTGTGTAAAAGTTTAGCTTGTCTCTGCTCTCTTCACGAAATATTGTCAAGAGTTTGAAGCGATGAGAGGGAGACTAGTTTATATGCTATATTGCTCTATTGTTGCCTTCATTTATGACTTCTCCTTTGTTTTTGTGGCTATCTTGTTCATAATTGAAGTTAAAAGCAATTTACACCATTTCAATGACAAGTCCCAGTTTTTCTCCCCTTATACCTATAAATTGTCTCTTTTCAACTGAAGTCTTTTCCTTGGTATTCAGCTTAAATACATGGGTAAACATTCACAGGACCAGGCCTTAACAGTACAGATGTTGGACTCAAGGAAACGGTTATCTTGCATCTGCTGTTCAAGAAAACAGGTACTGAAAAGTGGTACTTCCTTCTTCTAGGGCTCAGATGATTCTTCTCTCTTCTTCTTTCCTCACAGCCCATCAGCTGCATGAGGGAAACCAGCACTTTATGCATCGTCCCTCTGAGACTATTGCTACTCTCCCCTTCTTTTCCTCTCTCAATCTCTGTTGATGCTCAAGGGGGAGGAAAGCACTTAAGTGTCTCTTTTGGGGCTTAATCTACATTCCTCTCAAGTCTCCGGGATGCTAAAGGGGACCTGTGGGGGCTTACCATAAATAAAGTATGGTTTTAGTGTTCATTAGACATCCCCCTGTCCCCTCCTCTCTCTCTCCATCTTTTTGACTTGTGCTCTCATCAACAAACAAAACGAGTTCGCAGCTAGTGCAGCGGATGAGGATGCGGCGATGTTGTTTGGAGTATGTACTTTCTGCTCAGGAAAAATACAATGTCACCCCCTTCACTGTCCAAGTGTGTGTCCTCCATATGAGTTGAATGAGAGAGTGGAGCAAACTGAAGAAATGTGGGACAGGGAGATGTCCTCATCCCACAGGGAAGCAGCAGAGCCCCGTGTGGTGGCCCGGCCATTCTTACAGCCTCCAGAGGATGCATGCTTTAGCTCTGCTTCTCATCTAATTTTACTGTAATTACCAGGGCTGCGCCAGCTCAGCTGAGCACTACAGGCAGGAGGTAAAATGAAGGCACGATTAAAATAATTGCTAGGTGTGGCGGGTCTTGTGGTGCTCAGGCAGCCGAGGGAGCACCGTGTCATGTTCGCGTGAGCCAGGAATGAAGCTCACATCCCTTGTCCGTGCAGAGGCTGCCCAGGCATAAAGGTGGTAACAATCTTCTGCGGGGCATGAAAGGCAATGTTGCTGCCGCCATCAAGTTTAGGAAAAATGACAGGAAAGAAATATCAAATGAGAACCGAAGTCGGTGTTTTTCTATACATACGTCTTCTGATTTGAGAACTTCATAGCTAACCACAAATATCCTTTCTGAATAAAGCTCCTATTTATCACATATATATACATGACTCTTAGCATGACTTTAAAAACACTGCAAAAACAAGGTAAATCCCACTTTCTTAGTGGCTGTGGGTTAGACGAACTGTAACCCTGTATGTATTTTCAGTTATACTGACTCAAGCTGAATACTCTTTTGTAGAGTGTTGATTTAAAATTACTCTTCTTTCCTTGGAAATATTAACAGTTGGCATGAAATATGTTACCTGGAAGTCACCTTTTTTGACAAAAGAGTGGTTCAGGCATACGGTTTCTTTCAAATTTAGTGACACTGAAGTATACTTAATAAGGCTGTTAGATGTGTTGCTTATGGATTTGCTATCCAGATTTCCATTCTTATCTCTTTCCAACTCTAATTGTCTTGTCGGAGGATCTAGGAGGGGAAGCTCCGGCTATTAGACCAGGAAAAAACTGATAATCAGAACAGTTTGTTAAATTTTATGCTATTTTTTATTAAAATTCATACCCTCTAGTTGATCAAGATATGTTCCTTGGCCAGTGCTCCTTCTCCTTTCAGTCCTCCTTTTCAGCTGCACCTCAGATGAAAGATGCCCTGATCTTATATTTTTTGCTGTCCAGCTGCAACCAAAACGCAGATTTGCTGACCTTCCTCAGCAGAACCAAAGTGTCAGAGTTTATTTGAAAAATAGCAGTGCTGTATATCGTTCTGCATTGACATACTGCCCTCCCAAATAAGATTTCTCTGACAAGTAAACACAGTCATCCTTGGACACCAGTGAGTGCCAAGAGCTTCTACCCTCCCATTCTGAGATCCATTTCAAGAGTCTGCCTGATAATTCAGATTTCATTCTCGGGTCTCTATGGCTGCTTTTTGCCACTCTGGCATCGGGAAGCAGGCACAAACCAGGTTACAGTAACTGGGAAAATCAAGCTTAAAGCTGTTTTTAAGTCTCGCACAATGTGTAATATGTCAGTGAATATGGCTGTTTGAGTTACAGACATTCTTACAGGAGTAGATTTAATCTAATCATTAAAGACACTGCCTGCTAATAACAAGTACAGGTCTTAAAATATTATTTAAAAGTCATTCAAATTTAATAAAGTGCTTTAGTCATTAGAAATGTTTGGCTTAGAGTCAGCCTGTCACATTGAATCGCCGCAGTATGTCACATTATAATTTCCTATTTTATTTCACACCCAATTCTCCTCACCCTAATGATTTTATCAGAAAGCAGAATAGGGTAAAATGAAGTGCTTGAAGACACAAGGAAAAAAGTTTGTGTCTGATGTAATGGTGTTGAAATCGGTGACTTAACACCGGGTGTAAAATTGGATCAGTGGCACTACAGGACACTGAAGCTGTAGTACACTTTCTAAGTAACAAGTATCATAAAAGACCTCTACTTTTTGAAGACCCAGAGTACGGATTATAGACTATTATATGTTCTTTCCAAAATATTTTATAAGCGCTAACTAATCCTTCTCTACAACTCCTTTGTGAGACAGACATTATAATTTTCATCACTGTTTAGCAGATAGCTTATCCATCTCAATTTCTTTACCTGCTCTCTTTCTCAAAGCTACACAGAGATTTCATGGCAGAGTTTGCACTGGAGCTCCTGGGTACTTACGATCAGAATATTTCCATCAGAAATGCTCTACTTTCTTATGCTGTAGGACCATCTTCCCACCTAATTAAAATTAGAAAATGCCTCTGAAGAGTCGTTTAACCTTAAACTGCTCAAATCGGAAGGTATTTGGGCAATCTGTTCTAAGCACATTTCGGTCAATAAGATATACTTGATTTTTTTTCCTCAGCTGATATAACAAAGCTCAGAGTACTCATTTGTTGTAAGGGAGAAGAGTTTAACTGTCCAGTGCAATTCTCGTTTATAATGCAGATAGTAATACTTAGCCCAGATTTGTTTGTTTTGGTTTTTTTTTTTACTGTGTGACTTTCCTTAAGAGAATACTGATTTGGAACAGAAAATCAAAACTTGAGGCAGAGGAGAGCAGAGGTGGAATTTCTTGGAAAGCACTGGGAAAACAGATAAAGGCTGAAGGGCAAGGCAGCCAAGCAGTGAGATGCTGCCTGATTCTGCCCAAGAAGTGAGTTCCCCTTACCTGGGAGCAGTGCCACTGGCTCTGACACAGGTGAGTGGGTCAGTCTTTCTCCTTCTTTCTCTCCCTCTCTGTGTCTCTCTTTTTTTTTTTTTTCGGGGTTCCTAATCAGAACAAAATGTTACAAAGGCTTGTTTATCATTCTGATTCACGGCAGGAAAATATTTTAAAATCGCAAAAATTTTGCAAGATGGGAAAACCATTTCCCAGACAGGTTTAGCAATGTCTTTCAGGACTTTCAAACAGCTGTGAAGCAAGACTGCCCCTCAGCCTAATCCATTTTGGCTATCTCCAGTTAAATGAGTCTTTTGAAAGTATTATATCATGACTTCATTAAATCCCACAAAACTGTTTCCCCAGGAAATAACTTTGAGCCAACTGGATTCTAACTACCTGCTGTATCTCATGACCCCTTAATAATAAAAAACATGGTTGAAATAAGTCCGCACATTGTGTTGCTCCCTTTCCCTTGCTCTGTAGCCTAACCTGTCACGGGGGCAATTGGAAAAAATCTGTTAAGGCTTCACTAATTTCTTTCCTCATTTCCTTTAGCAATCCTGGTAGCTGCCCAGGATACTTATTCTTCCTTAAGAGCATTCAATTTTTGGCACAAGACTTTTCATTTGTATCTGCTCATAATCTGTCTCCTCCTGTCATATCCGGAAATATGATCCCTTTGTTAAACAGTTAATTTGCTTCTCTTTGCAGAGGGGGAGAGGGAGAGAGAGGCTGGAGGACTGCCTAACAAACCTGCAAGATCTTCCTTCCTTTTATTCCACTCTCAATTGTTATCTCTTACTTTTATCTTTTTTTCTATTGTGAGAAGCATTTCGTCCTTTCTATACACATCTAAAACACACTGAAGATCAAACCACCCTTATGAAGACGCTTCTGGACTAGATCCTTGGCTGGGGAAAGCTGACACATCCCTGCCACAGGCAACAGAGCAACCTGGATTTGCACCAGCTGAGGCTCTGATCTAGACGTAACAGTTTGCCCTTGCCTATTTGGTTTTGATTAAACCTCCAACGTGCATGATCTTCATGGTTTGTTTCCCCCTTGCATGGCTTTAAATGAGAGAAAAGTCTGGTTACGCTCATTTGTGTGCAATGTAACTGAAGTGCAAGTGCTCTAGAATTGAAATAAAGAGTTAAATTTGACTTTACTTCTTTCTCTGTGTGGTGCATCACGCTGGAGCTCCTCGTTTCTGATGTGGTGCTTGCTGGTGACACGGCTGCAGCCTGGCAAGAGACAGGGATTAACCAATGATGGTCGCATGGAAGCACCAGCAGCAGCAGCGAAGGGTAAACGTGTTGGATTTCTGAACGAAGGTCTGAAATGTCAATGCTTTGCACAAATGGCTGAAATCATGTTGGCAAGAGACTTCTCTGTACTTTCTGAATGGTTTTAATGGTGAGTGAAGACAAAATGCGCTCTCATTAAAAATGTGCAAAGAAAGCTGCCATGGTAATACAGCCATGTTCACCATAGTAGAGTCTGCTGCTGATGCTTATTTGTAACAGCAGAGCAATAATTAAGATTGTGACCTTCCTTGCTAATCACTGGCAATGTCTATCAGCAGACAGCAGAGCTGCCTTAAAAAGCTTGGGAAATGCCCTGCAATTCAGAGGTAAAAATGACAGAAAACCACACTCCTGGCAAACAAAAAGGCAATAAATTCCTCTCTCCTCCCTTAAGCTGTCAAGTGCCTTTTTTTCCAGCAGGGTTTTTCAGTCCTTTGGTTAGGTTTTTTTTTAAAACATGAAGGTGCCCATGATAAAGTGTTGAGTCTGAGAGCGAGAAAGGAATGAGAGCGCAGGCGAGCGCAGAAGTCAGGGTCTGGCTGCAGTTTGATTCACATTTGCATCATCACAGCAATGGCATATTTGTTGCAATATTACAAGATGTGGGTTCCCAGGGCAAGAGTCTGGAGCTGTTTACTTATTTTCTGGGAAAGGAATTTTTTTTTAAGAAGTTTGGAAATATGTCCATCTCTAGCTATAGGAGCCAGAGGATGAAGGTAACCAAAATAAGAAGAGTTAAATACTAAATGTTATCTGAATGCTTTGGGTGTTTTTATTTTTTTCTTTCAAAAAAAAAAAAAAGAAAAAGAAGCTGGCTTTGAATATGTAAGACCTTGAACCTGAAAAAAAGGCCTATCTAGTAAAGGGCTTCGTCTAAAATACAGAAATAACGTGCTTAGAGGAAATGCTTTCCACAATACCTGGTATTGAAGAGGAAGGGTGTGTTACATGGTGCATTTTCTCCAGACTGCAGATGGGCTATTGTGCAGCTGTATTCTTCAGCCACGTTTCCACAGTGATGCTCTTGTTCCAGCAGTGAAATCTCCCCGGTTTCGAATGGAGCTCCCCAGGCACTTTAAATGTGGGATTTCAGCGTCCGTGTCACCCAGGTGCGTCTGAAAACCACAATTAAGTGCTGCTGTTGAATATAGTTAGATTTCAGTGAAATAACAGGCTAAAGTTTTAGAGCATGCCTAACTATTTGGGTTCAAAAGTGAGAGACAGAAAACATTTCCAAACAAAACAGAAATATTTTTTATTTAGTCTTGTCCTCTTATCCTTCATTAAGAGCAGCTATTTCCATTTCCAGTGTTGGACTGACACAGAGGCCTGTATCAGGACTTCAACCACTCTCATCTGACCCCAGTTCACAGCATCTGTGTTTTGCAGGGGACACTTGTGGCATAGACTAACTTGCTGGTGAGAAACCAGCTCAGGACACTGCTTGTGTGGCAGACTTTCCAGCACGGTGACTGTTTTCCTTTTTTTTGCATAAATTATGTGGAAAAAAGATGTCCACATGTCTTTATGAGAGAAAAACAGGACAAAGAGAAAGAGTTTGCACTGTTAACAGAAGGTTTAGATTAGATAGTCTATCTTTGTGAAATGCAAATGCGTGGCAAGATGAATCAGAGTCTATTATTCTTACCTGACAATGCAAATTCGCCAAGGAACAGAAAGTCCAGTGTAAGATTAAAACTATCTATTGTTAAGAGACGAAAAAGTATTATATAGCAAAACTTCTAGCATGTATTTTAGAATCAGCCTGCAAACTTTATAAAATTCTTCATAAAAAGAGTTCCATACTTTTGGCTACCCTATCAATTTAACATCATCTGTAGGCAACATTCTCTGATTTCTAAATAGTGCAAAACTTATATAATTCTATACTTAAATACTAGCTTAAACAAAATTTCACCCTCACAATATATTGAATCTCCCAAGCGCAGTCTAATAAGTGTGCATATTCATTTCCTTGAGTACATTTCTAATATAGTCTTATGTATGCAAATTTGTACAAGGGACAAATGTAACTTGTGAAAGGAACATGGGACTAAATACCTCACAATCACTGAAATCCATAGGATTCAGTTTCCACTGAACTCAGTGGGACAGTCGTCAATAAAGGGTATGACAACCTTTTAAAAGTGATGTGAGATTTCCCTGCTCGTGGACTTGCTAAATTAAATGCTGTTTCAAGCCAGGCACAGGCCTGAGCTTGTTTCCATTGAAATCAGTGGTGATGCTCATACTGGTCTGTATGGTTCAGGGTTAGGATTTTGGCGGCATTAAACACCCCTGGGGGTGTGTCTTACTTTACCTCCCAGTAGGTCAACCCTGATTTACATCAGAGCAACTAATTACCAAAAAGCCGAACCTCAAGCCTGCTGTTGCAGTCCTTCAAAACTGTGATCTGAAGGAAAAAAAGTAACAATTGTTCTTGGGCTTAAGATAGGTCTCTGAGGGAAACATGATGGCCCATGATACACAGGAGTTGAGGCTTCTGGCTCTGGCCCTCGTGGTGGTACCAGGTCTAAGGAGATTCAGGAATTGGATTTTTTAGACTCTCAGTAATCCAACTTTGTCACTTAGCATGGTCTCTCCATTGGCTCATGTGGGATCGTGAAAAAGCACATTAACCAGATGACTAATTTTTCTGTGGCAAAAGCTAGAGGAGGTGAGTCTTCTCCAACACTGAGATGTAAAACTCGCACCTCTCTTTTATAGTGTGGTGTGGCTACCTGAAACCATACATTCTCTTTGAGCTTTTGCACCGCAGCAGGATAAATATGCAGCTGTGGGAGCTGTGTGTGTGTAAAGAATGTAAGCGTAAAGAAAATAATGGCATCTAAGGTGGAGTACATTGATATCTCACACATCAAAGGACTGGGAGAGTAAGTAGGACAACAAAAACAATTGTTATGTTTTTCTACTCTCTTCCAGTTTCTTGACATGTAGAATGAATCACCATGGATTCTTGCATAGTATGCTTTTGTAAATAGGTACATTAGCTTGGGGTGGTAGGTCAGGTGCAGATCAGAAGCAGTCTTGTTGGTGCCAACTTAATTGCGTTGCAGAAAAATTGATTAAGTTCTGAACAGAATAAAGGCCTGCGTACGTGAAAATTTTTGTGCCTCTAGATTTGATGCACGGGGGTTTGTGGATTGTCAATATTACATCAAGATTCAACTCAATCCAGTGTTTATGTGAAAATTTGGTTCCTGCTATTCATATTTCTAGATCATTTTAGTTGCAATTGCCCCAGTGTTTTCAGACGCGTTTATGTGGTGCTAATGCGAAGTAAGCATCCCAACCAAAATTAGAGGGTTTGTATTGCGTAAAGCTGAATACTTCTAAATTACTCTAAACTCATATAAATATATGCTGTGGTTGGGGAATACCAAAAAGAGACTTTAATGTAAAGTAATTAATAAAAAATCAAATTCTTGATCCTATTTATTGCTTATCAATGACCGTGCCATTGATGAACACTCTTGAGATCGATATCAAATGGGTCCACCTTAAGTCCAAAAAGGGCAAAAGGAACAGAGCAGAGGCCAAAGACTGATTTCATTATACAAATGAAATGGAAAAAATCAGTGAAATTCCATCCATCCCTGAGGACTGGCTCCACTTAGAGGTTAGAGGAATCGCTGAGAGTGTTCTCACACTTATGGGCTCTCTAACTGTCATCGTTAGCAATTGTAACGTGATTATGACTCAGGTTAAAGTTAACCAAAGACAAAAATGCCAGGTGAAAACTTGGCCACTTGGAAGGCCACAACAAAACCCCCTTGTTCCTCTTCAGGGCCAGGATTTCACCCTTGGAGATTACTTGTTTTCCATAGGATGGTCACAAAGAGAGGTGGCCCCTCCATAAGCCACATGCCCTTTAATGGTCTGTAAAGGCAGGGGAGCAGAGCGCTTGCCCGTGTGGGAGTGGGGGATGCTGTACAGCCTCTCCATCCAGCAGGGACGGGCACCACACTTCGGCCACTGCCCCATGGTGAATTTGCATCCTGAAGAGATTGGCAAGACTCTTGTGGCTTGACCTGGGACCAGTGCAGCCTGGTCATTCCCCACTCCACCTTGCAGGAGGTGACTAGTGAGTTTGGGCTGTTCTGACCTCCACTTGGAGGGAACCCAGCCTCCTTCTCCATCCATGGTGGCCTTATCTGTATCAAGCAGGTTTAGAAAGGCAGTGTGTCTCTGAACACATTCTCCAGGCATGGTGAACACATTCTCCAGGCATGGTGAACACATTCTCCAGGCATGGCAAACGCAAGGCTTAACCACAGCCAGCTGATGTGTTTTTATCTCTATTGTCTCAGGAGGCTGACGGGACCTGTGAAGGTGCAGCTGTGTCAGCTGCAGTGACGGGTTTTGCCTGGGGTGTCCCTCTCGTATGCAGGAGTCAAAGCCACCAGGAGTGGCTGAGTCATCCTGGCAGACGGGTCTTGTTACTCCCACTTTGGCAGCAGCCGCTGTGACAAAAGAACCTTGGGGAAAAGTAAGATAGGGTTTAGGTTTCTGCTAGAGGTTATTGCCCATAACGCCAGCCCCCCGGAAGTAGGTAATTTAACCCTAATCGCATGTGTGTTCCTCATTAGGAGGAACTTCTTTACTTTGAGGGTGGCAGAGCACTGGAACAGGTTGCCCAGAGAGGTGGTAGAGTCTTCATCTCTGGAGACATTCAAAACCCGCCTGGACGCGTTCGTGTGCAACCTGCTCTAGATGGCCCTGCACTGGCAGGGGGTTGGACTAGATGATCTCCAGAGGTCCCTTCCAACCCTATAATTCTATGATTCTATGATTCCGTACAGGGCAAGATAGGACCTCTGCTTCTCCTAAAGAACGAGAACTTGCTAAAAATCAGGAACTTGGCAAGCTCAAAGGGGCGAGGAGCACAAGAGCAAGCTTGGATGAAAACCAGGAGGGGAATTCTGAATTCTCTGGAGGAAACTCTGCTCCAAGGAGAACACTCGTACTCCCTTCTGCCGTCTGCCAGGCTTTATGTCACCTAAGCTTGCTAGGAGAAGCTGCTTCATCTTCTCTAGCTGTGGCAATCCAAACATTTGCCATCTACAGGGAGAAGCGATGACACCTTTATCTGATGGTGAAGGTGAACAGGCACTTGCTGATATTGGGATGGTTTTGCTCACCTTTTCCTTGCTTCAGGCTAACAAAGACCTGCTAGAAGTGTGCTCAAATTTCTGTGCTTCCAGTCCTAATTTTCAAGATAAAGTGATAGGCCAAAATGTTGATTGAAGTTAGGAATCGCTTTGCCATGCACGTCCTTGGGGCACTGTGGTGACAAAGCCTGTGAGGACTGGGATGAACAGTCTGAGGAGAATCCAGAGGAGATTGGGGGAGTCCCACAGGCTGCCTAATGCTGCAAAATGGTATACTATTTATTTATTTCTTTAAAGCTATTAAATTCTTACTATGGTGGCTTTCCCACTATATTATTGTCATATTTGTAATCCCATCAGCGTTTTCATCCTGAAGATCCTACCAAACTCTCCATCAAACACAGGGACTGACAGCAGGCAAGCACCCTTCTTCGGGGCGGAAGGGCCAGAGATGCCCTCAATTCCACTAGAACAACCAGTGAAATCCTTCAGTTTGTGGAAATAGTGCACAGACACAGTAACTGTGGATATTAGTATAAAACTATTGGGCTGACACATCCCGAGGAGGAGAAAACCTGTACTCTGCAGAGAGATTTCTGTGCACAGCCTCGGTGCAATCGTGCCAAATATTCCTTGTGTGTCTCTGTGATCTTACAAAAGGTCGACTCATCGTCTGGCTCCTGTATCGGGCTTTCAAAAGCTGGGACATAGGCTGAAATATTACCCCATGCTGCAGTAAATGACTAAGCTCCCATTGGCTTCAATGGGATCAGGTTTTTATCCCATGCCTTTTTCCTCCCTTCTCGGCACACATGTTGACTTAGCTAAGTACTAAAAATGTTTTTTTCTAAACTATAAGGAGCCTGCTGGGGCTGTATCTGAGTGCAGCGCATAAAGGACTGTGGATAGATGTCAGAACTGCAAGGGCTGGTTTGGTTTTAAGTCAGACAGTGTGTGCCTTTTCAAGGGCTCCGCGGCTGCATAAAATGCTCGCTCAAAGCACTGACAGAATCCAAATCTACCGATAATTAAAGAAAATATATATGTGTGAAGGGGAGAAGAGAGATGAGAAATCCTCATGCTCTTTCCAACAACACTTTTCTTATCAGAGAACAGGAGATGTTGATTTTAGAAGAGCTAATCCCAGGGAAGGCTGCTCTCACCCTGCCTCACACGATGGACTTGCTGGCTCTGGTGGCACCTACGTTCCCAGTGAGGAGTTCAGGCCTCCTGCTCTGTGGGATACCCAGCTCCAGTTCCCTGCTTGATCAGCAGGAGAGGAGTAGTTGCAGTGCCCAGCACCGGCATCTATAGTCAGGGATACATCCCACTTCGGTGCTTGGGGGATGTGTGATACTAAAGAGCACGAAGTAGGTCTGAATAGCATTGTCTACAAAGAAAAAAAAATAAATAAAGTGAATACAATCCTTGCTTCTTAATTGCTCAGAACTTGTGTTTCACACTGCCAGCCAGCGCAGCCCTTCTCCTGGCATCTCTTCGTCCTCCCTGTTCCCTCAGCGATCGTATTACAAACCTAACACAGTTGGTTCAATTCCATTTTTAAATTCACCATTGCAGATTTTGCCCCAGAGTGACTGCATCTGTCTCAAAAGAGAGCTGGAACGGGAATTCAAATGTGTTTTATGTGGGCATTCAAGTGCCTCTTGGAGCCGAGAGACGAGCCTAGCTGAACCTGTCTGAGAATGTATATCCAGCCCGAGAGGGGCAACGCTGACATACACAGCTGTGTTAAGGACGGTAAAAAGTGGCTAGCATGTAGGCATGAAAACAAGCTGCTGTTTAATTCCCAGCTCAGCAACTTGGGTTGAAAACTGTAACAACTGTAATTATCAGCAAGTTTCCAAGCCAGACAATTGAATCACTCGTCTGAGCAGATGCCTTTGGGGAATAGCAATAGAGCTGCACTCTTCAGCTGGTAGTACACGTACTTGCTGTACGGGAGCATAAAACCCTTCAAGGGGTGGCTTCGCCATCACCAGCATGCTCCTCAACTTCCTATCACTCACCAGGGTTTGGATAAACCAGGGCGGGCAGCTCTTCCCACCAGCTCCTGCTTGGTCACTCCATGCTACCAGAGGCAGGGCGATGGTCCTGGCCCCCACTGAGCACCCAAAGGAGGTGTGGGCACCATGGGGCGTCCCGTGGGCTGGGAGTCCCGCCAGGTGCTCACTGCCAGGCGCCAGAAGGTGCAGGGGGAATCCCCAGCCTCACAGCCCTGCCCTTGACCACAGCAGGAGCAGTAAGCATATGTGTTTTATGGGCAATAAATGTTGCAAGGTGGCAATGGTGGGTTTACAAGCACGTCTTAGATGCGCAGTTTCCTACAGTTGGGTGCTATAACACGAGATCTGCCAGACTGAATGAACGTACTTAAGGAGCAGATTAATTGCACTTCTTTTTGGTGAGCCTGGAGAAGTTTGTTGTAGCAATTGCAGTTTACTGAATGCAGCCACCTTCCCTCATTCTGTTTTTTTTTGCCCCTGCAGTCAGAGAGGATTAGCTTCAGGCAGTGGATACACATGTACCCAGGGGAAAAACTACCCTGGTTTTTTTCACAGTTTATTGCAAGGCTGACTGTTTTCCACAAGAACTGCTCAAGCTCCAGAAAAGAACACAGTGGGACTGAAATGCCAGAAGCCTCCCTCCGATCATTTTTCTTTTTGAAAAGTGCGTATTTATTCCAAACCTTGGTAATTTCCTCCATGTGCCTTGAGCTACATTTCTAGACCTGGGAGAAAGGGATCTCACCATGTTAAAGATCTCTACTGTGTGACTAAGATTATGTCCCACTGTGGATATTTCAGTTTTAAAAGTGAGATGAGACCTGATAGTGATACCACATTAAACACATCTCCTATTGATCCTTTCTAACCTTGCAAAAGAGCTGCTCTGCATTAAGTACCTTTTACTTCAGCGCTGCTGATGGGACCACAGATGTTAACTGCCAGGCTAAATATCCTCAGAGGTCAGCAGACAGGGCATTTGAGAGGTCATAAAGTAATAATTTTTCTGGCTAAGAAACCATCGGAATGTTTACCCCTCTGCCCTCTAACTCAGCCTGAGGACATGCTAGCGGCTCACTCTGAAATGCGTTTACAATATTTATAAATAAAAGGGAATTAATAAAACCTCTGCTTCCCAGTGTTCCCTCCTCACCACGTAGCGTTTTGAATGTATGGCAAATCAGCTTGATATGTCAAATTGGTGCACTTGACTGAACTGATGACAAAAAGGCTTTGTACTGAACAAAGGGTTGTGCCTATAAAGGTATATTTTCAGACCATCCTCTCCACTATTAAAGGCTACCTGCTCTATACAACGACCTGAAAGTAAATCACCTACTCTGTACTGAGGCGCAAAAAATCATCTGTAGCTGATGTGAGAAAAAAAGCCATTCTGCTTTTTAGATTGTACCTTTTGCCTCTCTGGTGTGTCTCTGCTGTGTGTGGACAGACGGGACTGGCTGTCCTCCTGTCTTCTGGAATTTCCTCGGTATCCGCTCCACGGGCTTTGATTTCCAAGACCACTGAGGAAATGGCATTCAGGTATTGCTGCAGAAAGGACAGCGGTATCTTTGCTGAGCTGTGTGGGACAGATTCCCTGCAGCCATTAACGCAGATGATCCATTTACTTCAGCTGAAATACGGCAATTTTTGCCAGTTGAGGAGCTGGTCTGCAGGCTCAGCCATGAGTTTGGAAAACTTTTCTTAGTTTGGAGCTGTCTTGGTTTGCTTATCAAGGAAGCAGAAAAAAATGTCTGCTATTTTTTCATTATAGACTTCAAGCAAATTGTGCTAGTTTTCCCAAAGAATCAATGGGCAACCTAAATCACCTTTGGAGGCTTGCTGCTGGAATGCCAGCAGATGTTATAAGCACATAAAGAGAGACTTCTGTTCATATGCTAGTCCTTTCATTTTCAATCCACTTCATTTTAGATATTCCATGACTCCTTACAATCTGCTATTTGCTGAATCAGATCCATCTGCTTGCACTGGGCACCTCGTTTTGTTTATTTTTTGGGGAAAAGATGTGGTACATATTTTCTCAACTTTTGGTAGTTGCTTTGGATTGGGTGATTGGATTTTTAGCCCTGCTTTTATTTCTCTTTCCTCTTCTTTCTCTCTACCAATATTTTGTAAACAAGAAAACCAACCCAAACAAACAACAAGGGAGGGAAACAATTAGCTTGTGTTTGATACATGTAGCAGCTTGAAAATGAGGTGAGTGTGTAATGGATAGTGCATGTGTTATGTGAGAATTGCGGTGCTTGCCAAAACATTATTGTTGTTACCGTGTGTGTGAGAGGAAGATTAAACTAATAGACTCATGCCAGCCATCTCTGAGGTACATTGTGGGAACCAAGGGGGTGGACGGTCTCTGGCTGAAATAATATGTGTGTGAGTAATTCCCTCCTTGAATTTTGAGTAAGACCTTAGGAAGCTGGCCTGTTTTGTCCATGGCTGGGAACGGTTATTCCCATGCAGTGGGAGATGCTCCTAGTTTTTAACTCTTTGTTTTAGGGCATCACTATTCCCAAATACTCAGTGAGCTAGGTGATGAAATCTCCCCACTGTCAAGCACTGGGTAGAGGAAGGCTGCCTGTCCTGTAAGAGTTAGGAGGATGGAAAATTTTCCTTCCTGAAATGGGGAGAAAAAGTAAAAGCTCAAATATTCCCAAGGCAATTCTACTAATGATAATTTAAAAATTGAAAGCATCGGTCAAAGCATTTTATTTTGATCATTCACATTTTTAAATGTCCTTTTTAATCAGCTACTGTAAGTCACTGATAAGCAGACTTTTCTTTCAGACCTGGTCAAGCGAGATGTTTCTATCATGCAGATGTAGAAACAATGCAGAAAGTTATGGAGGTGTCTACTTTTTAAGAAAACGTGCCTTTTGTCAAGATTTGTTTTCTTTTGCTTTTGCTTTGATGAATTGGTATTTTTCAGTGAAAATCAACTTGCCCAGCTTTACCACTGACTTTCCTATATTTGTTTCTAGAGGGGTATTCTAGCTTGAGTCATTTCTTCCTTTTAATTTAACTAGTTTTTAATACTGAATGTAGCATTGCTCTTTACCCTCTGTCTGTTTATTTTCCTTCATGATGTATTCTGCTAGAACTTATAAAAAATCTTTTGAAAATACAAGCAGATGATGCCCATCAGATCACCTCTCCTTTTTATTATATTAACTTTTTTTTCCTAATAGATAGTGAAGCACTAGCTCTTTTTACAGAAACTGTGCAGGCTTTGATCCTTGTGGATTTTTCTTGTCCAAGTGCTGGACTGTGCTGTTCTTAATTAGACTCTCACTCTCCTCTCCAAGTACCGAGGTGAGGTCGGTTGATCCATAATTCCTCTCATCACTCTTGTCTCCTTTTATTAAAGCAAAGATGCTAACAGTCACTTCACAGTCTCGAGGAACTGATGCTGTTTCAAGGCTTCACTGTATCTCCCTAACAGGATCTCTGCTCTTCACACTTAATTTCAGCAGGTTGCAAGTCCAGGCCTCTTTGAGTCTCATCCAAAGTCACTAAAGTCAAAAGAAAAACTCCTTTAACCTTTAACCTTTCCCCACCTACAGTACCCCCTCCTGTGCTTGTATCTGAACTTCGAGGGTTGGTTTTATCTGCCTAAAACAGGGTCTGCAGGTTGTGTAGGGATGAGTCCTGGTAATAGAGAGGTTTGTAGCGTGGCAGGGAAATACAATCCAGCAGCATGACAGATAGATATCATACTAATAATGTATAACTGCAGCACCATATGTTTTATTTCTCATTTTTTCCTCACAGGAGTAAAAACAGATGCTTTGGCAGGAGGTAGGACACACAGGAGACGGCAGAGAGGCTGGGTTACCCCTAGGGAGACCCTTCTTCCCACCACAACCACCACCCTGCTGCTCCCCCAGCCCGCACGCAGGGAGCAAAAGAGCACACCAAAAAGAAGAATCCCACTGGCTGGCTACATGCAGCCCCTCTTCCAGCCTGGTCAAGCACTGCTTCCCCAGCAGACAGAGAGAGGAAAGCCCTCACATCCGCCCACCAGCTGTCCCCTCTCTCCTCTGACCCCTCTGCCTTTCCTGGGGAATCAGCACAGATAGAGTTCAGCTGGTCTTTAAGTGTGCCTCCTCCCAGTTTCAGTGCAGGTGTATTTCAGTGCAGGGGGTAGGAGTGGATTTTCTGATGCCTGGCTTGGGATTTTGATGGCTTTGTTGTGCATCTGGTTTGGAGAGGAGCCTGAGGAACCGGCCATGCCCCAGTCTTAGCTCTCAGCAGCGGTTCTCCCTGACCCATGGACCTCCCTGGGGAGACAGCAGTGGGGTGGGTGAGGATAGCTGCCTAAAATGCCCAGTGCAGATCCCTTCCCACTATAGTACCACTATTCCTTTCATTTGAAAGCAGAATAATTGCCCCAGAAAGATGCTGCTGTTGACAGTTTTGCCACAGAGCAACTGCTCTGTCAATGGAGAGAAAAGCAAAGCCCATCTTTACAAAAAGAATGTGCAGTGTCTTCTTTGGAGTCTTCACTAGCCAATACTGGTGGGGTGGAAAGACCAGACAGACAGCATGGAGCATTGCTCAGGGTTTATCCTGGTTGTTGGCACTGCCTGAATTTTCACAGGCTCAGAGCAGTTTGCTCTGCTTGTTTTTCACCTGTCAGCTCCTGGAAGATGAAAAGGAGGGATAGGAGAATAATCTGGAGTGCAAGGGTCTTCTCCCAAACTTTTCACAGTGTCCTGTCTTACCCCTTTGAATGTCAGAGTGGGCAGGCCACAGATCACCTTGACTGTGCCCTGCAAAGTCATCCACCTGAAAAATACTTCTTTTTCTTTTTTGCTTGCACTTGTTTTCAGACTCTTAGGCTAACAGGCCTGGATAATACATAAATTAAGTAAAACTGTTACTTCAACAAGGAGGGTTTCAATGTTCAGAGACCCATGTTTCAGCTGGGCAAGTGTTTAAGGCGGAGAACAAGCTTAGCTACGATAACAGACTGTGGCCTGGTAAGAAGAGAAATTCAACTCTGTGCTTCTCCTTATGCTGCCGTTGAAAACATCTTCAGATCTGTGGATGTTATGTTGTGGTGATGACTGTCTGAGAGAAACTTCTTGGAGGTGTTTCTTTGAATCACACTATGAGGAAGTTGATGCTCCACATTTATGTTTTCCCATTCTTTAGGAAGACGAATACCATCACTCCTGCTGGTTCTGGCAACCAGCTGATAGTTAAAAGAGACTCTAAGTGATGGGAAGGGTAGTTTCCACCAAGGCCATTAACACCTTTAATATTGCATTGATGGTGGCTGTGGTCACCAGAGGGTTGAGACTCTGTATGGAATGGTTATTCCCTTCAAATTACCCCTTCTGCTGTTTTATAGGAACAGCAGTCTGTGGAAACTTGTGTGGGGACTTTGACACCCCCCAAGACAAGATGTTTACTGGATTACTCAAGGACAATCATCAGGGTGGGAGGGAGATCGGTGGCCTTTAAAAGGGCTGTTGTGCTGAAAGGTGATTGGGGGTGGTTGAAGGGCAGTTCAATTGACTTTGCTACTCAGTGGTTTGTTTCCAGAGCATATACAAGCTGCAAAGGAGAATTATGCCCAGACCATGCTGAGTCCTTGTATTCCTCAGGAGAAGGTATTGAATTGCATAGGGATGACCATGACAGTCTTTGTGTGAGCCATGTCAGAAGGAAAAAATTTGGAGAGTGATAATGAGGGTTTTTGAAGATTTTATTCAACAAGTGGATAAGACAGGCTACCTGTCAAAAATTTTCCTTGGTATAAGCTTTGCATTTTTTCAGTGCTCCTTCTAATTCTTCAGAAATCTGATCAAAGCCATGGCCTGACTCTGCAGAGTTCATCTCTTGCACTCAGGAGAGACCTGGTGACACAGCTGTCTTTGTTCAGACCAAAGATCTGACCTAGTAGCCTATCCTTGTTTGCTTAGGGAAAAAGTATAAGTGTAAGGCAGGTTGTTTATGGTATTTCCTCTGATGCCTGCCCTCCTTCCACAAAGTGGTGCTTTAGAGATGAGCTCAGCTAAGGTCAGGCCCCTGGGGCTAGATATTGTGCTTTCACTTCTGCAGAAATGCCGCTAGCAGGATATCTAAAAAGGGAAAGATGGTGGAGAGGCTCATCAGCCTGGGAAGTGCCTCTGGGCAGGATGTAGAAGCACAGATGGATCAAGGCCCTGCAGAGGCCAGAGCCCTTGTGCTGCTGTCTCTGTGCTGACCCAGATGTACTGACCGGCATTTGAAAGCCTTTGCTCCAGTGGGTTCCAGTCTGGGATGCTCAACTGCTGTTGTCACACCTTTTAGTGGTTTGGCTCTGCCAGGACTCCCCAGCTGTACAAAGGAGGAAGAAGGGCTATGTCTCTCTTCCTCCAGCTACAAGATGCAGCCGTTTGACTCTTGGGAGAGGCTTTGGGCTTAGCCCGATTGCTTGGACTCTTTGTTCCATTTTGGAGAACAACCAGAGCAAGCTGAAGCCAGCTGCCAGAAAGGTACGCTGATGCAATGCTTTGTGCTATGCTAGTCTGCATTTTGGAAAGACCTGTTCTCCTGATTGAGTCTCCTGATACTTGCCCTTGTGAAAAATCTGGCAGCGTCCCTGTCCATTCTCAGTGCTTTGCTGGGCAGCATGTACTTGTTTGGACAGGGGCTGGTCTTGACACAAGAGCACTTGATGGGAGAGCTGCAGAGAGGCACCTCGTTGTGTGGGTGGTACACAGGCTTCCCACCCTTGTGAGCAAAGGGATAATTTCCTGGAGATCAACTCATGTGTCTTTGTACCTATCGCAGAAGCCAAAGCTGAGGCTGTTGATCACAGCCTACAAAGAAATTACCATTTTTCAGATGCCTGCTGGGGATGACTTTGTGTCCCCACAGTAAGTGTGTTTGCTCCCGTAGCTTTGGCTGACCAAGCAAGCAGCTTCTCAGCTCCCGTTTAGTCAAGCCTCCTAGAGCTGCCCAGGGCCTAGTTGTGAGGTCTTGTCTCCTCATGAAGATAGCTTGGAATAACTCTGTCAATAAGTGATTTTCAGGAAAGTCTATGGTCACTCTTGTTTCTTTGGGAATCCATGTGTCTTCAGCTGGAGTCACATGGAAGTGAGACTGTTTTATGTTCCCACCCTGTGTGGGACTTGGAGAGGCACACTGGAGAGACTATTCTCCATAAAGCTTCATTTGCTCCTTTTCTTTCTTTCTACTGAGATTGAAAAAAACTCACAGACCCAAACCCCAAGATGTTATTATTTCCTGTGAGGTTGTTTTTTTTTTCCTGAAAAACGTATCTTAGAAAGTGGATGACACACCATTTTGAAAAGAGTCCTATGGATAGAGACTTTTCTGCCCATCTTGATACTGGAGTTCTGTGACACTTGGTTTCCTAATGTATATTGCCAACATGTTATTCTACTTTGCAAAGCTAGAAATTCTGATATCTCCATGACTCTTACTGGAGTATCTCCAGTGTCTTACTGGAGTCTGAAAGAGACTGCATTGCCCCATATTCAAGCTAGTGTTGCCTTCTTGTTTCCAGATTTGGCATAAAGATGAGAGATTAGAGAAAAGGAATTGAATGAAAATTCTAATGTTAAAAGTACTCTAACAATGCACAGATCCAACGTAGAGATACAAGTGACTCTGTGTATGTTCTCCACATGTGACTTTATGTCCCCCATACTAAAGAGAGAGCCTCAAGAGGCCAGCATGCCCCAGTTTTTCCTCTTTATCAGAATAAGGACCAAAGGAAGCAGTGGGACAGGAACACCTCAGAGAGCATCATGGCCATCTTGAAAGGAAGGACTGGGAAAAAACAAGAGTTCAAAAGTGCCAGGGCCTCCATAGAAAGCCTTAATCCAAAGGATGAGGAATTCAGCCAGACAGGAGTTGCAATAGGTATGAGCAGGCTGGCAAGTACTTCTTGCCGGAGTTGTGCAGGGATGGAGCAGAACAGAGTGGCTTCTTTTTCCACTTCCAGAAGGTTTTCTTGGGCTGTGCCTGCTCTCCCAAACACATCCTTCTCCAGTCCAACCAGTGATGTGAAGGTGATGGGAGAGTTATTGCTGAAATCAGGGTCCAAAGAGGGTTCAAGGTGGTGAGACCCTGGGAGAACTGGCTCTGCGTAGCCCTGTGCTCTTGGATATACGTGTGGGGACTGTTTTCCTTGACCACGTTTTCTGTATTAATGCTGAGAGATTGTGATGATGTGTACAGATGACTTCCATTTATTAAGTAATTATTCCAGGAGGTAGTCTGTTTTGCCATTCTCTTTGGATTTAAAAGAATGAGGTGTTTGGGTTTTTTTCATGTGAGAGACAATGCTTTGCAGGGTAAAATTAAATTTGTTGCGGTATTTGTTTTCAGTGTTCAGATTTTGCTGAAGTAGTAGCCTCTTTTTTGAAAAGTAATCCTGGTTTTGCAACTAGCAGTGGGGAATTTCAGAGGGGTTAGACTTAATGTTTGTGGAGAAGGATCAGGTTAAGGAAGATGCAGAGTGGACATACACAAGTCTGTGGGACATGGTGGGATGTACCCATGAGTGCTGTAGGAGCTGGCTGATGTCACTACAATGCCACTCTTGATTATCTTTGAACCATCACAGAAACCATGAGAAGTTCCTGAAGACTGGAAGAAAGCAAACATCAGTCTTCACGTAGGGCAAGAAGGAGGATCCAGGAAATTACAGGTCAGTCAGCCTTGCCTTGATACCTGGGAAGGTGATGGAGCAACCAATCCTAGTAGCTCTATACCAGAACTATCTTATTTGCGATTTCTATTTAAAGTTGAGAGCTAAATGACTAACAAGACAATAAATTCTAGTTCTTTGGTCTTCATAGTGGAGACACTCCTATCCCTTGGGGGCAGGATTTATCCTCAAGGGTTCCTATCTCTGCTTGCACTTCTTCTCTAGATATTTACCTACTTTACAGTGGGTAGAACTACTTCATATTAGCAAGATGTTTTAAAACCTGCAAATGGGAGATACTATAGCAGTATGAAGTATACAACTATATATTGTGGTCTTCTTCAAGTCCTTGTTATATGATGCTACACGTTGCTGGATATTTTAATTTCTTCATATCCTGAAGGTCCCTGAGCCTGAATGTCCATTGTCTCTGAACGAACTATGTCATTGAAATCAAATACTTTATAGCATCTTGCAGTAGTATGATCCACAATGGTTGTCTTCTCTCAGCGCCTAATACAAAGGACAAAATGTTTCTTCTACCCTGTGCCCTATGGTGATTAAGTGATTACTGTGAAGAGCTCATGTACTTAGCTTATATGTCTTCTAATAGAGATTTTTACTTTGCAGGAGTGAATTCAGTCTGTATTTTCTATGCCAGCGGTACCTTGTGTATCTCCACTGAAGAGGAGAACATTGAAGGAACAGGAAGCTTAAGAGAAGTGATCTCAGCAAGAAATCAAAGACTTTTGACTAAAGCCACTCAATGCCAAATGATCAAGGCTTTAGGGTCTTGCACAAAGCTAAAGAAAAGAGCTGGCCACTACAAACAGAGCCCTTGTTTTGCCACCTCCCTTTACTAATTCCTCCTGGGCACTGAAGAGTTACAGGCATCTTCTGTTCGCTCACCCGAGTCAACATGGTTTAAACTTTACCCACTCTGCTGTGACTGTCCACAGGGGACGGCTCACGTGTGGCATTGCTGTGAGTGCCTTGGCAGAGGGGCTGAATGCCTGCTTATCTTTCTCAGCATCTAGCGTGGCTTTTGTGTCAGAGGGAAAGCAGGCAGGGGAAAAAGGAAGCGATTGTCATGAAGAGAAAGAAGCAGGGAAGAACAGCAAGAGGAATTTGCTGACCAAGCACTAACAGTTGAATTTCAAGGCTGAAGAGAGCATTTCAGGAAATTAAGCAGGGAAATAATGCATTTTTCTCAGAGATGACCAAATTCCTCTGAATGAACCATTTCTGTTGCGTCCAGCCCAAAGCATTCCGAAGTTATGAGTCAGACTGAAAAAATCCCTGAGATTTTATTTCATAAAAAATTAATAAATGCTAGATTTTTTTTTTCCTAATTATATTTTCCTGCTTGAGTACTAGGATACTTGACCCATGCTTTCAGGGCTTTTTCAGGCCTTATGCTTTTGCACTGTTACTAGAGGAGTGATGCTGGGACTTGGTGGCGAACGAAAATCACAGTGAAATTCCCAATCGTACCATGGGAGGTCGTGACACTGCATTTCCTTTGCAGTCATTTCAAGCCTTCTCTTGTGGTCCAGAAAAAGCCCATATTGCTGCCTTTCCAAGGAGTGTGATTCCCCAGTGTTATTACCTGACACCAGAGCCCTGGTGAATCAGCGGGGCTGTGTGGAAGTCAGCAGATTGACGCTGAGCTCTAAGACCTGAGACCTGCTGGCAGTTTGCCCCCCGTCTCCCTGTCATGCTCATACAACTTGGGAGCACAAAGGGCTTTTTGGGAAGTTTTTAAACCTTAAGTGTGCTCGGTGCACATACTCGCTAGCAACAGCTTCTGTGCAGGTGTCAAAGATGGTCAGAGTGCTTACTTTGGAGTGATATTGCCTGGAAAGTGCATGCAAAAGATGAAGCTGCTTTCTGAAAAAAGGTTGTCCCTGGCAGAACACCAGCTAACCTGGCATCATGTTTTTAGAGACCTTCTGCTTAAGTGTCTCAAGTGTTTGCTCGATCGTTGAGTTTTAACTTTTGATTCTGTAGATTCAGGGCTCAGTCATGCCCTAGGGAATTAAGTAGCAAAACTCCCACCGCTTTCACCAGGAGCACAATTAACTATTAACTGTCGAGGGAGGTCTGGGCACCGAAGGCACTGAGCACTCAAGGTTCCCAGGCAGTTTTTGGTGGAGCCAAAAATGCTTTGGTTTTGGCTGCGGGTGCTCACCGCAGCCCCAGCCAAAGGGGCTCTTCCAAAGACACTCTTGGCAAGGAGAGTACAGAAGATTTGTCTCCCATGTTTAATGAACATCATGTCTTTCCCTGCTCCTGGGGGCAAAGTGATTTATTCCCCAGCTGACTACAACCGCTCATAGAAGAGGTGCAAGTGAGGACAAATAGCAGTTCAAATTATTCTGATGATTTAGGTAACCAGGAACAAAAGGAGAGGGCGTATTCACACGGAGGATAACTGACGTTTTCCACTCTGAGCATGCTAATAGTCAAAGGGGAGAGAACAAGAGAGGAGCCTTCCCCAGCGTGGTCAGAACACACACAGGGAGCTCCTGTCCTGAGTCACTCATTGCTCCCTTAGCCTCACCGACCGAGAAGGTTTACCTTTATGACCAACCCCCTTGGTTACTAACCAGCAAATGCACTTAAGTTTTCCTCCAAGCGTATTGACTGCTCTTTGGTTGCAGTGTGGTGAAGACTGAAAGAAGTTGTGTTTCCCCAATGCCAGTGTGTCACCCTTAGAGGGTCTTTGCACGGAAGAAAGGAGAGCCTGAAGTAAAATGCAGTTGCCTGTATTTGAACATTGGCTGTTTGTCCACACGCAGTTTTCATTTTCAGCGAGCATTTCCTCTTGAGGGCGGCACATAGGAATCTGACCATTTCTGTTTGTTTCTAGTTTGAGTCTTTCTGGAAACAGACACTTTCAAATTAACGTTGAAGAGTATCTGTAGCAAATAGTTGCTGAACTTGTAGCCACAAACATCTATGCTGAATCAGTCTGGCCATCTGAATTATAGGAACTGGCTGCTAGATAACCCAGGTTTCCCATCAAAATAATTAACCTGGATTGAATTCTGAAGGCTGACCGAACTGATGATGAGTATTTATATAAAAATATTCCTATAGACCCGCCATCGTACTCCTTCCAGTCATGACGCTTGTTAGTAACTGAATCAACGTTCACCTCTATAAAGCAAGAGCCTACAATTACCATCCTTTTTCAGATGGAAAATCTGATATACAGAGGACAAGTGCCATAAAACATCCACAAAGCCACATTCTTGCCTTCTCTACACATTTCATAGAACAATCTCTTTTGATACAGTATATGTCTGATGTGAGGGACTACTGCTTAGCCTGCTGAACAGCCTGAGCTCCCTTCTGCATCATGCTCACCTGTTGTCTTGTGTCCTCTCCTTTCTTATACTTAGGGACTTATTCTCCTTGACTTCTTAGAGCTTAGTGTAAGGGGCCTCGATGCCTGAATGGAGCCCATAAGGCCAACTTTAAATAATAAGGGCAACAATAACAAGAGCAAAACCAAGAAAATATAATGACCGAAGCTTTAAAAGTCGTGCATGGGATTCAGCCTCAATTTCTCTAGTCAGCTTTGCAAACCTTAACCAATGTAATTTCCTCAAAGTCGTACAGAGCCTGTGCTGTAAGGAATAATGTCCTGGTGACCTAACCCTGCATTAGGCAATCCTCCTTCTCTAAACAGTTAATTGGAAAAAAAGATGTATAGCTCAAAGACATGGCTCTAGACTCCTTTTTTTTTTTTTTTGTAGGTCTAGACTAACTGTGCTAACTGTGCACCATTAAAACTGGTCTGAGAACAGATTCTCTTGCTGGATAAACTCTCTTGCGAAACCATTTCCAACAGCAAATGTGATAAAGCACAATCATTGTACCACTTTCACAAGCCACCTTCCAGCCAAATATCAGGGGGAGAAATGGTAAATCATTTAAAATTATCAACCCGTTTCTCTGTTACTGTATTTTGTTCTTTTATTCGTGGAAAAGCATGATGAGTGAGAAACACTGGTGCTGGTGACTGCAGTGAATTTCTGAGTCTCAGGACTGAATGAGGTGGCTTTCATAAAGGGAAGGGCTAGACGCTCTCGAGCGAGATGGGGGAAGAAGGGAGGGGTGAAGTGAGAGGATCTTGCTGCATTAAACACCACTTTCTGTGGAAACAATTAGTGCTGTAAGTGTATTCTTGAAGACGGGCGGCTTTACAATGAGATTACTTACAAGCACCATCTCTGCTAAAATGCCCATAAAGAGTTCCGCAGTTCTGAGAAGTCATCTTCGGAGACGCTGCTTATTGGAAGTCACAGACGATATTTCATGCTGTACTCTTTCGAAATTAGCTAATGTTTGGGTCATACTCAGCCTTCCAAATTGCCAAAATCTCCAGGGCTTTGCTGTAGGGAAACCTGATGGAGTGTAGACACCGCAGATCATTTGCAGCCCATGAGACAGTGTCTTCAGGGGGTGTTAGTGATATGGAGGGGTAGTCTGAGGTTTGCAAACCAGTGCGGGTTCAGAGTCAGGTTCCACTTTATCTGAACCAACAAAGTTTTCAGGGTTGTGGGTTAGATGAAAGACTGTGTTTCCCTTCCCTGCCCCACTTCTGTAACGTGTAACTTGGGATAGCTGGGTTTTGTAAAACCTCAGGAGTTTGCTTTTTGACCCTGTAAAACAAAACAAATCCATGTGTGGCTTGAACTAGGGGATTTATTTTAAATATTTTTCTTTTTCTCCCCCCCCGTTTTACCCCTTACAGCTTAAACCTTAGACAGGTGAACAAGCATCTTCTAATAGACATAAATTAAGAAGAAACTTTACCTTAGTAGGTTATCTAGTAATTACCTACTTCAAAAACCACCTTTAGAAGTAGCTGACTCTTCTGGAGACTAAGTGCTGGCTGAGTTGGATGATTAGATTTCAGGCATCAATCCCTTCCCTATGCTTTTGTGTTTGAGCCATCACTGATTGAGAAGAATATTAAGACCAAAGGGTTCTTGCAGCAAGGAAAACAAAGGAGAAACATTAAGGAAATCTTCTGGCACTCAGGATGTTGAAGACCTTGAAAAAATTTCTGAAGTAAGTTGTAGTCTTCATCACTGAAAATCTTCAAGAACAGGTTGGATAAACATGTGCTAACAATGCTGATGCAGCTGATCCAGATTTTTTCCTTTATATAGTTTGTAATTCAACTTTAACATTAGTTCGATGGCTACCATCATGTCTCCTTGCTTTAGTGAGGTTGTCATCTCCATTGAGCACTTCCATTTCACCAATTACTATCATGCTCACTGAAGGCTCTCCCTAAAAGCCAACACTATTCTTCAGGGCAATGCAGGAGAAATTTTCAAATTAATTCCCTCACAGGAGCGCTTGGGTGTTTATTGTCATCTTGATCAAATCACGCAACTCATTCCAGATGGTATGGGCCTTCCTGCTAAGTCTGTACCTCATAGTACCACAGGGTTAATAGCCACCAGTCAATTACAGAACTATGAACACGAGCTGTGCAAAACTAGACAGGGTATCCTTTGGATAATGTTGGAGGGATTGTCTTCTGAGCTCAGATTGGATTTACACCTATGTGATATATAGGCAAATGAGGCAACTTCCTAGAATGGCTGTCTGCTGGTGTCTGCAGAAAAGCCACCACCTTGCTGCCCTACTCTGTCTAAGTCAGATACCTAGAAAAGGGGGGCCAGAGCGTCTTCTATCAACATTATTTGTAGCCTTGCTCTTCCTACTCTCCCGATGGCAGCTGGAGCAAAAACCTGGGCTCCCAATATCTTTATCCCCTGCGTTCTTTTTCCCATGCCAGTTCCTGACCTCTTCCTTTACCAGTGTGGATCATGCCTGACTCTTAATCCTTGAAATGGAAAAACTGGACTTTGACCACACTGTTGAGAAGACACGCACTAGCTCATTTTATGTGGTCTCACTCCTGAGTCCTACCACTGTAACACAGCTGAGAAGGGGCCCAGAATGGAGTAGATGGCAGGACAAATCCTGTCCCTGTCTCCTCTTAGCTTCAGCTTAGCTAATGCAGATAAGCAGCCCAGGCAAGTGCTCAGATTAGGTTCAAATCAGGCCAATCACAACTACATTTTGTAATTAGCTTGAAAGAATTTTGCTGGACGTTTTGCCTAAAAATAATTTGTAAATTGACCAGAGTCTCTAACGTAGAATCATTACAGATATTTTAGGGATTGATTTAGCATGAATAATTGAAGTGTAGTGTAGAGACAATAGTCTCTTTTAAATATGTGGTATTTTTGAGATACAATTCAAAACAGGCAATGGTAAGATTTCACTCTTATTCACAGTCTTTGGCCCAGTTCTTTTCAGGACTCAGTGAGTGTCCTCAGATAAGGAAGGGTTAGCATCAAATCCTACTGGTTATTATGATTTGACCTTTTAGAGTTATGAAACCAACTTACTAACCTTAACGGAATTATATCCCCCCATACCCTTCTATTCCAAAAGAATAAGATGACCAAACCCCGAAACTAAAATAGCATTAGGTACAATGCTTAATGAGCAGCACCTGATCGTGTCAAGTAAACTGTGAAAACAGCGTGGATTAGCACAGAACAAATGCAACAATAGTGTCACTTAAATTAAACAGCGTGTCTATTGTGTCTAGGTTTATGCAAAACCACATTTGACCTGCAGAATTTTGTGTTTCCCCAAAACTATAGATATTAATTGATTTAACTCTATTGCTTTTCATGATTTCACTGACCTTAGCAAAGGTACCTCTGTGCATGCCACTCTGGAAGGCATTACCATAGAGGAGTTGATACAAGCCCTAACATCACCATGCAGAATCCCAGAAGAAAGATAAAAGTTCTTTAAATATCTCCTCGGGGCAATTTCCTAGGTCGGTTCTTTCAGGTGTGTGCTGTATGCATTGAGAACAGTGGGAGAGATTCTGGCATGTAGGTCCTGAGAGGAAGGAACGGGATGGGTGTGGGATGGCGTGTGTAGGGCAGACATACAGACTGCAGTTGGTGCTGTGGAGATGCTTTCACCTTATGATCTGTGGTGAGTGGGAGCAGATCCAAGGGTTTCATGCCAGGCCCTTGTTTAACCATGATCCTTACTCTCTGTTTGTGTGATTAGGCCCATAACCACAGCATTTAAATGTTCCCTTTAAGAAGAATGAACTCTGCTGGTATAAAGACAAGAAGTGGTGTCTCCAGTTTGGAAATGCTATACAGTGTGTCTGTATGCACCTCCTGGCTGCGTGTCTTTACAGGACCCTGTGGGCTGAAGGCAAGAGTTAAGCACATGTTGTTACCAAGAGGGTGGTCAAACACTGGAACAGGCTTCCTAGAGAGGCTGTCATTGCCCCAAGCCTGTCAGTGTCTAAGAAGCTTTTGGACAATGCCCTTAATAACACACTGTAACTTTTGGTCAGCCCTGAAGTGATCAGGCAGTTGGACTAGATGATCCTTGTACGTCCCTTCCAACTGAAATGTTCTGTTCCAGTCTATTCTGTTGCATTCCGTTGCATTCCGTTGCATTCCATTGCATTCCATTTCATTGTATTGCATTCTATTCTATTCTATTCTATTCTATTCTATTCTATTCTATTCTATTCTATTCTATTCTATTCTATTCTATTCTATTCTATTCTATTCTATTCTATTCTATTCTATTCTATTCTACTCTATTCTAAAGTGTACTAGCTGCACTTGGTGTGTGGGGTTGAGTAACTGGAAGGAAACAAAGCTGCGTTCCCGGGAATCTAGTGAAGCAGAGGACAGGGCTACTTTGCTATTCCATGGCAACATAGGATTGAATTTCTCACTGATGTTAATAATGTAAGTAACAGGACAAGAATGGAGTCCTAGTTATTGGGCCTGGTTATCAACTTGGGCCCAGGTACCTTCCCGCCTTCCATGGGAACAGATAGAAAAGGGGCTACGTTTCAGTGGCATCTTAGAGCAAGAAGATAACACAAGCACCATGCCTTGCCTGACACCCTAACTGTTCAGGCTGACACCTGAGAGACTGGAAACACAGTTGTGCTTCTTCAGGTACGTCCCCACAAGTTATACACAGTTCTCGGTAACTGACAAGTTTCCAGCTTAAATCTTGGAAAGAAAGAGATGCTAATCATAGCATCAGGCTTTCAGTTTGAAGTCATGTCTGGCTTTTTCAAAAGCCAGGGCATTTATTTCATCATTTAGAGTATTCTGCTCTTTAGAGCATAATAGCTAAAATTCCTGAGAATGGCATTGGCTGAGATTTTTCTGCAATCTTTTAATGCTTTCCAATACACAGAGTACAATTAACATTGCGCCTAATGGATATTGGATATCTGTAGTATCATCCCTCTCCCGCACCTACACTATAGATGCAGTACTTCCACGTACCCTCCTCTGGGATGCTCATTTCAATGGCGTTTTTAATTGCATTGCCTGGTACTGGGAGAGGGGTAGTCTGTCATTACACAGATGAGCCATGCTTATGTCAAGAGCATAACGACTGTCAAACTGACTTTTAGCTCCAGATTTTTTGATACTTCCTGTTCCTCTTTGAGCATGATCTGTAGCTCGTCCCCAGCTCTTCCTGTTGCTTCTACAAGAACTAACAGTTTTGCATGAAACAACACTTCATATGTCAAAAATCAGAGAAACTGTACCTACTACATTTATCTCTCATCTAAAAAGAAACTTATGTCAAATAAAGATTTTAGGATACCACATATCTCTTGTTTTACCCAGAGTGCATTTTAGTCTGTTTCCCTCTGTCTTCCAAATTAGTTTTCAAAGAATCACACAAGCTCTCAGCAGTGATCCGAACGGACCTCTAGAGATCATCTAGTTCTGCTTTTGGGGTTTGAATTACTCCAAGGATTGAGACCCCACAGTCTCTCTGGGCACCCTCACAGTTTTGTTTTGTTTTGCTGAAATTGAATTTTATGTATTTCAGCTTGTGCCCATTGCCTCTTCTCCTGTCACTGTGACTTCTTTACTCCCTCAGATAAGGTGTTTATATGCATTGATAAGATCCCCCCAGACTTTCTCTACTTGGGACAGAACAGTCCCAGCTCTCTCAGCCTCCCCTTGTATGTCAGATGCTCCAAGACCTTAATCATTTTAGTGACCTTTTGTTGGACTTGCTCCAGTATGTCTATGTCTTTCTTGCTTTCCTTAAGAAGTTGTCCAGAGACCTTCATGCGTGGTGGATGTTTAAATTAGTAAGGAAATTTAAGACTATGGGTTTCCAGCTAATGTTTCTTCACCAAGAAAAGTCCTATACCCATAAATATCTTGGAAGAGATAAATGTTGCCTCAAAGCTGAGTCTTTGGACTATATGTAGATCTTCATCATCTACAATGATGCCATTGTGTCCTTATTTTAGCACGAATTTCCACAACTTCTGTATCTTTAAATACACTCCTCAAGTGTCTGTCCTTCTCACTGCACTAGAAAAATGCTAATGCATCTGCACAGTGAAGACGAGATGCCTTGCTCCCTTCATGGGAAAGACATGTACAACCTGACCCTAAGACTGGAATATCAAAAGGATCAGGCCTAAAATCAATAGTGTTAATGCAAAATTAGGAAGTAGAGATAGGGAGAAATTTAACAGGATAACAACTGCCACTTGATCTAGCAGAACTTGTCACAGCTGGCAGATGGATGGGGATTTTACAACACTGGATGAAGCTGGAGCAGCAATTAATAAGTAGAATGGAGAGCCTGGTATTTGGAGAGTCTGGTATTTATCTAGAGTAAATCTTATCTAGAGTACTAATATAACTGAAATTTTGAAAAAAATTCTATGCTCTTGAGAAACCAATTGGATTAAAAACCAAAAGAAAGGACATCTAGCTGTTTGGAATAATACCATACAACTCTTCTGGAAGATTGTGGAGGAAATGGACTGTACAAAATTCTGGTATTCTTCCTTCATGAGACTTATCTATTTCAGGCACATCCCTGAGCTTGTGCTAATCAAATGCACGTGCCATCTATACTAGAAATGTGAACATGATATAATAGAAAGGGGTCTGAAATACAGATAATTTTGACTGTTGTTTTCCAACTAATGCGACATACTCCATCAAAGCACAATGCCATGGAACAGGTTTCCGCATTCCTAGTTTTTCTAGGTAACATGCTTAAACCTCACATGATCTTAAGTACCAAACATGCCTGGAAACATTTGTAGTCCCAGCTGACATCTTTCTCATTGTCTGCTGGTTTCATGTTCTGTCACGTTCGTTTTTTTCAAAACCCCTACTCTTTCTCTGTGGCTGAAGAAGGTCATCCCACACTCCCTCTACCAGGTTGTCCATCATGTTCTTTTCACTGAACAAACTGTCTGGACAGGAGATGAAAATGAAGTTATAAACCTGGTGACATAGATAGGATGGAAATGCAGTTTGTTGACATCTGCAGCCAGTGTCCTGCCTATCAGAAAAGGGAGTACATCACAAAAATCTGGTTTTCTTCTTGGTTAGAGCATTCGATTTCAATCGAAAATCCACCATTTCAGTGCTATTCTTCATCAAATTTTAGTTTGGCTTTTTGTCTTTGCTAGAGGATGCAACAAGGTAGACAGAAAGATCAAGTCCATGACAAATGGGCACGGGGACAAGTAACAGAAAATTGTATAGGAAAAAGGAGAGAGACCTTTCTGATTTAACCTTAGCATAAATAGATCAACAGTGATTTTTCTTTCATTTCATCACTTGTACCTTTCATAAACATCTGCGATTGTGTTTTCTCTTTGGGTGATCATGCTTGCCTTCCTTTTGTTATAAAAGTGTTTCCAGTGTATCACAGAATCATAGAATGTGTTGGATTGGAAGGCCAACTGGATGACCTTTAAAGGTCATCTAGTCCAACTCCCCTGCAGTAAGCAGGGACATCTTCCACTAGATCAGATTGCTCAGAGCCTCATCAAGCCTGGTCTTGAATGGGGCCTCCACCACCACTCTGGGCAACCTGTAAGTAAATCGCAATGTATTCACAGGTGCAGAAAATCTATGGTATGAAGGATGTTTTTGTAAATACCCTGGCTCATCTGCCCAGCCCCTTAGAAGCCCATCAGACCAGTCTGAGAAATGGTATTGGGGTCAAGAGAAAAAACTAATTTGAGTCTTTTGGTGGTTCCACTAATAACAAAAGGTCTGGGGCACGCAGGTAGGTACTGGGGAGCAAGCTCATAACCCTTAGAGATTGCCCTACCAGCACAGGAAGGGTTGGTACGGGTGTTTATCACTAGCCACAGGGGCTGGAAAATCACTCATGTGAGTATTATGCCAACACAGACACTGTGCAGGATACTTCTGCCTTTTTCTTCACTCTGATATGAATTCTAGTGATTTTAGTGGTTGCTATAAAAATCGTATTGAAACTGGCTTAATGTTGCATGTTTGACTCAGTTTGCTCTTTCCACTAGGTTGTATAGAGCTTCCAACCTTTTCCATTTCCTTCATTTCTCAGTAGTCTTGATTACTGCTAAGTCCTCATTCTAACGCACTGAGTCAGTGAACTAATGCTGGAATCTTGATTTCCAGAAACCAACTTACCAAATTACTATTTTAATACTGACTGTGGTCTGTTAAACTTAGGAAAACTTTATCCACAAAATTGGTAGATAATCTGAGTATTTTGTCTCAGTGAAATCTTTGTCCAGCTGTAATGTGCACTGCAGACCAAACTTAGTCTGACCTCAGGGTACAACTTTGTTTTGTGGCAGTTTTCAAGATTTCAACATGTATTTTGAGTTCATACTGGAATGAAAATAAAATTTTTGGAACATGTTTATAAAAACAGAATGTGTCAAAATATCCCTTCTGGCCCAAGGCTTTAGACTTTCCACTGTGCGCACCTACTTATTAGTCCATGTAGTTCTGCAAAATGGCAGTCTCTGCGTTTGAGTCGGAGCGATTTTTCATCACAGATAACTCTGAAAGTGACGAGGCCAGGTCTTAAATTTCTTTACGCCAACACAGCAACTAGTCCTTAGGCTAATAGAGAGCGCGACACTTTCTGTCTCTCTTTTTCACCTTTCCTATAAAAATGTCATCGGAGCTAGCAGTACCTCCCCGTGGAGGTTTCTGCATCCCCTGAAATTTCCTATTCATCTCTGGCTGACCTTTGGTGAAATTTGAGCTGTCTCTGCTTACCGCTGCTTTCTTTGGGCTACCTCTACTGGTGATACGGAGAGAAATCTGTCGTAGCTGGAGGATGAGGAGAGGATAAGAGTCTCTGTCATCCCCACCACTCAACTGAAAGCAGTGTGGCAACCCTTGGGCCTCGGTAAGGAGACTGTACCATAGTTTGTATTAAAACTTATGTTGGCTTTAGACTTTTCTTTTTTTCCCCCCATTTTCCTACAGTTCAGCTCCCTTCCTGGTGAACTTACACTAATTTCAAGAAGGATTGTGTTTGGAGACCTCTGCATGGGTTTAACTCAGTTGGTTTAAAATCACACCTTGAGTTAAATGGGTGCAACTGTCTTGTGTAGACAAGCCCTTGGAGGCACTTTGTCAGGCACCTTGCCACTAATCCACCTACAGAGGTAATGAATCTTGCCCCGAGGGGAGTAACAGATTCCTCCCTGTTAATATTCAGATCTGCCAGAACAGAGATACCATAACACTGCCCTCGCTCAAATCATTATCCAGTCTCCAGGTACATTATGTAGACTAAGTGATTGTGAAGTGGCTTTTTGGCTCATTATCTTCTAAACTGGGCCCTGCAGAAAGCAAACATCCATGTGGTTGGGTTATCTTTACAACTATAGATCTCAGAGAAGAAGTTTTCCTCTGTGTTTGCATTTTTACCTTTAAAAGTGGGTCCAAATGATTGCTAATACCCTTCACAAATGATGATTTCTGGCCTTCAGACAAGACCCTCTACTTTTTTACACACGTGTATATATATTAGGCTGCTGCCATGGGGGCCAGTGGGGAGCTGGTCAGCCTGGTAGCCCAGGGGAACACCTACAAGCCCCAGTGGTGGGCCTCCCCGCAGAACAATGCTCGCTCGGCCCCGCGCCGCCGCCTTACAGTCGATTCCAGCACACACATATGCCTTGCCTTTGGAGTACTTAACATTTCAGAAGCGTGCTTGTAGCAATTAGTGCTTGTTGTGTGATGGAGACTGCTGTGTTGACTGAGCCAATTAAGAGATCAATTAGTGCAGTACAGAGTGCTTAGAGAGGTAGTCTTGGGTGACATCGGTCAGGTACTCAGTCCATACTCCGTACTGAACTCTGATCGCTAAAGTGCCTGTAATGACTTGGTATTTAAAGGACTATCAAAACACTTTTTCCTTGCTGTCGGGTTTTGAAGGTAAAATTAGGTTTGCATTATTGTAGCCCACAAAATACTTTTTTTACAGCAGTATGTTACTAAGTAGGGATTTCCATGAATTGGAAACGCTACAAGCAAGCTCCAAAGCCTGTGTTTCTTTTCCTTGCTGTGTCTGAAATTTTGCATAAAATCAAAGATCAAATGCTCTAAAGGTCCAGTCTAACTTCTAATGAGGTCTGTAGCAGGCCAAACGTATCACTGTTTTCTTCATAGAAAAGCAAAATGAATCCAAGCCTTTATCTTTTCAAGATGGACTGGGGCTTAAGGTCTTTGTTAGGAAATTATTGTTTGCCTTATTCAGCGCTGGTCAGAAGTTTATGGATGAAAATACCAACTGGATGTAGTTCCACCAGCCTTGCTTGGTTCCCTGGCCAGGCTGCTGGGGAACCTGGGCTTCTGAGCTCTGCGATCCCTGGGCTGACTCACCGTAGCAGGGTTTCAGGCACGTCAGATGACACTGCTAGGAACTTTGAGTTTCTGGAAGTGGAGGCCAGCAGAGGTGAAACTAATAAGAAAGTCTCAGGAAATGATATATTTCAGAAACACCATGCATGTTTCCTTTTAGAAACAGTGTTTGGGGATTTCTGGGTCATGAGAAGGTCTTGAAAAAATTGATGTAGGTCCTGACCAAACAAAACCACATAAAAAAAAAAAAAAGAAGAAAAAGAAGAAAAAGCACTATTAACCCTAAATCCTGCATTTCAGCCAGTTCTAGTCCCGTTCTGCTTTGAAATCTATTTATGTCCCTACAGAAACTTTCGAAACATCAAGAAAATAAGCATTGTGTAGTCCAGCATTGTCTTCATTTCACAGATCACAATATGAAACAGTCATGTAAACTACTTAAAAAAAAAAAAAGATTTTCTTTCTCTTAACTTTGAAGAGTTAAAAGAACAACATGGAAGATTCTGTTTCACTTGAGTTTTAAAAACAACAGGATCCGCAAATTCGCTATTTTTCCTTGCACTTCTTAGAAAGAAGCAGAAAACCATCTTGTTTTGCATATACTACTCCTTCATAATCTCAGGAAGACTTAAATTAAGATTTTAATGGATTGATTGTTTCTTAACCTATCGCTTACTCTGTGCTGCATTAATTAGAGCAGTCTTACTGTATTCGCAGAAAAGTACCCTCCTGTTGCTTTCCTGGAACTGCCTTTCTGGGCACATCTGATGAGGACACGAAAGAGAATGCGGGGGCACACTTCATGCCAGCAACTTTTGTAAAATATATGCTTTTTAACGGCCTTATGAGACCGGAAACAACAACAAAAAATCAAGGTTTAGACAACATGCTAACCTTCCATGTATCTTAAAAAAAAACACCTGTGGAAAAAAAAATATTTAAATATTAATAATAATGAGTACAAGTGATTCATGAGAATGGAGCAATAATGCATGATTCTCTCTCCTCCCCCCACATAAGACAAACTAAAGGAACATTTGAATATAATTTTTGGAGGTGCTACATTTAGCACAGGCTTTAGTTGCAAAGCTTTTACAGAATTCAGTGATAGATCTGTTCCGAATGAAGAAAAGTAAGGATAAAATTAGACTCTCTTATTGAGGTCTCAGAAAGCTATCCATAATGATGTAGAATAAGGTGTTAACTTTTCTCCCAGCACTGGTGACAGCACTTATGGGATGGGAACACCAGTCTAGGCCACGCGGGCCAGGCTCCCAGTCTGATACTGCTACTTGTTTAGCATGTGATTTTAAAAAATTCTTTGACTGGGAGTCACAACACCAAATTTAAACATCTACTTTGAATCTTTTCACCCTTGAATCCCTTTACAGCCACCAGAGGGTTTGCCTCTGCTGCTAAAAATAAGGAGCACAAGTCTGGAGCGCTGGACTGCTGACCATTTCACATCTCTTAAAATCAGATACATTTCTTGAGTTTCCTAAAGCTCGCTCCCTTGTGCCATTTTGGATAACTCCAACTATCTCAGAGCTAAACTGGGTACTGAGGGAGACAGCCTTAATCAGCATGGACAGCAAGCAGCTTGATCCACCTGGCTGCGGAGTGAGGATTGGTCCCTGACTCTTTTACGCGGGAGTACAGGCAAAGCTGGAAAGAACTAGAAAGGGATGCACTTCTGGAGTGTGTTTCCATTCACCCTGAAGAAGCTGTTTTCACAGGTTGGATGAACCACACTCCCTGCATTCTGTGTTTCTACAGAAGGGGGAATAATATAAAATAGTACACAACCACGCTGGCGAAGAACTGTGAGCGCTCTGGGTGAGAGATACACCATCTGAAGAGAAGGAAACCAGCAAAACATAAAAGATGAAGGCACAAAAAAAATTAAAATCAACCCACCGAGCAACTACAAGGCACTGATTTTTTTGGCCAATATTTAAGAGGGAAATCTGCATAACCCTGTTTAGTGGATCACCAGGCTTCTGGAGCATCTTTGGGGTAGGCAGTCTGGAGGGGTTGTGTCCTGGGGCTGGGCTGGGAAGAGCAGGTTAAGCTTAGGATGAGCGGGCAGTAGGGCTAGACCTTGTGGTGTGGAAACAGGGTCCCAGGAGCTAAAATAACACTTTCTATGCAAAGGTACCAAACCATCTCCCTCTGTACTAGGCATTTATGTGAGGCATCGTAGGGAGTATTTCACAGCATATCACAGACTGGTTCAGTAAAGAAAATAATGTCCACAGCCTTTCATGTCACATGAATTTTAAGATCACAAATCCTGGCTTTGAGAACACGTTTGGCTTACCATGAAAGTGGACTGTCGAAAAACAAAACAACCATTCCATGACACACAGTCACTGACATTTTTTTTTTTCTCAAGAATCAAGGAACAGCCAGGCGTGGTTACAGAAGGCATTTCTTACTGAATCTGGCCAAAAGATGTTGTAATATTTACACTGGTACACGGTTGTTGGCCTAAAAACTATTGTGTAAGGAATCAGAATGGGAATACAGATTCAAATGTAACACCAAATAAATAAAGTTTCATTATTGCACGGCCTGGTGAGGAGAACATTGGCTGGAGACTTGAACAGCCCATGTCCCTGCGGTCCTTTCAGTGGACATCAAAGCATACTCCTCATGGGTCCCAACCCTCCCGCCTCCCCCAGGGATGTATTTTTCCACCCCAGCGCACTGGTTCTGGGGCAGCCGCGGGCTGAGCAACATCCCCCCCCCCGCCCCAGCAGGACCCAGCACCCCCCCAGCAGGACCCAATGCCCAGACGGGTGCAAGGAGCCCCCTCCGGCCCCTCCAGCCCGGTGACAAGGAACCCACAAGCGGGCGCGGGGTTGGGACGGCGGCCCCGCCGGCCGCGGATGTCGCCCCCGGGGGGAGGACCGAGGTCTCCCGGCCCCCGGCAGCCCCGGCCCCGGCAGCCCCGGCGGGAGGCAGCCGCTCTTCGGGGCCGGTGCCGATAGATGGCAGGCAAATCTCAGCCCAGCCCTGCAAGGCAGCCTGCCGCCCGCAGCCGGCAAAGCCCCGGTAACGGCGGGGTTATCTCGGCATCCCCCCCGCCCACAGCGCAGGCTTTCCTAAGGGGCTGTGGTGGCTCCTGCGCGTCTTGAGTGGCTCGGGCTGGACGTATACCCAGGCTGAAAGGTTTTGAACAGAAGGGTTAGCTGGTCCAAGACACAGGGATAGCCTGTTTGCTTGTTTGTTAGTTAAGGGGGCAAGCCTGTACTTTTTTTTTTTTTTTAAAAAAAAAACAAGTCAAAGTGGGAAAACATGTGCTGCTCAGGTCACCAAGTTATTTCAGGCAAACTTCAGCAGTCGTTGAGCGTCTCTCTCAAGCTTTAGATTTCACTCTCTGTGGTGCCTGCTGTAATACCATTTTGTCTTAGTCAACACCTGCACTCCGCTTTGCATTTCGCTCTTCTCGCGCTTTTGCCCCTCGCCCCTGTTCCCAAGTAGCTGGGATATAAATGGGGCAACACAGAAAAAGGGGATTATCATGATTCCCACCCGATATTTCATCCCGACTCTCCTGATGTGGCATTTTTCTTGCCACGCAACATGACAGTCACATGGCTTTTTTCCCCCTGCTAGCTTTCATGGCAGACAATTTCAAGAAAACCGAGAAGCTCCAAACACTCCACTCCAAAACAAATAAACAAAAAGCCAATGGAAAGTACTGTAAACTTCATATTTTTATTTTAAAACCTCCCCACTTTTAAACAAAATTCACAATTCTTAAGGCATACAAAACTTGTTGACTCTTCCCCAGTCCTTGTTTCACAGAGCTTGCCTGTAAACACAGTATAAAAACAGGACCGAGCAAGTGGCTTGACCACAACATTAGCGCACCTTTAGGCAGGGCAAAGCAAAGGTTGAAGTGGAAATCAGGAAAACCCCCACATGTTTTTCAGCCAATTAAAGCACAAGGGAAAGTTTGTTTTCTGACTAGAGCTTCCCCATACATTGAAAAAATAGGGGGATAACTTTAGCTTTTTAAAAAGTGCCTTCTTAAGAATACTCTGCTGTTGCATTCAATAAGAAACGGTGTGGAATGTTTTCCCAAGTATGTGGCACGCAAAATCCTTATTTCGGCTTCAATCTGTTTAGTGTTTCTGCTGAAATTCGTTTCAGTTGAGCCTGCCTTTTCCTCGGCAGTCTAAATACCTCACGGAGCACTGCGCCTGCCTGCCTGCATAGGGGGAAGGTATGCCTGTGTGTGCATACAGCATACATAGGGGTGTTTTGTGCATTGACACGTGTAGGTGTGTGTGTGGGAGGAGACGGCTGGGAAGCAGAGTTTTGTATAATCATTGCCATGATATGTTGTCCCTGATAATAGTATTTAACTCTAGTAAATAGAAAAGAAAAGGTTTCATAGAAAAGGTGGGGATTGTTATCGTCCCTCTATTGCAGTGATGGGAGCCTGGAGAACTACGCTAATGGCTGAAGGTCACACAGCAAGCCCACAAACAGACAGGAGGAGAACACAGGTTTCCCCACTCCCTGAGTCACGGGAACGTGTCTACTTCCTACCAGAGCCTGAAGACGCTAAGCCCAGATGTATCAAGTCTATAGTTTTCACAGTGCATAAAAACTTAGCCCCAAAATAGTTCGAAAAACACGTGTTGTGCAATTATTGGCACTTTCCTCCGCCGATGAAAGAGTGCAGCAGCACATGAGAAGACCAGTACAACTGAGAGCCCCTTGGGTGTTCAGCATGACGACTGGGACCCGTGGGCAGTCATCAAGAAGTACTTGAGGTCAAAAAGAGGAGCTCATGAGTGGTTTGAGCTGAGGATTTGGATGACTTCACCCCTCGCTTATTGTTTGCGTTGAAAGCATATGCAACCCAGCAACTATCACTCAATGTGATAAAAAAGTTGTTTGGGTTTTTGTGGATGTATGTGAACTCAAAATATAAATGGATGTGTCTGAATTAAAAATACGTGTAACTCACATGCAAAACTCGGTCTCATCCATTCCCATCATAAGAAAAGTCCAACCTCAAAGAATGTGAATTATCAAAAAGTCTTTTTTTACATTTCCAAAAAGTTAGTGACTATCTTGAATTGGAAAAGAAATAAATGTTGGCCCCAAGTTGGGTCAAATTCTGGACCCAGGTTTTGCAAATCACTACAGGTTTTATAAAAAGCTAGTGGAAATGCTAATCCCCACCTCTGAGCTGTTCAGAATCGAACGCAAATGCTTGCATTTTAGGCTTTCTTCAACTCCAAACGGGGCTTGGGGATAATCTCTTGCTAGGTGCAAACCTCTCACCACCGCTGCTTGGGAAACTAAATCTCGCTTAGTCTTATGTAATTCACGACATGTTTCATCAAGCAGGTGAACGCGGTGCTGAGAGTTCAGCAGCAGTTTACCTTTTGAGGGGGAGGAACGATTCACTGTGTCTTGCAGTCCCAGAGATAGGCCCTGCTGAAAGACGTCTCTAATTATGTCTAAGGCATTACTCCGAGACAAGCCAAAAGGTTTGAAGGTACGGCTGAGGCTATGACAAGCCAAACATTTCGTCTCGGCCCCGCGAGGCGAAAACATCATCAGATCTTTGGATCCGGGCGGGCAGCTCATGGCAACACGAGCAGTCCACGGGGCGGCACACGCGGGTGCGTGCACACCCACACGCGCACGTACCTGCAAGCACCTCAGGTCGCCGGGACCGCCAGGAAGCCATGCCAGACAGTTTTCAGCGCTTTGGCTCTCTCCCGGTTCTCACTTATTCATGGGCAGGGAGCCGAGACAGAGCCAGGTTTTCAGCTGCAGCCAGACTTAATGCTTCATTACTTTGCCCACCTCTACACAGGATATAGCATTTTTAACATTAGTAGTTAGCATTATAAGCGCTCATAAATTATCCTGGGGCTGTACTGCTGAAAATATGTTCCAGTGCGTGGCCCGTCCATCCCCTGCCCCGTGAGGTGGGTGGGATACCGGCTTTGTGAACCGTGGGGCTGTTTTCCTTCTGCAGCCTCCGCTCGGTCACCGTTCAGAGCCTTTGAACTGGGTCCAGTAAATGTTTACCTGCTGCTAATGTAGATTTCCCATGCGATGTGCTAGGATAGTGGGAAACCTGCTAGACGTGAGCGGCTCATGTTGGGCTCGAAATGAAAATCCTGAGGGTGGGAGCAAGCCCTTCTCTAGCCAAAGGAAGCGCAAACTCAGTTGAAGCAAAGCCATCACTGGGCATGCCAAGGGGTAATAAACACATTCTTTTTTAGAAGAGAAAGGGAAGGGTAAGGAGCAGGTCTAGGGTATGCAATTAGTTTAAAGCTACTGCCAAGCTAACACCCACACAGACGAGGGAGAGTTACAGCACGACAAAGCCACCCTTCGTTTCAAAGCCAGTTAGTGAGTTGCAAGCTGCTGTGCATCCCTGCAGGACCAGATTCCCTGCTTCAGCCGCAGCCACCAGCAAGGGATGACACATGAGATGCTCTACCTCAGAAGCATCCCCAAGAGGTTTTATGACTCACCACACATGTCTTCGAGTTACAGCTCTTCTCTTCCTCTCATCTTCTCTCTTCAGGACGAAAAGCTTGCCAGGAGTACCTTACCTCTGCATTCCTTTAAGGGAGGCATCACCAATTTTTCCTTTCGTTCCTATGCTGATGCTCCAGCCTCATAAAGTTGTTCCACTGTCCTAAGGTTTTACCATGCACAGGGAGGCCAATGGTGTCAAACACCGGGTTGGTAACCACTGGCAAAAATGGTATCCTCTTCAGCTGTGGTGGAGCCAGAGGGCTTTGGGCTAGTTCTGAGCTTTTAACTAGGTCTAGGAAAGTTCACTGTGGCAAAAGGAAATGAAGAGAAAAATGATTTTCCCCCAGCAGCCTGCAAAAGAAATAAGGGACGTGCTAGGCAATGTTGTCCTGGGCTTCAAGGTGAAGAGCTGACCACTCTGCTGAAGAAATTCCCAGCTTAATAACATGGAAGGACACGCACAGGCTGCAAGGGATGGTGTGAAGACACAGGTTTGCTGAGTGAGAGCTTTTGAGTTATTTGTGGGACGGGTCAAATACAGCCTGCCATTTGGAGGGACAGACAAAAGTATAAGCAGACTGTGAGGATAAGGAGAAACTATGGATACCTGAAAGCTCAGGGGGTGGTAAGAAAAGATGCAGTGGACAAACAACCTAAAAAGGTGTGTGGGATGATCAGAAGCTACTCACATGTAGGCCTTGCCTGCCATTTGGAAGAAAGAAAAGCTGTCAAGAAACTGATGGACTCTTTCCTACCCAAGCTCCAGCAAGAAGGGCTTGGTGTTTCACTGAAAGAAAAAGAAGAACAGCACCCTGAATTTCTACCTCTCAAACTACTGCTTCTACCAGGGTGTTTCTGTTTTTATCCTCTTGACTGGAATGGCCCTTTGTGCTCAAAATCTTAATTAAAAGCTAGAGACAAACAGCCTCCACATCAGTTACAGACATTTTGCATTCACAACAGACTTTGGTTTTCATCATATGACCTGCTTTTATAACCAGCTCAGTTAACATTTTAATTTTAAAATGTAGTTAACACTTTGAGGAGAACTGCTCATTTTCAAATGCTGGAATGCATACATAACCTCAGGGGCTTGTGTTTGGGTTTATTGTCACCAGCAAAGTTCAAAAAAAACTTTGGCACATAAATTGTGTCTTTTACCCTGGGGAACAGCACACAGAAAAAAAAAAAAATAAAATGCCAGCAAGTCATACCCCTGAGTGTTGAGGAAATCATTGGAAAGCCAGCAGAAGGAGCAGGGAATCGGGAGGTGGTGGTGGTAAAGACTAAGGAGTCACAAGTGCTGAGATTTCAGGGTGTGAAAAGCAAAGCTTTTGGACAGGAGAACCTGCCTACATGTGCTCGCTAGGTATGGACGCAGAGGACAGATCCTCTATTTTTCACCCCTTTGGGGCTGCTAGTCATATTTTTGGCACTGACCATTTACTCAGGAGAGATCCCAACTTTGCACGCTTAACACTTTGTTTGGCAGCCACCACTTCAAGCGCATGCTAAGGGAATGTGTTGAATAGCGGGATTTCTTGTTCCTTTTGAAAAGAACAATATACAGCAGCTATAACAAGTGCCCTGGCTATATCTATGAGAGTTAACTATATCAGAAATGGGGGGAAAATAACCTTCTCCACATGGAATATGCTGCCTTGGAGAGACAAAAGACTTCATTAAAACCAGACTCACCAGAGCTTTCTTTAAAAATTTTATAGCCGTTCAAATGTAAAACATATTTAACAATGGCTCTTTTGCAATGTTATAAGCTTATTTATTAGTCTATGTGTGTTCATAAATCATCCTTTTATCCTCCTTTTTATTTTTCCAAATTAACACATTTTCGATAAAAGAGATTACGAGAGAGATGATGAAGTGCTAGATTCTATCTCCTGTATCTTTTGTGCTGCTAAAGAAAAATCATTAATAAAAAAAAAAGAACGGGGCAAACACCACAAAGCTTTGCTGATGGTAGTGATCAGAAAGGGTAATAAGGCTGCCTCGTCTGTGCTCGTACTCCTTTCCTCATTCTTATTTTGGCCAATATTTCAGCAAATGAGCTACGGTATTATGAATGCATATAGCGTGCTGCGGATGTGGTTCTCCTTGTCAAGTCTCTCTCTCCACGCAGTTGCTTGTGGAAGTATAGATACTGTAGGCAACGTCAGATAATAGGACTGACAGACGTTTTCCACGATAAAACTCAAGATTTCTGTTGCTTATAGCTTAAGTCACATGCTAGAAACAAGTGCTCTAGATGTCATGGTTTTCCAGTAGCGAACCTAGAGAACAACAGTGCCTTTTAATCTCTCTGTCAGCTGTGCAATCTAAATGCCACGCTGCTACAGAGAAAGAAATCCAGTCCTGAGAGAAAAGTTGTATCACGCATCTTTTGCAACCATCATCACAGCACGGAGATAAATGCAACCTAATCTATGGCAAGGAGCTCGTGACTGATCAAGTCTGAGAGCACATGAAAGGATTTGGCAGCTTCCACGGGTAAATATCACCCTTCTAGCTTAAAGCAATGAAGGGAGGTGCATATGCGGTGAGGTATCTTCATATATGCCTAACTAGGCACAGGATGCCAGCATGGTGCAAGGCAAGCAATGTCCTCCGTAGTGCGACTGGGATCTCCATCTGGGTGGTATACACTGTTTTTTGGAGAGGCCTTTCTCCCCACCCAACTGTACAAGGAGGACTGGCTTCCTAACTTGGTGCCCTGGTGAGGTGCCAAAGTTGGATGGGTTGAGTCTATCCCCTGGAGACACCAAATGAAAGAGGCAGGGGCAGTGTGGCTTTTTACTCTTTCTTTCCCCTCAAGCCCTGCTGGCAGTGTGGAGCAAGGGTAACTTCTGGCATGACTGAACACAGCCCGACCTACAGCCATATTCCTGGGGGAGCTGCCCAAAACTGCATTTGCTGGCTATTTCAGAGGCAGGGGGTGGACTAGAGTGGGATGCTGTAAGGCCTGGTTTACTGTCCTCTGCATGCAGGGAAGTCCCTGGATGCCAGCAAAGGGCAGCTCCATGTCTCATTGTGCAACTCTGATGGGATGTGAAACCTTGCCAGGGAAGGGTAGCCCACCAAAGAAAAGGAGAGAGAAGAAAAAGCAAACGTAGCTTTCATATCAGCCTTGCATTAACCATCCTTGTCCTAGTTGGAAAGATGGAGAGGGAAAAAAAGTGAAATCAGGCTGGCTGACCTTTCTATTAACTTTTTGGCCTCACGCGTCATCCTTTCCTCAACACTATTGCCCAGAGCTGCCAGTGATGCTGCAGGAACCACTTGAAGCCACAACTGCTACAGGCACCGTCTTGATGTCAGGCCAAAAGTGCCAAGGAGGATGGCGGTTGTACCTGCAGCAGCGGTATGGCAGTGCCAGGAGTTGGGAAAGCCGTGGGCACAAGGGCAGACCCTGTGTTCCCTTTCCTAGCAGGCTGGACCGGCACTGGGGGCTAGGATGGCGTTTTCCAAAGTGACTGTGTGCTGGGGATGCGGAGGAGCAAAATCCGCTCCCTCAGGCCCAGAGACCTCACTGGAGATTGCTTCTGCGTGGCAGAAGCCAAGCCCACCTCCCATGCAAACCAGGTTGACAGACTCAGACGTGTTTTCTTCATACACTTTTACATTTTTTAATCTGTCCCTGCAGGTGGTCTTTGTGGTTATTTGCGTGGTGCCTTAAAGTGAGAATTTTGGAAAGACCTACTTGTTTAATGGAAGCAAATGAAGTATTAAGAAACATTGGTGGTCTCTTAGTAACAGTGAAAATCCCTTCGTGAACCAAAAGGATCAGCAAAGGATCAGCACATTAGTGAGATAACTTCAGTACAGACTAGCTCTTCTGTAAAATCCTGACAGCAAATAACCATTTTTAATGCAGTCATACAGACAATTTTGTTGCTCAGTGGTGCTTTATGTTAGCAATTTGATAATCGATATCTCTGGCCACTGATTTACATTGCTTTCTTCCTTAAATAATCAACACCGCAAAAAAAAAAAAAAAAAAAAAAAGCAAAAACCCACCACCAACCCCCCCCCAGCCCAATTAGAGCTGTACTCATACAATTTGCAGATTAGCATTTTTGAAATGCTCATCCTTAGTGCAGAGTGGGGCTGCAGCATCTTCCAATTATACAGAGCAATTAGAGAAGATCATCAAGACATTCTGAGGTCTCATTAGGGAGAGTGTTGGTTGTTACAGACATCTTCACAGATTACAGTAGTGTCTAGGGCGCACCACCCCCCCCCCCTACACACACACACACACACACACACACACACACACACGGAGTCATTTGGAAGAGTTAGACTGTGACTCACTCCTATTGAAACAATGGTCAATGCTCTCACAGAACAGTCTTATATTGGCTTCCTTTAAAAAAAAAATTTGTTCACACCATCAAAGACACTTAAAATAGAAAAAAAATCCACTGAATTTATCTGTCTTCTCAGCTTTCATAATGGAGCATTCTCTGGTAGACAAATACAATTTCCAAGGCAAAATTATTGGGTATTTCCTTATAGAAAAATGGGAACAGCCTGTGCCTCATTTGCAGTGTGATATATATATATTTCAGTGATGAATAAGTATAAACAAATAAAAATAAAACCTTCTTATAATGTTTGTGGTTAATCAGCATGGAGAATGCAGCAGCTTTGAACTAAAGGCAGTGAATCCTTTTGCCTTTTGCTTGGGGAACATGGTGCTGGTGATCCGTGACGAAATAATGAACATGTAAGTAATCAAATTTTCAGATCAGTCTAGAGGGTTGAAAAGGACTTAAGTCACACATGAGGCTCACCATACCTTTCTGCAGAAACATAGATTTCCTCCTAAAAACACAAAATTCTTGCAGCGGATTACATTAGGGTGGGAGCTGCTCAGGGCCTCAGCATAAACAAATTGGACAGACAGTTGTGGTGGCTGCCAGCTGTGCAAAAATCATTTTTTTCCCCCACTAATTGGCCGGTTCCCTGCTCTGGAACAGATGAGGCAGTTTGTGTGTGGCAGCTGAAACAGCTATCAGAGGGAGATCCTGTTGGAAGTGGCAACCCACCCTGAGGAGCCAAGCCCTGGGGTCAAAAGAAACATGTACAGGAATTTGCCATGGCACAGCGGCATCCCGCGATATATACCCTGATTCGCCTGTCTGCAGTGATTCCTGTCATGCAGTCATATGAGCGGCGACAGCCTCTGCCTAACGATGCCGTTCCACTCGGCTGATCCTTAATGCGCTCCTTCTGCTGTCTGTCCTGCACCTGTGTGGCGTCATAGAATCGTAGAATGGTTTGGATTGGAAGGGACCTTAAAGATCGTCTAGTTCCAACCCCCCTGCCGTGGGCAGGGACACCTCCCACTAGACCAGGCTGCTCAAAGCCCCATCCGGCCTGGCCTTGAACACCTCCAGGGATGGGGCAGCCACAACTTCCACAGGAAACCTGTTCCAGTGCCTCACCACCCTCACAGGAAAGAATTTCTACCTAATATCTCAATCATCTCCCCTCTTTCAGTTTTAAACCGCTACCCCTTGTCCTATTGCTCCACTCCCTGATCAAGAGTCCCTCCCCATCCTTCCTGTTGGCCTCCTTTGGGTACTGGAAGGGTGCTATAAGGTCTCCACGGCGCCTTCTCTTCTCCAGGCTGAACAACCCCACAGCAGGGCTGCTCAGTCGTATCACCAGAAATGCAGGTAGCAATCCTCCCCCTGTAAAGTTACCTAAGCATTTTAAAAATCACGGGAGGTGCAGAGATGGAAGGTAGAGGTGCGGCTGGGGGGCAGAAGGGTACCACTGCAGGGGCTGACTAGGATCCACTGTAGAACCTGCTGCAGGTGTCGACTCCCCATTTTTCTGCCCTTAGCATGATACTGAAAAACCCTCTCATTAGTGATAGCACACTGCAGTTTGTGATGTCACTTTCTGTCATCATTGACTGCTGTTGAGATGAGAAGAAGTGGGTACAGGAATGATAAGATGGGCAAAACGATCAATTTGTGATAGAAGCAGCCACTTGTATTTCCACAGCTGTTTTGAGTATTGCATTCTTACAACCCAACCCAAAACCAAAACCCAAACTAAAAATGTTACCTTGAGAAAGTATTTTTTGAGACTGAATATTTCTGTTCCAACACAACATGACAAGCAAGTTCACTGCTAAGATCCGCGGGCAAGAAGTGACGCATTGTACATAGCAACTTAACCAAAACTATTATGTATGTAGCTGCAGAAAAAGTTAAGTATTCCCAGTTCTGGTAGAAAGTGATTCTTAGCAGCCAATACCTATAGATACACAGACAGATCGACAGACAGACATTGTTGTGGGACATTTCCAGAATACCTACTCAGTAGGAAGTTAATGAAATCTGAAAGAATGTTTAAAGTGGCATCTTAGCTTAGGAAGTTATTTTTCATAGAGAAAAATTACTTGTGTTTCTCCTTATTTATGATGGTGCTTATATACCCTGCTGTGGTCTTAAGGTTTGGTTGTGTGGATTGGTGCTACTGGTTGTCATGGAGAATATTGCACAAAGCCAGACAGCTAAGAGATAAGAGCAGAGGTTTTCAGTGATATTTTGGTTCACTTTGGAATGCTGTATTTAAGTTTAGGGAGCAAATTTATAGGAAAAGCAAAACAAATTATTACAGGCAGAGCTCTTTTTTAACTTCAGAAGGCAGAGGAATGGGGGAGTGATTCCAGACGGTAAACAAGCCATCCCATCTGCAGCAATGACTGGCATGAGCAGCATTCTTTAGGAGCTCAACCTTGAATGGTCCCCAGGGATCAGGTTTCTGGCATATTGCACTCTTGATGGTACAAGAAATTCAAGTTCAGAATTGTTGCATTAACAGCATGTCTCAGTGTCGACATCTTCCCTTTAATCCACTCCCTTGGGGGTCACAATGTGCTCTTTAACTGGTTATTGCCAAACAAGTGTTTATAAAGTATCTGTGGCACGAAAATATAGACCATTTTTTAAAATCAGAGGGCCAAATTTTGCCTTTGCTTCTGCTCCTCCTCAAGGTCCTGGGTTGCCCTTGGGGGTAGTGGGGTTATTTCAATGCAGGGTGTTTCCCTGGTCCCAAGAAGTGGCAGGTATCCCTGTGGCCCAGCGCCTCTGTCCCCTGTGCGATGCTTCTGCATCTCTCACCATGTACAGTGACATGCCAGGTACCTTTGGATGCCTTCCCAGAGAGCGTCGGATGCAGAAATGTAGCGAGAGGGAGAAAATGAGAGGGAAAGCTTACGGGGAGAGGCACAGTTGGATGCTAACACCGGAACGTGCCGCTTTATTTGTCCCCTCATCCTTGTTAGTTTATGTCACAAAAATAGGAGCTTCCTAATGAGGACAGGGGTTGAAAGCTGAAGCGCCAGGAGACCAAAGGTCACTGTAAAGACTCACAGCAGTTTAAAGGCGTGCTTTGCTGCATGTCAGGCCTGGGGAGGAGGGCAGTAAACCTTTTGGAAATTTGGAGCAAGATAATTCTTTAATGAAAAGTGCATATATTTCATATGAATCATCTCTTTGACTCGGTTGAGACAAAGCAGAGGTATTTATTTTCCAGACTGGTATCTTTAAAACTGTCTACAGTTTTGGGTATCGATTCTGACCTCAGGAAGTGTTTTCTGTTCCTTCTATCATCATGAGACAGGATTAAATTACAATTGACTTTACTATGGATTAAATATGTTTGTACTGGATTAATCGCTAATGAAAGTACAACTGCTTTGAAAATTTACCCCACTGCCAAGCTCAGAGTCTACAAATAAGAAATAAATGTTTTCTTGGGTATAATCCACTGGTTTGTTTGCTCAGTTTGTACTATCCGGTCTCATCTCTGCCTTCGCAGTTTTCAAAAATAGCTGTGGATTATTTTTTTTAAGTGCCTCAGAGAGTTTTGGAAACCCATTACCTACTAATTTTAAGGGGAAATGGACGGCTATCTCTTTGAAAACCTCATCTAGGGTGTTTTCACCCTTCTGTGCTTGCTCTTCCCTCCTCTCCCAGCAGTCCTATTTTTAACGCAGAGAGGTCAGCTATCATCTTGACAGACATTCAAGTGCAGCAGACTTCTGGCCTGGCTTGCCTTTCCTTCGAGCGTTGCTGCCAATTCACATCCGCTTTTCAGTCAGCAGCCATGAGATCAGCTGTTCCAGGCTCCGGGAAAGCTCTGCGCCCGGCCAGCATCCTCCCTCTCCCTGCCGTCCCCTCCGGCCGGCCGGCGCAGCTGCGGCACCGCAGGCAGAGACCGACCGGCCCCGGGCGCCAAACCTCAAATGCTAGATGCTGTGTCGGCGGAGCAGATGTCATCTGAAATATTTGGGCAGCACAGGCGGGATTTCTCGGGCCAGACGCTTGGACCAAGCCTCACGTGTAACGCAAGGACTGCTGGGCACGTGCCCCCCAAAATGCGCCTTTCTCCCAAAGCCCAGCGATAACCTCCAGCTCAGCAGCTGATGGGAACCTCTGTGTAGTTTGGGCACGTGAACTGCCGTCGGTGCTGGTCAGGTTTTCCTCTGGGCTCCAGAAAAGAGGACTACCTCGTTTTAATGTTATTCCCAAAACGGAGCGTGCTGGGTAATTTTCTCTGACATTTCTTAGGGGATGCTTCCTGTGGGGACACGCTGGGGTGGGTATTTTTCTTGGCTCCTGCAAGGACTGCGGAGTGGCCGCTGCCCCTCGGGAGGCACCGCTGCCCCAGCACCGAGGAGATGGTGGGAGATGCTCACTCCCAGCCCCACGTGCCAGCCCCACACCTACGCATAGAGCCTGAGCAGGGCTGGAGGCTGCGTGGCACCTACCCTGAGCTGGTAGGTCTCCCAGCCATCTCCGGGTCAAAGCTGTGCTTTTAAAGCCCTTAACAATTAACCATCAGAGGCATCAAACAAGCACAAAGAAAAGTTGCAGGAGTTGAAAACTTTTGACTTCTCTTCCGAAAGGTCTTGACTTATTTATCCTCAAGTAGCTGGTAGGTAAGGTTTATTTTGTGCAATGGATTGCTGATACCCAGTCCATCCTTGCAAAGGATTCAAATCCTTGCAAAGCATTCAAGTCTCAGTGCAGGAAACAGGGAAATTCAAATGGTTTCAAAGCAGAGGCACTGAGTTGTATGGTCGCCTTGGGGCTCCCAGGAGGGAGAATTTTGTCGTGGCCCATGAAAAGCATGCCTGATCTTCAATTGCAGCCCTGTGGCAGGAATGAAAAATGTAAGATGTACTTTTTTCCGGCCAGCATTACAAGATTTAAAGTGCTCAGCAAGATGGCTGGATCCTCAGTTAGTGTCAGTAGAAGTATGTGAAGCAATGGAGCTATGTTTGTTGGTAGCAGCTGAGAGTCATGTGTTTCTCCCTTGTTTTGACTTTTCAGATCTCCTTCCTTCAGGGTGCCAGGGCAGTATTTTGGTTATGGAAAGCAACAAGAATCAAACATGAGGTTACTGAACCACCCTGGCCAAGTCGATGCATGGTGCCCAGGTTAATCTGTAGGTCCCGTGGTTGAGTTGGCTAATAGGAAACACCGAGTGCTCCAGCATCCTCTATTAGCCTGTCCAGCTGGGGTGATTTCCTCCTCTTGCTTTTATTGACTCTTTCTTTTTAAACTAAGGGGGATTTTAGCAGTTAAAAAGAACTGCTTCACACATGCACACATAAATCTTTGTGGACTTTTTCAAGCCATGCTCAGCTTTAATGATAGTCTCCCCTCAACTATGTAAAGATCTATTAATCTTGAGTCAAACTATTAGACAGTCACACTAGAGTGGGTTTTGAATTAAACAAAAATGAAATTAGTTCATGCACCATAATTCCAAGTGCTTTTTCTGTAATGTCTGTGTGTCTAGGACACATGTTTCATCTTAGTTTGCAATTTTAAGTTCATCTCAAGCTGCCCGGCTAGGACTGGAACCAGGTCCGTAAATAACACACTGGTTCTTCATCGATGAAGCAAAATCACTGGCTGCTGAGAGCTGCAGAGCGAGCACTGAGCACGTGGAAGGCACCGCACAGCAGCGTTGCTGGTGCTGTGGTGGCTGAAGAAATGGCTTTGCTGTGCCAGGGCCCCGGGAAGGAGGGAGCAGGGCAGCATCCCGGCCAGCGAGGCACCGCGGTCGCCAAGAACTGGAGGAGGAGTTGCAGCATGGCTCTCCTCGCTGCTGGAGCTGAGGCAGAGCAGCGTGATGGCACTTTATCCGGAGCCACGGAGCCCTGATTGCCAAAGTCCTGTTCCCGTGGTTTAAACCACAAGACCATCCATCCTTCTTCTGCACGCATGAAAGTCATCCTCCTGATGTGTGCAAGTAGCATGTGGTATGCTGGAAATTATAACCTTATCCGGCCAGTAACCATTTTCCTGGAGAAGCGTTTTTTTCCATTTTGGTGACATAAACACCTTGCTGAGAGAGAGGTATGCTATGCAAACCCCTGGCTGTGAATATTGCAGCACCTTTCGTCCCACAAACTTAGGTGGCATGTGGTAACTGTATTTAAACTGTGCAACTTTTAACCAGTAGGTAGCTAAAGTTTCAGATGGGAAACCACAAACCAATAGAGTATAATGACGCTGGTGATAGGGGGAGGAACACGGCCATGTGCTGTAATTACAGTCCAAGAGGCCATCACCGACAGATAAAATGCCACAGTCTGTGGTGGCAGTGGGAAGCCGCACACTGGAACGAAAATGTGCTGTTTGCAACAAAAGCATCTCTGCTGCAGGGGCCGAGTGGATATGTGCATCTCTTAAGCAAGCGAAACGAAACCAAGCAGCTGATTTCATGCAGGGCAACTCCAGGTTTTACTCAGCTATATTTATTTCCAGCAGGAGGAAAAGGTTCAAGGAGTGTACGGGGCTGTAGGCTTATTTGTGCGTTTTCTCCAAACAGCCCCATATTGTAGGAATTACAGCAAAGAAAAATGCTGGGGTAGTTACAGTGGTGGATTATCACCAGTAGAAAATACCAGACATTAAGGGTTTGATATATGTTAACACCGAATATTTTGACAAGGACCAGTAGGAAAAAGCAAAGAGGGGCGTGCATTTCACTTTTTCAAGCAGACCTCTTAGGCTTTGGCAGCAGTGAAAATGTTTACATTAGCCTTGTGTTTCATATGTGATGTATAACTCTTCTTCGAAAAGTTTCTGCGGCGTGACTCGGCCGGACATACTCCCTGGGAAGTAACAGGGAGGCGGCTCTGGCTTCTAAGCTGAAAAGAGAGTTAGTCAGTGGTATGAAGTAATTTAACCGAAGAAGTTAACTGATGATCATCATTTCTTCTGAGCAAAACTCCTTAAGAATGTCATACGTATAAACACTGCCGAGACTTTCTGTGAAGGTTATTGTGAATTATATATAGCTAGCTGGCTCACCAGAGTCAGCCATGAAGAGAGACGACTGAATAACAGAATCAGTGAAAAATATGACAAGGGTGTTGGCAGCAAAAAACCTGCTCGCGTGAATATCACTGTCTGGGAAAAAGGAAGTTTCTTTTTAAATATCAAATTCTCTATGAAGTCATTAACATTTACAAAAATCATGAAAATTCCATTGAAAAGTATTTTTTGTTAAGGAGCTATTTGAGTGAATTGTTTTTTTCAATGAAATTTTTCACTTGGTTCTGTTAAGAACAACGAAAAGGGCTGTACACTCGACTGGTACTAGAACCCCTACTGGTGTTGTAGCCACTAGTTTAACTAACAAATAAAATAAATTCCATTATAATTGCCTGTTTTCACACACCAAAAATATCTACTTTTTTGACTGATTTTTTATTTTTTTTTTTTGTCTGAAGAGGTATCATTTCTGGAGACCTTGGAAAACATTCCTTCAATTTTGCGGTCCGGGAGCATTTAAACAGTCACCGGCTTTCAGTCTTTAAAACTCAAACCATAACTCTTTTACAGAAGGCTTAAGACATATAAGAAACTGTATACAGAGAAACACCAGTGCCCTCACAATGAACGCAACTTCAGTGGTCTGAAATCAAGCACCACAGACTCAGGAAATTCCCTCCCCATAAATCTAATGTCTAATGGCAAAATTATTATGGATATGTTTCATTTGCGAAATCCCTTTTTTTTCCTTCCTTGTTAAACGGAAATATTTGCATGTTGCTTTCCGGTCCGTTTTAATCAAGATCATACCACATCTCACTGCTGATATGCAATGCAGGTTAACTTAATCTTATGAGAGCAACTTCTGGTATTTCCTAATTTCGGAGCCCTTATTTTGTGAATTTACCATTACATTCATTTTAGTATCATTTACATTTACTCTAAAACATCCACATCCATGTTCTACTGATTTTGTTCAATCCTGCATCCTGCTCACTTTTTCCCAGCATTTTAATGAGAAAAAAAAAAAAAAAGGCCAGAGAAGGGTCAACCTTAGAAAAAGTCTGCTCTGCTCTTTGAAACTGAGTAAGCTCAACCACAAAATAAACCACTGTAAAAAATGAATGATGAGATGAGAATACCTTTGCATACATGGCACATGGGAGGAACAAACTAGTCACAAACCATCCAATTGCTTCTAACCACAAGATTTTAACTCTAGCCGGCAGCACTGTTGATACAACCATTCTTAAGACATTTGGAAAATATTCTTAGTATTCGAACACTCTCTTTCCTAACTTAAAAAGCGTAATGCAAGAAACCAGGCACCAGTAAGAGAGTTAATCCTAGTCTGACTTACTTTAGGAACAAAATTCTCATTGACTTCAAGCTTGCATGGCTTCCAAACTAACAAAGAATAACAGCAATAGGTCCATAACAAAACATTCCTAATGTATTAAAATTAGTATTAGTATTACAATGGAAGATTTGATTTTTTTTTATGTGCTTCACAGCAGCAATGCTTGTCTTTTTTACCTTGAGGCTACAATGTTGAAATCGACAAATACAGCAACCTTGCTTAGGTCTAATTCTCCTACTTATACTTATACAATTTTACAGCTATGCTTATTTCCAAATCAAAATTAGTTCTGAGTTTCTTAGGTAGATTCCACACTGCTTTAGAAGATGAGATGCTTAAAAAAGATTTTTTCTACGTTCCTTTCTGCAGTATTCTGATATTTTCCTTTTGTTCTGGATGTAATTATAGGAGATTTTACATTATAGCACATTCATCTGGATAGCTATAAAAATGAAAGAAAAATACAAATATGAAATATAAAATGGGGATATGACTTTGCAGTTCCCATTCTGTGGTGTCTGACTGGCCCCCTATAATTTGCTGGATTTGACTGCGGCGGCTTATCGGCATGGGTGGTGGAGTTTGTCGTGCCTCTGATCCAGACGGCTGAACGGGGTGATGGTGAAGCCATCTCTCGTGGGGCTGACTCCCCTCCCCTCGCTCCCGTGTCCCTCTGCCACAGCTCAGGGGTCCCTTCTGCATCAGGCAGGGGGCCCTTCTACATCCTCTACAGAGGAGAGGGGGGGGATTGTCAGTGAGGCAACAGGGTACTGCAACATTTAATGTTTTGATGTGTTGAGTACAAAAGACATTTCTTTAATTTCTGCATTTGTGTGGTTCCTGTAACGACAGGAAGCACTCGGGTCAGACACTTCCCACAACTGGGAGGCGAGCAGGCCAAGGGACCTTTGTCTCGCTCTGACTCCTCTCGCCGGGGTTTGCTCACCAGGGAACACCTACCCCTTTGCTCAGTAATGCATAGCAAAGATATTAAAGAGCCTACATGAAAAAAAATGTGCTGTGTCTACTTATTTTAGATAAAAAGAGGGTCATATTCTTGTTAGAGTTGATACCTGTGTCGCTTCAAAGGGTATATGGAGATGCAGGTGTATAGAGATGCAATGGCTCCTTTTGAGGGCTCGGCACTCTTTTACTCCAGGCAGATGAGGTAAGACCCATCATTTCCCTGCCTCATTGACGTGGAGAGAAACGTGAGCTCGTAAAGTATTAAATCCCATCGTCTGCATCCCCTCTGGGAGCACCATCCCTCCATCGGCGAAGCACCCGCTGTGGCCAAGCCAACAGGGCAAGGGGGGGTTTGCAAGAGGAGGTCCCAGGCAGGGAAAGGGTGCGAGGGGGAGCCGAGCAGCAAAGCACCTCCTCCAGCATCAACAGCCCAGCCAGAAACCAGATCCCAGGCCCTGAGCCACCGGGCCACACAGAGACTAGTCTAAATTTCATGCGCTCTCCTCAAATGATGATGTAATTTATAACTTATCCAGAGCGGACAAAAATTAATGACTAAGCGGCTTGTTTCAACTCACGCCAGTCATGCTATCAGCTTTGTTCAGCATCAGACGTGGCTTTCAGCAGGGCTGGGGAGGGGGGCTGAAGGCGTTGCTGTCTCTTTCTCTTGTTCCCATCATATCCATGTCACGCTCTCGCGTGCCGAGCACCGTGTTAGCAATAGCGCAGGCATATGGCTATGCTCCTCCGGTATCAAGTAACAACCTTTGCAAGCTTGGTGTAAGGAAGGAAATAGCTAGGGAAAAGGGGAAATGAAAATCGGTAGAGAAAAAATCCCACATAAAAATAGGGAGAATGTTAGTAAAGTGGAGCTTATGATTCAGTTTTGTAACCGCAGCTTCAAGGTCCTGATTTCTGAACAGGATGTGACTTAATGCTCTTGTGGGGACTATCTACCAAAAAAACAAAAACCAACATCATCTCTTTGCCACTCATGGAGAAAAGTATCAGTTTCTGCTTTTTATGAAAAAGAGACAGATGGTCATTTTCTGTGTATTTACATCAGCAAACAGAGCAATCATGAAAGCCAAACTTCTGTTATCTCTTTGGGTGAGTGCATCCTTCTGAACCCTTCAAGTCTAATTCTTTATTGAAAAGTAAAAAACCCCATGCCTACTCAGCACATCTTTTCCATTGGTATACTTAGAGTTACAGCTAATTCTCAGTACAAAAATGTGTGTCATCTCCTGCATTGTTATCCCATTCCTGTCAGCCTGCAGACCCAGCAGGGAAGCTGGGCTCCTTCACTTCGCCAACGCAACTGTTAACCACTGCAAATTGCAGAAGATTAAATGGTGGCAACCAAAAGCCTTACTGCCGGCCAGCCGAAGTGTCAGAACCTGTCCACGCTGTCACTGCGGTACAGAGCGACTTGCTGAATTTCAGCTCTTGCCTGGGTTACGGTAACCTCAGCTGAGAAGTGATTGCTGGCCAAGGCTCTGCAGTGTAGTTCTTAGCTGCGGTCTAGCGAGAGCTGAAGCACCACGCAGCCCCATGTTTGCAGCCCAGATCATGCACTCGCTTAAGCAGATGCTGCTTGGAGCACCAGGCATGTTGCTGTCTCCCGCCCTCTCCGCAGGGTCCAGCCCTTCTCTGGAAAAATGGGTGCCCAACAAGCAAAGAGGTGGAGAGTTGGACGGCAAGAGAAGGTGAGGAAGATACTGATACCACTGCCGCCGTGCATTCGAGAGTCGACTTTCTCCCGTAAAACCTTCCTCAGGCTGAAGGTGCTCAAGAGTGACGATCTCACCAGCCAAGGGCAAGTGCCACAGCTCTGCATCCATGACTCAGGACTGTCCTTTGCAGAACAGCTTAAGAGACTAGAGTGAGAAGGTAAGGGTAAATTGAGAAATATTTCTGGAGATGCTGCCTATGCATGTTCATTTGGCAGTTCATTGGTTCAAAAACAGAAATGGCTTTACTGTACCGTAGGCAAGTAATAAAGCCTCCCCTTAAAAGGAGGGCCTTCCTTAAAAGGAATCCAGAAGCTCATTTTGAGTGAGTTGTTCACTGCCTGCTGGGTACCTTAAAAGCCCAAAGGACCTCGAAGCTTGAGAGCTGCATGTGAACAATAACTGGAACAGCACTTCAGAGGAATATTTGCATGGGAATATTTGCAGAATTACTGTGTGCAGTGACTGGTTGGTGATGGCCTCTGTCAGTCTGGGTTCTGACCCAGTCACACAGGAGAAAGTAGAGCTGGGATCTCAGGAAGTCTTAGGGACTGAAGAGCTTGGACCTCTTCTGCCTCAATGGTATGCATAAACCATTCCTGTCTAAGCTGTACTAAAAACTGCTAAAGCTCAGGCAAAGTCTATATGAAAAACCATAGAGAACAGCATAAATCCTCCTCTTTCTACCTTTTTTTTTACCTATTATTTTGTAAGAAAATAGACATTTTTCTCTCCATTGGGATTTTTGTCTGTGAGACATCCTTATACCTAAGTCAGTTTGAGTTTGACAGACAAGGTAATCACAGCAGACAAGCATCTAGTAGGCTTAGAAACACCATCATATGCAGTGATGGTCTGAAGGGAAACTGTCTTTTCCGGTTCCTCCTATTAGGTATATGTATGTAACGTACCTAAATAAGTCATTTGTTATACTATTTTTTAACAATTACTTCTGGGGGGACCCCTAAGCTTTCTCCAGTCAGTGCCACAAATATAAAGTGCTGTATAGCATGTATAAGCTCTTTTTTCCCTGGCAACTTTTACAGTCCAGCAGTGGATGGATCAAATCTGTTGTTTTATATCTACTTTTCTTTATTGGTCACATGGAGTTACCTAAAAAGTAAGCCAGGGCATAGGGCGCCTTTTGAAATAAGTGCAGAAGAAGTCCTGCTACACTTGCAGCATGACTTAAAATAAGAAAGTTCAAGATAAATCTTTACGATCAAAGCTTGACACTGTTGAACTTGCCACTATGTGATTAAAGCTGCCCATAGTCTTACTGCGCAGTGCCATCGGAGCACTGTACTCCTTGCACCTGATATCTTCCCAGTCTTCAAAACATGGATCATCCCAACACTCTGTAGGTGAAGATAGATAGGATGCTTGCTCTTCATTTAGCAATCGCCACAGATTTACAAAGGTGAAATATGCTTGACAAACTTGCTATCCTTCTGTAATGACAGGAATAGCACGTTGGATGGAGGGCCAACAGTGCATATAATTTAAATCGACTATGTCAAGGCCTTTGTCACTGTGTCAGATAACATCCTCACAGGCAAACTGATAAGTATGGACTAGGAAATGGACAACGATATGTTTTGAACAATTCACTGTCTCAGTGAGATGGCTCCACAACTCGGCTTAAGGGATTGTGATCAGTGGCATGAAGTCCAGCAGAAGGATGGTCACTACTAGTGTACCCCAGGGGTCCGTACTGGGGCCAATACTATTTAACCTCTCCATTAGTGACCTGGACAACAGGGCAGAGTGAACCCTCATCAAGTCTGCAGATGATACAAAACTGGGAGGCATGGTTGGTACACCAGGTGGTTGTGCTGCCATTCGGAGGGGCCCAAACAGGCTGGGCATCAAGAAACAAACCTTGTGAATTTCGACAATGGGAAGTGCCAGTTCTTGCACTTGGAGAGGAATAACCCCAAGCAGCAGTACAGGCTGAGGGCCACACAACTGGAAAGCAGCTTTACAGAGAAGGACATCCAGGTCCTGGTGGGAAACAAGTTGAACATGAGCAAGCAATTGTGTGAACCCTTATGCCAACAACATCCTGGGCTGCGTCAGGCGGAATGTTGTCAGGAGGTTGAGGAAAGTGACCTTTCCTCTCAACTCAGCACTGGTGAGGTCACATATGGAGCGCTGTGTCCCATCTGACTTCCCCAGTATGTGAGAAATAGAGACACACTGGAGCAAGTCCACTGAAGGGCGACAAAGATGCTTAAGGAACTGAAGCATCTGCCATACGAGGAGAGGCTGAGAGAGCTGAGTCTGTTCAGCCTGGAGAAGAGCAAGGCTCAGGGGCATCTTATCTATGTGTATACATACCTGAAGGGAGTGTGTAAAGAAGATGGAGCCAGTCTCTTCCCAATGGTGCCCAGTGACAAGACAAAAGGCAATGGGCACAAACTGAAACACAAGAAATTCTGATTAAGCATAACATTATTTTTTTTTCTGTTAAATTGATCAAACACTGAAACAGGGTAGTCAGAGAGATTTGGGGGTCTCCGTCCCTGAAGATGTTTAAAACTGGGTAGATGTGGTCCTGAGCAACCAGCTCTAACTGACCCTGCTTGACCAGGGGGATTGGACTACACAGTCCAACCTCAGTGATTCTGTGACTCGCTGAAACCACACCTACACCATAATGTTCACATAGACACTAAAATGAACTATAAAATACTGTGGTGTCCCATGTAGGGGAAGGAATTCTAATTCGGCACCTACAATACCAGTATGAAGCCTGGGAGAGCAGGACAACTCAGACAGGGTTCCACAGCAGTCAGCGTATTGACATTCCCACACTCCCACCTTGCGCACATGTCCTGGCTCTCTGGCGGGAGAGATTTCTTCTGCAAACTGACCCACTGCAAAGCAAAAAGAGATGTTGAGATTCATTGAGTCAGGAAGAGCCAGCAAGAAGGATCATGGCTCCTTGGGCAAGGGAGAGCCCTGAGTTTGGGTTCTTGTCGTAAGGATGCCCAATGCAGAAATCACAGAATCACAGAATCTTCAGAGTTGGAAGGGACCTCTAGAGATCATCTAGTCCAACTCCCCTGCTAGAGCAGGATTACCTAAAGCACATCCCTCAGGGCTGCATCCAGGCGGGTCTTGAAAATCTCCAGAGAAGGGGACTCCACAACCTCCCTGGGCAGCCTGTTCCAGTGCTCTGTCACCCTCACCGTAAAGAAGTTTTTCCGTGTATTTGAACGGAACTTCCTATGTTCTAGCTTGTGCCCATTGCCCCTTGTCCTGTCGCTGGGAACCATTGAAAAGAGCCTGGCTCCGTCCTCCTTAAACCCACCCTTTAGGTACTTGTAAACATTAATCAGGTCCCCCCTCAACCTTCTCCTCTCCAGGCTAAAGAGTCCCAGCTCTTTCAGCCTTTCCTCATAAGGGAGGTGCTCCAGTCCCATAATCATCTTGGTTGCCCTTCGCTGGACTCGCTCCAGTAGTTCCCTGTCCCTCTTGAACTGGGGAGCCCAAAACTGGACACAGTACTCCAGTTGTGGCCTCACCAGTGCAGAGTAGAGGGGGAGAATGACCTCCCTCAACCTACTGGCCACAGTCTTCCCTATGCAGCCCAGGATGCCATTGGCCTTCTTGGCGACAAGGGCACACTGCTGGCTCATGGATAATTTGCTGTCTACTAGGACCCCCAGGTCCTTCTCCTCAGAGCTGCTTCCCAGCATGTCCGCCCCTAACATATACTGGTGTTTGGCATTCTTCCTTCCCAGGTGCAGGACCCTACACTTGCTTTTGTCGAACCTCATTAGGTTCTTCTCTGCCCAGCTCTCCAGCCTGTCCAGGTCACGCTGGATAGCAGCACGGCCCTCTGGAGTGTCAGCCACCCCTCCCAGCTTGGTATCATCAGCAAACTTGCTGAGGATACACTCTGTCCCCTCATCTAGGTCATTAATGAATATCTGTTCCCAGATCATGAAAGCATTCCTTTCTCAGGTGTCTGTATTGCTGGGTTGTTCACTCTTCTTTGCCCTCCTTCTTTGGCTACAGCTTTGTAGGGCCAAGTGGCTCAGCTCCAGTGAGAAGGGCACAGGAAGATCCTTTTTCTCAAAAGCCTGTCATTTTGGTTGAGAATCTGTCGGGGAAGCAGAGATATACATTTGAGCTCTCCCAAGATGAGGTGGATGTTAAGCCCAGATCTCCCCCTCTCTGGATGAGTGCTTTAGCCACAGAGAAGCAGGGCAACTTCTGTCCTTTTGAAGAAAAGCTGCAGTCTGCTGTGTTTTTCAGGGCACTCATTTGTTTTGCTGGGTGTCAGCTGTGCTAAGGATGCCAGAGAATGTCTCAGAAATGCCAGATTTGAGATCTGATTTTTGCTGAGGCATGTGAGAGAAGCAACAAGCCCTGTGGAGATAGCAGCAGGTTAAGTCATGTGCTTTAGGTGGTTTAAAACGTGATGGACAAACACGGCATGGGAGGTGGCACTCAGGATCACATGGGGATCACATGGGGAGCCTTCACTATTTCTTAGTCCTGTGTGAGGTGCCCTGGTTCCTCGGTGACTTCACCCTGGTTAGCCTGCCCAGGGTCACATTTCTGCATGATCGTATGATTCCAGCAAGTCATCATTTTCACCTTTGAAAACAGCCCTAGATGGCTACCTGAGCACCATATGCTTGAAAGTCCTTCTTAAGGTCTTGGAATGTGTTTTGCTTTTTTTTCTTTTCTTTCTTCCCCAGATGTGTACAGGCCTTGGTGAATATAAGCCATGGGGACAAGTAGTGCATCATGTAGGATTTGGGGCAGATAGGAGCAGATACCATTGCCCTACACATCCGACAGATGTTCAGATCTCCCCATTCTGTTCCCAGGTACTTTGGTCTGTATCAGGAGCAAGCCCATCATATTCTGCCCACAGTGCCTTTTATCCCCTTTATTATTCCTCAGCTCTAACCCACAAGACATTTCAAACATTAGAAATGGTTCAGTGCATAATGGTTTTCAAAAACATGCTGTATCTCTCTCTAAATGAGAAAAATAAATATCTAGGGAGCTTTTGCACATGTCAACAGTACTCAGTGAAGCAATATGTGTAGGCAGCACTGGAAACAGTGACAAAGTGAGTATCTGTGCATAACTTGGTAATAATATCATCACCGTCTAGACAACTCAACAATTAGCATCCAGACATACCGAAGCCTTCTTTAAGAAGTCTCCAACAATAAAAAAATATGCCTCCATGGGGAAGAAAGCCACAGCTCTCTCTCTGCTACCTTGCACATGCACATTTAAGTTTAATTTCATTTAAAAGGTTGCTTTCCAAGATGAGCCGCTTTTCTCAAGGCCACTGCTGAGTGCATGTTTGCAAAAACTACAATTGATGAAGATCTTCCTGTTAAAACATCTGTTTTAATATTCTCTGTGTATAGCAGTCGCTAGGCAAAACTCTGTTTGATATGGTAATTCCCATGTACTTCCTGGGCTGCTTCTCCCTTTTTATTTGCTTTGAAAAATGTTATCTTCAAAACTGTACCAATATTCAGGAAAACTCAGGAAAAATAAAGACTTTTTGCACAAGGCTATGACTTCCAGTGAGACATTTTTAAAAGCCCTATCCCAAGACTTGACCTTTCTCTAATGCACAGGCCCAAGTCTGGTCTCACTTCCTCATTTTTGCCTGTCCACCAAAGACAGCCGTATTACACAGAGATAAGCCCAAGGCAAAGGCAGAACAATGCCCTCAGATTTTATTGACACGGGAGTTTTATTGTCTGTGCTGCGGACTTTGTCCCAGAAGGCAGAATGATATTAGATCCTTCTTATCCAGAGGACTGATATACAGAGGGAGGCAGAAAATTCTGCAAAACCCCAGGTTATTCCAGCTGAAGGCAAGGCTTCTCTCTTCCTGCCTCTCATGACTCTGCCTCACTAAGGGTTGCAGCCATCTGGGAGCCTTTGTCAATAGGACCCAGTTCTGGCTGGGGGCACCACGAACCCCCCTGGAAGGGTTAGGGCTAGGCACCACAGCTGCAGCGTGGAAAAATGCATGCCACCTAGGAATGAAGTGAGGAGTCCCTGTTTCACATTTAAAGCAGTGAAGATGTGTGTGTGTGATTGCTAATGACATCAGCAGCACCTCCATTGCAGCAACTGGTAGCGATGATGGCTAAGGCATGTTTTCCTTCAGTGGTCAAATGCCAAGACAAACAGGAATGCTTTAAGTCATCACTACCTTTCCATCCCACATAAGCTGAACTATGTTGGGAAACAGGGCCCCAAGGTGCCTTTGGCCCCTTGGTGGGTTGCAGGCCAATCATGGAGTTGGCTTTTAATTCTTCCTCATTTTGAGGACCAGCCCCAAAGTGCTCAAACTGTGAATCATACTCTGCTGCTGCTCTGAGTGCATCTGATGGCTCCACAGCTCCTTTTCCCAGTGAGCAATATGAGCAATAACCCAAAGATGTAGAAAGGTTGTCAGAACATCACAGGGCAGTAACAGAAAGGCATTTCTGTTCAGTACTTCCCACTGACATAAAATAGGAGCAGGGTGAAGTGGTTCAGACTAAACCGGTAGTTGGCCCTGCAGTTTTTGGAAGTGGGAGAAACCATGTGCCACATTTTTCATGTCTGTTAGCATAAGCTCTTTGTTCTTAGCACTGTCAATGTCTCCAAGGTAGACAGGGCTTAAAAAATATGTGTCTTTTCCTTGGGCAGTTCAGCCTGACTGCAACGTCCATGGAAATGCTATACTCATGAAATCAGGAGGGTCAATAGTTGAGCTAAGTATGTCTAAGGTTTGTTTATGACTAGGAGAAAAAACATGCGAGTGAAACTCCCACCCTGAGTTCTGTAGATGACATGAACATTTTGTTGAAATGTCTTTCCACACCCAGTGGTAAGGAAAAAAAACAGTGGTCAATATTTCAGAGGTTCAGACTTGGGAGGGGATAGGACTCACCAGCACTTGCTGTGCTCCAGCTTGAAGCCAAGTTTAGATATGAACAACTGAATATAGTGCAGTAAAAGGCTACTTGCTGTTCCCCCTTTCCCCCCCAGCCCTGTGTTTCAGCCCTCTTAGGATCAGCTAATCAATGACAGGCTCGGATAGGCAGTGAGATAACTCTGTGAGTGTGTGTGTATGTGGATGTCTATAGGGAAAACGTCCTCCTGATCACCTATGGTCAGCCAACTGCTGTTTATTTTCCCTGCAAATGAGAAAACACAAAATCTTCTTCCATTCCCTAAAATGATCTGGATTTTTTCCTCATTGCCCCAGGAAGCCACACACCATATATTTCTGCAAGTACTTCACTTACAGTGCAGGCTGAACACTGACCATACTAACATGCATCCATGGTCCCCTGGAGAGAGCCGTCTAGGAAGGCTTGTGGTGTTTGCACTGAGTTTCAGCAATCCGTTTCACTCCCCTGGCCTCCTGGCTTATTACCTGGTGATTCCAACCTGTATTTAGCTGTGCTTGTTTCCCTTAAAGGAGCAAGTCAGGCAATTGAAGAGGAGCCCGAAACCATCATGACAGTATAAGCGTCCACTTATCTTGGGGAATCCCGGCACATGGCCGCTACAATGGGCGGCATTTCCCTCACTGGCAGCCACCCACCCCTTTCTGTTTTCACATTAGGCGGGCGATTCTGCAGGAGGAGGGGGAGAGGGGATTATGGGTGTCATGACAGGTGGATGCTCCTCACACGCCCCCACTACAAGTTGCCTTTTCCAGACCAAGTACCTCGTTGCTTGCTCGGCCACTGTATTTTTTCAGAGGGTATCCTCTGGTATGCTGTAAGCTGTTTCTGTCACAACACTTTTCCGTGTTTTGAGAGAGACAGTTTTCTTTGCGGGAATGCCCACAGAATGGGAAATGTTTTGTCTGAGTTTCATTTTCATTGTGGTTTGTTTAGGCTTTAATATGTACGTCAATTCCGACAATATGTTATATTCTTTGTTCCTCATTTAAAGTCAGAAATGTCCGCCTGCAAAATGTATGGCAGTAATTGCACAGAGAGCAGCTACTGTCTTACAAAAGCTCCTTTTCCCTCTTGATTAGGCTGGTGGTGTCCTGTGCTGTATTTTTCTCCCCAGGCTGGTGGGCTGGTGTACGTCAGGGGCCCGGCGCTGCCGGAGCATTCCTTCCCCAGGCTCCTTCAAAAGGCTCCTTGTGTGGCATGGCTGGATGCTCTTCAACAGATCAGCTCAGGACTCACTCCTGAAACTAACTCTGTGAGACACTTGACCATCGCTGTCTTCAGTGTTGCTCTGGAAATGAAGCCATCATTGATCAAGTATTGGCAACCTGTGCTCCTGATGAACATCACGTACCTGATGCTGAATTTCTCATGTAGCAAGATAATCCTTCACCTCAAGGAAGTGCGCAGGACTCGGGACTCTAGTTTCTCTGAGGGCTCTGAGGTGCTTTATGATATGTGGGGAAAAGAAGAGTGAATTCCAAGTGCAGTTGTCCCATTTGGGGTTTTAGAGAGTGTGAAAGCTGAAGCAAAAAGCAGTGAGGCCATCAGTGTGTCTAACTGGGGTGGCAGGTAAGAAAAGCCCTCTGTGTTAGTGCTGCCTTTTGGATGTCAAAGCAGCCCTGGAATGCTCTCCCTGATGTCAGGAGAAGCATGTGTCTTGGCCATTGATCTGAAGTATTTTTTAAGGGGAATGCTCTAGTCTGGAAAATTATTATACTCCTTCGCAGACATATTTGTGAAATCAGAACATCCCCACGTAGGACATTATTTCATCTCTGCATACCTTCAGACTTTCCCCCTAGACCATTTGGGGAACACTTCAGACAATGCAGAAGCATCTGAGGACGCCAAAGGAGGGCAGGGAGGCAGAGAAGAATTCCACTTCCCAACTCAGAGTGAAACCAATGGCCCTATTCCAGACAAGCTACTGGCCTGAAGAAAAGAAGGAAGGAGACACTTGGTTTTAGCCTCTTTCCCACTCCTGGGTGACGTGCAACCAGCTGTTGCCTTCACAGTCTTTAGGGAGCGCAGTGCGCACTTTAATTCATCATGGGCTGCTTCTCTGGGAGATCAGGTCGAGAGAAGAGAGGGGATCAGTGAAGCAACTCCCAGACCAAGTTTTCAAACAATCAAAGCACAAAGACGTCCTTGAAAAGCTCCTCATTAGAGAGTTATTTGAAACTTAGCTTGTCTGTGTAAGTAAAGGATGGAAAACTCCTTACCAATTCTTTCAGCACAGCTTGCAAAAAAAAAAAAAAAAAAAAGCCCTTATAACTGACTCATGTTCCTTTAAGAGGGGTTTCCTATCAAATCCCTTGTGATCCCAGTTGCTGAAGGCAGCAGATTCCAGAAAAACTTCTTTCACCAATGGATACAATTCATCCTATTAAAAAAAAACCAACCAACTCTGGCTGTCCTGACTGTGTAGGTGGGTGAGAAAATGTTAACAGCTGCGCTCACGAATCTCCACTGGAGGAGCAAGCTGCCAAAAATACTTGTACTGTGAACAACTGTTCTAAATTTGGTTACCTGCTTTGTATTACTCAGTAGTCGGGCTCTCTTCTTGCTCTTATCCTATTAGATACATAAAGCACAAACACAAACCCCCTTCCATCAAAGACAGATGATTCCACAAGCTGTCATCAGGAACGCGGGGAATGGCAGCATTTGCTACACAATCAAGGGTTTGCAGTGTTTTTGACAAATGAGGAGGAAGCAACTCATTTGGCTCTAGGGGAGCTCTGATGACAGCCCTGCAGGAGAGCTGAGCCTGAGGGTGACAGAGGGCTGAGGCACTCTGCCCTCCCTGAGACTGGAGCCCCAGGTCCTGCTCCTTCACCCCTGCAGGAGCGGGGAGAGGTGGTGGGCTGCCGCCTCACCCTGCAGAGACCCCCATCTCAGTCCTTGGCTCCTTCAGCGATGGATCGAGCACATCCAAATACACGCCTTTGGGCTGAGCTGGAAGACTAATGCCAGCGTGAGAAGAGTTTGCCGCCTTCTTGGTGATGGAGGAGGACGCTTGTACCTTAACCCCATTGAAAAGTGCCAAGCTACCCTCCCATCCGTTACCCAGAGCACTTCCAGTTTGCTGCTGCCTGGTGCCCTGTGGTTTGCAACCACAACTTCTACTGTAGCTGGCTGCGAGCTCACTGCAGCAGAGATGGTCTGGTAAGGGGGTATTCACCTGGTACGCTGCGTCTTCATATTTGACTGGGAATCGCCCTCGTGCCATGGTGCAGCACTGCCAGTGCTAAGGGACTGCTGAGTTCACGGCAAAACATAACTTTTTCCCTTTTTAAAAAAGGATACTTTGCCACTGAGACGCAATAACTGCTGTTGCTTATGGACCGCATCTTTAGCCTGGGTTGTTTTTTTTTTTTTTTTTTTTTTGAAAACGTAGCCTTCAATTTTCTGGATGAAATGCTTTGTTCTCAATTAACTGTAGATGCAATTTAATGAGTAGGCCAAACGGTGGTAGTTAGGCACATAACCAACATCTGGAATGTGCAGGATTAGTGTCTTAGTTAAGACCCTTTAATTAAAATGAGGTCATTCAGTCCTCCCTTCTCTCTTCGTGCAGATGATGTATGTTTAATACTGAGCACTTGCTGATATGTTATTAGGATCACATAAGCTGTCTATTAAGTACCAAGGAAATTGTAGCTTTGATGTGTCAGGTACCTAATGAAGATGAAATTCAGGCTGGGAGCGGTATCATGTCAGAGTGCAGAAAAGATCTTTCTGCAAGCTTTTCTCAGTCTTTCATATAAAGCTCATTGCTTCAGTAAAAAAACCTGTCAGTAAACTCTCTTTCTAGGACAGTCACAGAAGGTGCCCATTTAAGGAGCACCAACACATTATTCAGATACTCTGGATTGCCGTGACTGTTCACGGGACCCCTTGAGCATCTCTTCCCCCGCCATAACACCGCTCAGAGAATGCCCTGTAATTGGCACATTTCTCAAATGAAATCTGTAACTGTTCTTCCAAAGTCCATAGCGCTCTTGGCCAGTGATTGGTAACTAACGTTGTCCTAAATAGAGTCCAACGTGGCAAATACTGGTTTTCCCATTTCACTTCTTTTTTTTTTTTTGAGATGACATTTGTCCCATCTCTGGAGCAAAGCAAGGCGGGCGGGACTTGACCTTTCCTACCTAGCTGACTGGAAGGGAGATGTCCCCCCTGAACTGGTCATCCAGGCTCTCTCTGTTATCAACAAGGAGGCATAAGCATCGATGATTCATCTTACCTGTCCAGGACACCCAGCTTGGGTTGGGGTAAATTGTCCCCTGGTAGAGTCTTTCTCTCCGTCTCCCTCCCCAGGAGGGGACGTGGACTGTATGTGTAGCTTTGAACATGAAGTCGGAGGCTGGCTAAAGTGCTGTGTACTGATGCACACTGCAGATAGCTGCAGCTCAGCAGGGCATAGAGACCTTCTCGCTGGGGCAGCCTGGCCGTGCCCCAGTTACTGCAGCTGGTGAAGGGGGAGCTGGGGCTGCCGTAGGTCCTGCATCAGCCTGATAGTCCTGGTCAGGAAGCTGCACCTCTGGTCCCAGAGCAGGAGGCAATGAATCTTGTAGTATCTCCACAAGAACAGTGACATTTTGGTTAGGGCTTCATGACTATCAGTCACTTGTGGCAGGGTAGGAAATGTGCGTGTGTATGTGGAGGAGAGGACAAGAAGAAAATTCAGGCATTGTGCAAAGTTATAAAATTACCACGTGGTGCCTAGAAAATGCTCATACTGCAAAACTCTCGGACTTGTACTGACTGCTCAGACAATGTGATGTCAGTATCAGCCTGATAGGCAACCTGCATCAGGAAATAACTCCTCTGACACTGGTAGGTTTGTGCTATGCTGATGCTGGGGTTGATAGAAGTCATGCAACACACGCCAAAAAAACCCCAGTGAGACCAGCAGGTCATCAGGACCTACAGCAGCTCAAGTTAGACCAGTGGCTACATCTCTGTGGTATACGTTGTGCCCAGGTGCTGTGGTTTGGCTTTGGGTCTGCGGATGCTTGATCCTCAGCTGTGTCTGAACAGCATTTAGTTCACCTTGGGGACTGGAGGAATAACGGCTCTGTGTTACATTTACCCCTCCTCTCCTTCTGAATCTCAGCCTTGAGGCTGAGATAGTTTACACTTGTATGCTTCTGACCTTAGAGAGGTATTCCAGCACCTGGGGATGCCACCCATATTTTCTGGCCCCAGGTATGTCCCAGCAGACAGGGACCTCTTTGCGAGTACCCAGACTGAGCCTCTGCATGACTTCACATGGGACAGACGCCCACCCCATCCTGGAGACATCTTTTGGACCACTTTGCCCCACAGTCTTGGTAAAAGTCTGGCCTGCAGGAGCCAAATGCAACCTGCATATTAGATATGCAGAAGAAAACCTTGTGCCATGAGTGTGTGTGCAAGGAAGCAGGCAGGTTGTCGCTCTGCTAATGCAGTATTTGTGAGTTCAGTGTCAAATGAAAACAAATGGCAAGAGGGCAATCTGACAGATGTGGACATATGTAATCAAGAATGAGCCTGTAAATTACACGACAGAAGAAGCCTCACCCTGCTGATGCTGTTGAGGGAATGCCTGTGCCCTGCACTTGGATTTGGGGACAGCTAGGGAGATACAGACGGGCTGCGGGAAATACTAGTTAACGGTCTGAATTTCTCTCATGCTCATTCTGGCTCTTAGAGATGAATGGGATTCTCCTAAGATCATATCAGAGGACCGTAGATAATTTTGTGAGTGCAGGAAGTATGCAGTATTCCTACCAGTGGCCAGGCTGGCAAACTTTGTTAATAAAATCCATGGACATTGTGACAATTAGTGAAAAAAATACAGGCTTTTATTTCCTGTTGCCTACCTCTCCCTCCTCTTCTCTTCCAGGGGAGCCTTAGGAACTGCAGGAGCTGCTAAATCTCCATCATTAGAAGAACAGCAGACACAGGCCAGAATTGACTTTGCTAACTTTAGAAATACTTTTTTTTTCCCAAGAGTCTGCAGACATCCAGCATGCAAAGGCTTCGGTTTTATTAGCTCATCACTATGTCAAGATCCTACAAGAAAGTCATTCTACCATTATCTATACAAAATGAATTAGATGAGGGAATGAAAAGGGCTTCAAAAGGTAAAGACAGATATACATTTAGTTTCCTAAATGTCAGAATGAGGCAGCTTCTGTCTTCTGTCATGATACTGAAGAAAAATGTTTTATTACTCTAGTGGTTTAATTTGTTAAAACTATTTATGTCCACAGGACAGGCATTGTCTTCCTTGTCTTTAAATGATCCTAAACCCCAGAGGAAATAAGAATTAAATGAATGAAGAATTAAAAAAAATTGCCCTTTTTTGTAGAAGATTTTGTTGGTGGGGGTGCTTGTCTGGCCAATTTTATTACTTGTGCAGGATGAGAAACATTAATACTTCTTTTGTAATGATGGGACATGGAGAGAGAAGGGATTAAAAAAGAAAGAATGGAAAAAAAAATTAAAGTAAAGATTTGATTTTCATTCAAGCACAAAAATCCACAACTGAAATTACGCTTCCACCTCAGCAACCCTTTTATGGGATCTTGGATGCTTAGGGATGTTTGTGTAATTGCTTCTTGTAAATGATCTTCTACTCTGCAACACTTTACAGTAAACCACTTTCCTTTGCCATCTGTTATCCAGTTGTTTTAACTGGGTTTCCAGTTATTTGTATCAGTCATTTACAAGAACCTTTTTAACCTCCATAAAATGAAATAATTGAAGCCTATCTTCTCGACTCCTTTAGCAGAGGGTTGATAAGTGTTTTAACACTGAGAGACTGAGGGTTAAAATTCAGTGTGTGATAAAGAAGCGGTAATTTGTAAATCAGCACCGAGGAACCTGGCATTGCCAAAATTCTTCTTTCTGAAAGCTCTGAGCATACATGTTTAATTGGAGAAAGCAGTCCGGGGGACCTGCAGATGATTTTTCATCTCTAGGTCACTCTTTGAACATGTGCCATTACCAGCCACTGGCTGGTCAATGCAAATGAATTTAGCGACTGAAAACATGGTTTGTCAAACACAGAGGTGCTTCACGCCTTTCCATAAAACTGGGTTTGGTGACAGTGAAATTTCTGAAAACTGGGAGGTAAAGAGTTAAGGTATCCTGCAGCCTGCCGGAGGCTATCCCCAGGGTGGAGCAGGCTGTGATAGAGGGTGGCTTTGAGGCCACGAAGGCATCTGTAGTACGACTTCACAACAGATAGAGTCATTTTAAGAGTGGCTGAGAGAAGACAGCCTTTTTCTCCACCTCCCTTTCCTGTTATCTACCACAACATAACAGCCTCTGCTCCTCCTCCCTTTCCCCTTGCGTCGGTGAGGTTTGCAGTTCAAAAATGACTAGCACGTGGAGGCACTTGCTGAGGCACACACGTATATTGACCGATTCACTCACACGGTGCCAAAAATGGGACTCTGGCCATCTGCCATCCAAGAGCCACCATGGAAAGCCCCAGATTTCGGGGCAAGAGGAGGAACGTGCTGATGTTATCGCTGCTGGAGGAGCTGACCCTGCTCTGAAGGACCATGACGCTGGAGCTGCCGTGCTGTGGCTTCCCCAGGGAAGATGTCCTCAGCACAGACACGCTGCCTGGCACAGTGTCAGGAGAGGGCTGGGCGGAGATCCTGCCTGTCTTCCCAGTGGGAAATGAGAAACACCAACAAGCCACAGCCAGGCATGCTGTGGCCGCCATGGCGGGCTGCAGGGAGATTTGGCACGGGGCACCCCAGCCCTCCCTGGCTGTGGTGTGCCCCCTCTCCCAGCCCACCCCTGGTACCTTGAGGCAGGCATACAAACAGCCTCCTGTGCACCCCATGAGCTGCCCACTCTTTTTTCCCTGTTTTCCTGGGGGGTGTCATCCCCCCGGGGCAGGGATGAAGGGGCATCCTCTGCCCTGGTCCATCGTGCATGGAGAGTAGCTCCCACTAGGGAGAAGCAAGGGCTTCACTCAGCCATGATTTCAGGGGGAAAAGAGGGAGGCAAGCTCATCTTGCTTCCCTTGAAGCATGCTGGCATGGTGCTGGCTTGCTTGTTCGTGGGGAAGCGGGAATGTTAATGGGTTTGCTTTCTGCTCGGGAGAGACAGTGGAAAGGAAAAAGGCCAGCAGGAGGGAGAGAAAGAAATCCAGAGCAATTACAGGGTGACAAGTAGACCAGGGGAAAAATCAACACCAAGACAGTGTTAAAAAAGAGAGAGGGAGGGAGCAAAGAGGAAAAAAGGATCTAATAAGAAATTAAATATAGTGCCTATACTATGTTCTGGGTACAGGCTGCGCGGAGGGGGCACTTCATCCGTAATTCATGCAGCAGGCTTCCTTTCAGCTAGGAAAACAGATTCCTTTCTTTTAAAATTGAATAACAGTTTTAAAAACACGGGTTGCAATTACAGGCAATAAAAGCGTTCACAAACTCGAGCTTGCCCAGCGGGCCGTGGGGAGCCCAAGCCCAGCAGCAGGGACCTCCACGCTCTCGCCGCCACCGCCAGACCTCTCCAGGGCTGGCAGCCACCACCACCGGCAGGTTTATCACATGCTATTTCTCTGCAAATAGCTGAAGAAACACGGCCGTCCCCGGGAAGAGGAGGCATCTGTGCCCAGTTGAGTTTCACCTCAGCCAGAGGGGACGGAGCTGGTATCAAAAAAGCCTGTGAACAAAGAAGAAAATCAGGTTTCAAATGTTCTGAGTTTTCTGAGTATTGGTAAAAATAAGAGCAATCTTCAGAGTAAAAGCAAAGTAGTCAGCATGTTTTTTTATTTTAACCAAGCTGACATTTATCAGAATATTTTGAGAGTCTCTGACAATAATAATACACATTAAGAAAGTGAGTGTCACAGTGGCAAAATGCTGCATTGTGGAGATGTCTTTACAAGAATGCGTTGTTCCCGAGGGACACCGTCCCGCTCGTGTACCCACAACAGCAAATTGAATATTTGGTAGGTGAACTTCCAGACGCCTTGAGTCAATGGGAGGCTTGCTATTGACGTCAGTGGAGCTAGAGTTTCGCTCTGTAACTGGTGGCAGACATTGTGAAATACTTTCTAACTGCATTTTGCTGTTAAACATGACCAACTTTTCTCCGTCTGTGCGTGGTTCCCCTTTGTTCTGCCCCAGTCCATCGCACCCGAGCTGCGTCCTGCAGCCTTCACTGCGGAGCAGGGTAACCCTCCTCCTTCCCATGGTGCTGAGTCAGCGCTTAACAGGGGCATTATTGTCCTTCAATCTGTGTTATGCAGATTATTTTACTATGAAAATTCATAATTTGGGAAGAGCATATGGTTCTGATTCAAACTGGAGTCTGCATTTGATCCTGATGTAAACAGACCAGCTTTGGACTCAGAGACTCCCACCATTTGGCAAATAGCAAATATTTCGGATCCCTTCCAGCTCTCCCGGGAGTGTACGGGAGGCTTGCCGTTGATTTCAATAGTAGCAGGCTCTAGTGAAATAGTATATTATAGAAAACAAGATATCCCTGTAATCCTTCAAATTTAGCTCTTCAATGGGAAAAAATCAGAGAGACAAATGGAAAGAACTGAGCAAAAAAAGCACCAAAAGACCAGAAGGGGAGAGGCAATGGAGCGTGGCAGAAAAGAAGAAAGTGCAGAAAACTAAGAAAGCAAATTGGCAGGGGAGAAATAGAAGGGAAGGGAGGAACACAGGCAGATAATATTTTTAAAAAAACCCCAAACAACAAAACCCAAACCCAGGAAAAAGCAGAACCCAACAGACAGAGCAAAGAACTATATTTTTTGATGGGTGTGGAGAGAGAAAGAAAGAGGAAGTAAGGCAGAGGGAGTCCCAGGTCTGATGTGGCAAGATAAATGTTAAACACATATTTATGCACCAGTAGTGCACTGACAGGCCTGGAGTTAAGCACATACTTAAATGCCTTGCAGAGCAGCGACAAAATAAAACTATGCAGAGGAGGGAGAAGGTCGGAAGGGAAGGAATGTAATCCAGCACTTTTAAAGAAAAAGCATCTATAAGAAAGTAAGGGGATAAAGACATCCCTTCCATCTCTTGGGGTGGGGGTGAGGGGGGCAGAAACAATGGAAGAGGAAAGGGCACTGTTTTTAACATAACTATAATAAGAAAGTTTCTGATTTCTTTATAGGTGTCTGGACCCCTAAGCTTTATTTGAACCTATATCCTAACAGAAAATAAGTCTTGGGAAGATGGGCTTCATTGAAGTAAGAATTATTCTTTGATAGGTTTTACCTTGAGACTGATAAGGCAAACAAATATCTTCTGCCTATTTCCTACTTGGTGGTGTTGTCTCGCTGTGTTGTTGGCTCTTGCCAATTTTATCAACCAGAGATAAGCGTAGCATCTTGCAAAGAAGTTAAGTGGTTTCTCCTGCGCCCACGAGCAGGCTCTGGTGATGCCTGCCCACCAGAGCTGCATTGCAGATTGGAAGAGACAAGGTGGTGGCCAGCTCTGGTTTCTTTTCTCATGTGGCTTAATGGGAAGTGGGTAGTCTATGGCTGAAACCAAGAAGTTTGCAAGCTGCATGGGATTTTCTGACTACAAATGTGCTCATGAATTTCACAACCTGTTGGCTCTGTTGAGGACTGCTACAACTGTGCAACTATGCCTTCTCTGCACTGGCCTCAGGAGAAAAAAGTAGAAAGTATAAGTTCCTTCCTTTTTTGCTTTAAAGCAAACTCAGGCACAGTACATGTTGTCTGCCTTTATCAGCAGCTGTGTCATACTTGGTTCTCTATTCTGGAAAAACCTCACCAAACTATATTATAAATTGATTAAGCAGAAGCAAATTGGGAGAACCTGGGAACTGCAGAGTACAACCTCCACTGTGCTATTCTACCAAAAAAAAATCCAGCTTCCCACTAGTAGCATGAATGTTATTCTTAATAACTGCTTGAAATTTCCACATACTCATAAAATTCCTTTAAAAAAAAGACTCATTAGAAACACTGCGGAAATGGATTTAAAACAAAACAATTTTTCTCCACACCTCTGGGCTGACATTTCTTGGCAGCTGAAATTTCAAGCACTCTCAGCGGAGTTAACAGAAAAGAAAACTAACTCTTTATATATTCAAAGAGCAAATCCTTGTTTCACTGAGACTGTTGCAGTAAAGACCATCTCCATTGCCTTGGAGATGCGGGTACAAACACCCCTCATCCAACTAATCTGCCTGGCAATTATGAGCTAGGATTCATTAACATTTTAAGCAAGGTCATCTTTCTCTGAAAAAAATAATAAAAGCCCGTCTCCCTAAACAAAGTCACGCCATTCTCTGGGAAACTGACTTTGTATTTTTTCCAGTGCTACCCCTCATGCATAGGAGAAGTTCTTTGTAAACACCCTGAATGTTACCTCATTATTTTCCTTTGTCCCATCAAAACTCCCCTTCACCATGATGCCTACAGAAAGTTTGACACAGATTAGACCAATCCCATGGCTTACAATCCTGATCTGTGCTCTTTGCCATTGTTTTCCTCACACCTCTTTATCCATCTGCTGTCTGCCTCACATGTAGACTGAACCATCTCAGGTTGGGACCTTTTTATTTTTGTCCTGCTTGCAACTTCTGTGTGCTACATCCATGTGGATGTCTAATCAGAATTATCCTGTCTGCCTGGGTGGACTTCCCCCAAGCATCACCCCAGCATCCCTCAGCCACGAACTGTTAATGCATTGACAAGTTGCAGTCAGTTTTTTACACCCTGTTGATATAGTATCGCACCAGCAACTAAATCCTAAGGGGAAAAATAGCAGTTGCTCAAGCTGTGTGATAGAAGGAAGAAAAACTCAAAAACAAAACCATGAAAAACTTGGTCTTTTTGTATTTGTAGTACCTGTACTTGCCAACCGTAGCAGAGATGCTGGAGTGCAGACTACAACGCTGGTATAAGGCGTGACTATGGGATTGCCTCTTGGTTCCTGCAGGGGAGAAAGAGCTCTTACTCCCACTGTTGGTAAAACGGGAAAAGTACTGCTCCAGCCAGCTTCGTTGGCATATGCCATCGACCCACAGTTCTTGCCATTAGCACTGGCGCATTTTAACTCTGGCGGGTGAGGGATCCCAAAGAAGCCCCAAGAAGGACAGGAACTCTTGCTCTGTGCAAGAATCTCATTTCCAGACATCCCGGTTAAGGGTCATGGATTGTCCTTCTCTGCCATGAAGACTTCAGCGCAAGAGGTGACACAGATTCAAAGAAAATGTTGCAAGAGACAACCGTGCAGAGGAACAGAGCAAAGATGAGATTGTCTTTTAAAGGCAGCTGAAGTGGTGGTGGTGGATATTGCTGGCACAACAGAGCAATCACATTTTTTTCAGGCTTGAGGAAGGCACTGTTTGCTGTATGGTGGCTGGTGATTCAGAGGGAGCCCAGCCATGCATTGGTTTCTGTATGTTTCCATTGGGCACCTAGCAGGGGGAGCTAGATCTGTAATTGCCCACGATCCTGGAAAGAGGTAATGACTGTGTGTTTGTACATCGCTGCCAAGGCTGAGACCTGCCCCCCTGTCAGGTACCACACAGAGGCACCTGACTTGGAAGCTCTGAGTCCCTCTCTAGATACACGTCCCTCGTGCATGATGGGCCATCAAAGGTATGAATTCTGCGGTGGGAATTTTGCCGTCTTTCAGAATTTTATTGAAAACCTAGCTCAGCTCACTTTTTAACTTAGGTACCCCAGGTAAATACCTAAGTGAGAGGTCCCACAAGTGACGGTGCTCCTTACGGGAGGATGTATTTGAGGTTCCAGTCTTCTGGGTAGACAGACACCCAAGTTATTTATGAGCAAGATACATACCTATGTGAATCCCCAGAGAAATTAATTTAACATTGATAGGTCTAAAAAGAGAGGGAGATGGTAGTCAGATTGCTTACGTTGGAACAGAGGAGACTTGACCTTGAGAGCCAGGTACAATGAACGTACAAATATTTTACGCAAGGCAGAAACAACTCCAACAGCAGACTTATCAAGGAGAAAGCAAATACAGGGCCCCCAAAATGGTAGAGTTAATGCAATAAGCTAGGAGGTAGGAGATGGAAAGGGGAGTTCATGATCTTCTGGAAGAAAAGTGATTTGTGTCTGCATTTTCCACATTCTTGTACGTGCTCTAGGGTTGAGAGAGTGGGGAAAAGGGCCACATTTCTCCCCCTCCATCCATGTTTGTATGAGGCCCCCTCTCACAGTTGCACTCATAAAATACTGGTGGGATAGGGCCCAGACTTTGAGACCAATTGAAATCACTCTGTGAATGCCTACAGTGCTCTTTTATTTGTTGGACTGCTTGTTATGGCCAAGATATAACGTGTGAGTCTGTACCTCTATGGTATATGGCTTAGACATATTGAAAATTACTGGATGAAAGTGGGGTAGCTAGTTCAGGCAGTTCTGCCTTTAGGGTGGCAGCTCAGTGGGAGGTTTAAGGATGTAATTTTTGGCCTTTGGCATATAAATCCTTTTGTGGAGCCTGTGTATCGAATATAAAGGCAAACTCAATGACTTAACAACCTACACGTTACCCTGACTTTACTGCTCTGAGCCAAGTAGAGTGAAGTTTAAATTTGCTGTATGTAATCATCATTACACTAAATTTGAGTCCTTTATGCACATATTAGAGAAACTAAAAGCAAATATTGATAGCTCCAGTGGTAACTAGACGTAGAAGCAAAAACCTTGGGCAACTGATGAAAGACAGGGACATGGATACAACATGGGAAGAAATACACAGCAAACTGTAAGAAGAAAAATCCTAGTTGATTGGTTCCTAATGTAGTAAAACAATTCACCCTGGGACTTGTAAAATAACTGTGAGAGCTTGAAGTGATTCAAATTGGCAGTTCCAGCACAGTCCCGGAGGACACGATGCAATAGCCACGTTTAAAACCTACTGCTGAGGTCCTAGGAAGGCTGAGGAGCCAGTGCAGAGCCACCACGGGGGTTAGAATGTGGGGGCAGGATGTGCTCTGGGGCTGGGGAGGGATCGCCTCTCCTCTTAACCTCTCTTCTGTGCATCGTTTATGGGAAGAGCTGAGAAACTTTTCCGCCAGGATGCCCAGCATTGCTGCTCCCTCTGGCCTCCCAGGACCCTTGTACAACTCTCGTGCTTTAAAATTTCTTCCATGTGAAGCTGTGCTGGAAACCCCTGTAGTGTTTTCAGCATAGGAACTGTTCTTCAAAAGACCAAAAGCATTAAAAATGGAAGGCCCTTTCTATTGTCTGTGCCCACTACAGCTAGACATGAGAAAAGAAACCAGTCTATGTCTGCAGGCGTACGCCTGGGGTATCCCAGGAATATCTCACCCCAGCTGTCTTCTCAGATGCTTGAAGAACCATGCACTGGGCCTTCAGGGAGGGCTTACTGCAAGTTTTTTGGTACGGTTCCTCTCACCTATGGCAGACAAAGGTAGAGCCGGGTCTGAAAGCACACCCCCATGAATCAGAGAGACTCGACGATCTGTCTGCAGGGTGCTGACGATCACAGGATGAATGCCCCAGCGCGATCAGCTCTCTGCCTGCTGGTTAATTGGTAAGGCTGTGATGTGTCATCCCATCAACCCATGTGGCTTCGTTGAGTTTCCCCAACACTTCTTGCAGACCTCACTTCATTTCTGGGTCATCTCTGGGTTTCGTGAGCCTGAAATAGATGCACAGACACAGGGGTGGCTTTGCTCTGGCATGACTGCCTGGCCCGTGGGCCATGCTGGCACCATCTGAGACCCCACCACACTGCGACGGGGCTGCACGGTATGACTCATAACTTCTGTACAGCCCTTTTCTTTCGCTGAACTGTATTAAGCAAACTACCAGGCGCCATGGGATAACATGTCAGAACTTGACTCCGAAAGCACTCCGCAGGTATTCAGGGAATTATAATAGCTTTGTCAGGTCAGGGTCTGAAAGCTGTTAAGTCTGACATCACTTGATCATCCAAAGTTATGTAATGTTGGTATTATTTTTTATTGTACAGCCTGTTTTTTCTCTGCTCAGATGGAAGCTCTTTGCTCTGAGAAAGGCTTATTTGTGCCACTACTAGCCTGCGTGGAGCAGAGCTTGTGCCCACCTTCTCATGTTTGTGGTCCCTTGCAGTGACCGTCCCGGGGGAACCATGACTTTCGCTGCAGGAGCAATGATGAGTAGCCAGCAGCGGCACCATCTTCAAACAGCTGTGCAACTCGCAAATGAATGCCCGCCCCTAGACTTTTATAATTCAGCAGAAAACTGAGCTGACCGTGCAGCACAGCTGTTCCTGTCTGTTCCACAGCTCTTTGGATACTCATGCACCAAATAAATCAGCTGAGAGTGATCAGAGAGAGATTTTTGTCTCTCATCTCCATGCTTACTGGCCAGTGCAGTTTGAGACATATGGGATAGATAGCGAAATAGGTAATACAGCTAATATAGCAGTCAGAAGTATGACCTCACTACAGCTTTAATACAGCTAGTGAGGATATTGCAGCATTACACAGCTCTGTAGCAGAGGTTTCAGCGTCAAGTGTTCAGTATTCCTGGAGGCTTTTCCCAGTACATACCATAAGGTTATAGCTTCCTTGCTACCAGTGCGTGACCTCTTTAGCATTAATCTTGCTTGGGTGCATCTGCCTGAGCTGCAGTCATATTTCCTAACCATATTTCAGACGTAGCCAGAGGACACAGGCAGTTGAGGAGAACCTACACCTCTACGGATTAGTTCCATGGCACAAAATTTCCCCTGGTTATTCACCGTGTGGTAGTTTCCTCACTGCTCTGCTCAGAGCTGCACCAGGAGGCACACGCTAGCTCCAGCTTTGAGACAGCATGGAGCAAAGAGGTGTGCCAAAACCTGTGGAGGAGGAGCTGATGACGATGCACCAGTTTCCTGCATATCCATCCTCACCAAGGCAAATGCTATTTTCCAGTAGTATAAGGGTATCAGTTGCAGAATTAGTAAAGAAAGAACAGTTCCTTGTGTCTATGGCAAACAGTTTGGTGGTGGAGGTGTCTACACATGGTGCAATGTAGCACTGTGTAATTAAAGCTTGCGTGCTTCTACTCTTCCCATTAAGTTCGGTGGAACTGGGCTTACAAAAACACCAGCAAGACCTAACCGTTTATCAGGAAAGTGATCAAAGTCTTTTTCACGTGGAATGGCAAGCACTTCTCTATGAAAAAAGTTTCTCACCTTGAACATAAAAGATCAGGGCACTGTCTTGTCCTGCTGCTACTGCGATGCCTGGGGCGAAGCCATGTCAGCTTTGACTAGTAGATTATGGATGACAGTGAGCGTTTCAGCAGCTCCACTCTTGAGCACCTTCAGCTCATTCTTACTGACACCTCATTTTGAGAAAGTCTTTTGGCCTCATCCCTCCCCCTGCAAAGAAAGCCCTCCAGGCTGGAAGCTCCACTGAGGGAAAGCGGACACAAAGCTTTCCAGCTCTGTTCTCACCTCCTCCGAGTGGTGGTGCACACCATGGCCATCTATCAGCCCCCGTGATGCTCTGGCAGACTCTCTGCTATTGATGGGTTTGAGGAATTGTTCGTTTCAGATTTTACACCTTTCACAAGTTACTTCTCAGGATCCCTGTTGGCTTGCCTTATTACAGCTTTGCCATTAGCTTGCCAGAGCACATGATCACGTCTTTCCTTGTTTGAGAACAGTTTTATGGCACTTGGACAAAGAGGTAACAGAGACACACATTCACTTACCCACCCCTTCTTGCACCCCCCTCTCAAGTAAGCTTCACATTAGTTACTACCACTTCTCAAAGGCAGACATTTTTCAGAATTGGGTAATAAAGGGGGTGGGGGCTTTGCTGCGGAAGACAAGTGAATGATGTGTTTTTGAAAGTGCTGCCTATTCACTTTCCAGTGCCTGCAGAGACATTTTAGGCTGAAGTCTATACTGGTAGATTAGTTTGCTCCCTGTTTCATGCTAGGCTTCTTGACCCATCAAATCTGGGTTTAAACATTTTATTGTCTTTGGCAAGGAAAGTAAGGCATGGCTGAAATGATATTTTGCTAATCCCACAGGCAACAGAGGCAGGGGCTGTGCAAGACTGGGCTCCCTTCACTCAGTGCTGTCTCTGACATGAAGTGGCCCACACAGCCACGTGCATCCTCAAGCCAGATGCCAGCACACAAATTTGGAAGCCTGTAAAACACCAGTGTGAGGTGTGAAAAAGGCACCGTGAGGTAAGAAGTGGCTTTTGGAGCCATCTGGTCTTACTTGTCTCTGCCATGCACCATTCACAGGCAAAGGGGTCACAGTGGCTTTTCCAACCAGCAGAGCCCTTTTATGCTTTACCACTGAAAATATGTGAAGAGCCTCATCCCACAGACAGCCGGCAGCAGAGGCCCTTGACCAGGCTCTGACGCTTCAGAGGAGCCCTGCCTGGACCTGCCATGCTGGCAACCTGACAGCCAGTGGTTTGGACCTGGCCAAGGCCACCTATGCAGTCTTGCCTCCCTCTGTTTTGTTTAGCCTAAAGAAAACTACATGTTATCTTAAAGCCAAAGAAACCTTTTTCATACATGTCTTTGTGGGTTTTTTCACAACAGAGTGACCAGGCAAACAAAGGTTAGGCACCCTCATGAAGAGGAGGGGAGGAGGTCTTCAAGGTCTCCATGAGGGCACTGATAGGTCAAGTTTTGTTTTTGGAGAATAAGGTGCTCTCATCAGGAGGTACTGGTGTGGTCCCTGTGTTGCCTACCATTGCAGCCGCCAGTGTCACAGGGGGTAGTAGTCTCACACTGGGTGTAGAAGGTCTGGAGGAGCGAGTCCTCCTGCAACAGCTCAGCAGGCAATAGTGGTCTGGACTCCCTGCAGACACAGTACAAAGTATGGTGGGCTCCAAGGTAGTCTGGCAGTGGTGGGCAAAAGTGTTCAGTTCATCCTGCAAGACCCTCCCACTCATGGATGTGCCTCGCACCTCAGCAACATTCAAGCCACCATTGAAAAAGTGCAAGTGGCTTAAGGGGCCTGCATGATCAGGTATAGCTTAGTCACATTTTGCTCATATGGATTTTTTTCTGATTTTTTTTCAGACTTTGCTTGCAGATGATGTGGCTGGCATTTGAAGGAAAGCAAATGCATCCTGCTGCTGTTAGAAGACCACCAGGCAGGGAAGACATGTACATCGTAGCTGTTCCCATCGTGTTTCTCTAGCAGTAGTCCCACAAAATGGAAAAATGACAGCCCTTTCAAACGGCATAGCATGGCATGGCAAGGCATGGCAAGCCAGGGAACATGGATGGTGCACAGATACAGGAACCCTGTTAGTTTTTAAATTGACATAAAAGAATCTGTGGTGGATGAGCACCCAAACTGCCTTGTCTGATGTGCAACACTGAGCAGGATGGGATCTTGCAGACTAGGGCTACAGATCTTGGCCATCAGCAAGGGTATGTTCCATGGTTGCCATAAGAACGGTGCAAGACCCCATAGATGCTTAGATGCCAAGGGTTGCGCAGCAGACCTGTGCTAAGGTGCATTCCCCACAGCGTGATGTCTGGCTGCAGCCAGCCCACTGCCGAGGGCTGTGGGAAGGCAACCTGCCCGCCCTCCTCACCCAACGCAAGGAAAGACCATTGGTACGCTACTTCTCCATCTTGCTGATCCTCCAGATAAGGATCATTAAGTCGCATATGCCCCTGAAAGTCTGCCCATCCTCAAGCAGATGCTCCTAAAGAACTGAAAAACACCAAGGCAAAGCCTGGATAGCTCATTTCCCTCCCAGGGAACACTACCGATGTTTTAGCTCAAAACTGGTTTCCCTTCCTGGCAGCGGAGCACTAAGTGTTAATGCTCTGAGACAGTTCTGGGTTTCCTGAAAATTGATCTTCGTCAACTTTGTTTTGAAGAATTATGATTAATAATGTTATACTATTTTCAGTTTAATCTGAATTTCTCATCTTTGTCAGAAACTGCGGTCCTGTTTCCCTCGCTGGCAAACCCAAGTACACACAGAGCAATTGTTCTGATTTCAATGGAGTTGCGTTAGCAGTCTGCAACGGAGAGAAGGTTTTGGCTCTTCATACCAATTCTACAGTTGCTTCATATATCCCCCCAATGCTATAAATATTGGTGCTATTTTAGGCTAATGGTGTTTTTCTTTATAAGCCTAGCCTCATCGGAAGTTTCCTGCCCATATTTGGGTAAGCAACAAAGGACAAATATGATCTTTTTTTTTTTTCCCCTTTTAAGTTGTTAAACTTCAACAATAATAAAGGTATTATGTGGAGTCATCTCAAAAATATATCCCATATATCATTCTGAGATAAAGATCTTTGTCTGAGACTTTGTCTGAAAAGGATAATGTTTCACTCCTGGCGCCTGTGAGTCTACTCTTTCTAGCATAATACATATTTGTTATACAGTTACTAGACCTGGCTAGGTACAATGCCCAAAAATCAGTTTGCACTTTTTTTTTTTTTTTTGCCAATTAAGAAAGCTCATCAGCCCATTGCTTCTTCTCTACCTGCTGAATGCTAACCAAAACACTGGGAACTGGTGAAGGCAGTAGGAAAGTGCTTGTGTCCCTAGTTGCTATCCATGAGGGTGTAAGCTGTGGTGGAGCACAGAACGGCTTGCAGTCACAGACCAATTTGGGTACACTTTAAAATACCTGCACAGTCATTTTCTTTGGTGGAAATTAGGGGAACGGAAATTAGGATATGCCTGTGTGTTGCAGGAGGCGTGTGTGAGAAATCAATCCCTATAGAAATTACAGCTCTGTTGAAATTATCCTTAAAATTTTGTTGAGTTCAGGGAATAATTTAAAACCCCAAGTGACAGTGTTCAGACAGCACTGAAACGCTGCCCGGTGTGTTCTGGATAAAAAAATATTTGGGTGTTTTCATTTTATATTTAGGCACTCTCATTTCGGTGTCCAAGGTGTAAATATATTCCTGTGTATACACAAAATGGAAAGGAAGAAAGTGGAGCAAGAAACCGTAGGACTCTCAAACGCCTGACACAAGGCAGGGCGCGCGAGGGGAGTCCCTCAGGTTTTGCTCCCGCAACCTCACCTGCTGACACAGCCCCAGCAGCCACTTTGATGGAGCAGCACGTTCCAGCAGAGGACATTCCTTTGGGGTGGGGGGGAATCCCGGTGGGGGCTGCTGACAGCCAGCCCCCACGTAGTCACTGGGTTAACCCCATCTCACAAGATCCGAGTCTCGCTAGAGAAACCCATTCGCTCCTCCTCCCCGCTCCCCCACCCCCCGCCCTGTGTCTGTGCTGTGGTTCACCTCTAATCTTTAGCCAGATCCAAGAATCATAAATATATAAAGTAAAAGTATAAAACCCGTTAAAGGAGTTAAATGTGATATACCAAAGCTACGTTAAATATAGTAGCAGATTTCAGAAGTTAAAAAAAAAAAGAAAGTACCAGAGGCATTTTGTTTATCATTTATAAACAGTTTTATTTGGTGAGTAGTTTCCAAAGTTAATGGCTTTAATAAAATCTTTATAAACCAGAGTGCTTATCTCCTGTATGCTGAGGGCCAGATGGTACCATCAGATTTATAGTGCATATTTCTGCAATTTGGCTTCATTAATGTGGCAGACAGCAGTTTCCACACCTCGCAGAGGTATGTTCTCATCTTCCAGAAATGGTGGAGCTCTGGAGCAGTGTGCCTCCCCTGTTTGGATTGGAAGGATCCTCTGCAGGGGTGTGATTTGAGCAGAAAGGGATGGAACAAGCCAAAAAAATTAAGCTGCATGATAGCACTAGAAAAAGCAGATCTGGAGGAAAAATTGAGCTCAGGTTAGTGCTGACCTTAGCTCGGAAAATCATATGCTCTCCAACATCCACATCTATACAGCCACTAGGGAGCTGCCTGGTTACATGTGATTTTACCCATCTGTTATTTAAATCACAGATCCAAACCGAAACCCTGGAGCTTGCAGAAATGATGTGGATCGGTGTCATCCCATGGATACTTTTTCTATAAACAGCTGAAGGATCTGGATCAGGAAATTTTCCAGGCAGGATGACACTCCTGAGTCCCCCAACCCACCGTCTGTAGGACTGGGGAGATGAATACCTGTCTGTTCTTCATTCTGTCCCAAAAAGAGGCTGATTGCTGCCGCGGTGCTGCTTCTTTGAGGGAAATTCACTTCATGGCTCCCACACTGATCCCCAGAAGTGTTGACTCTAGGGGATAGTTGATTTTCTTAGTATCCCATGGTAAGAATTTCTAAAAATCTGGAAATGACATCTGACCCAACAACAGCAGGGAATCCCCTGTGCTATTTTACTTTTTGTTTTCCTTTCTAATCTCTTTCCACCTGTATTGTCTGTGGTTTGAGTAATAGTGAGACAGGGAAAGACGAGTGACTTACTAGGTTTCAATACATTTTCTATTTAAGGTAAATATCTAGACAAGTGTCTTCATATCTTTCTCTGGGTATTTTCTTCTACTTGACTGTCTTATCTTTTTTTGCTCTCAAAGCTATCAAATGACAGATTTGCGTACTTGTGAGCCAAATGCTGGAAAAAAATCATTGTGGAAAACAAAACATTTTCATAGATATTTTTTTTTTTTTTTGATAGAATCATTTAGGTTGGAAAAGACTCTTGGGATCATCGAGTCCAACCATCAACCCAACTACAAAGTTCTCCCTTACACCATATCCCCCAACACCACATCTAAACGAGTCTTAAACACATCCAGGGATGGTGACTCCACCACCTCCCTGGGCAGCCTATTCCAGCGTCTGACCACGCTTTCCGTGAAGAATTTTTTCCTAATGTCCAGCCTAAACCTACCCTGCTGCAGCTTGAACCCATTCCCTCTTGTTCTATCGCTAATTACCTGTGAGAAGAGACCAGCACCAACCTCTCTAAAATGTCCTTTCAAGTAGTTGTAGAGAGTGATGAGGTCTCCCCTCAGCCTCCTCTTCCTCAAACTGAACAGTCCCAGCTCCTTCAATCGCTCCTCATAGGATTTATTCTCCAGGCCCTTCACCAGCTTCGTTGCCCTCCTCTGCACTCGCTCCAGCACCTCGATATCTCTCTTTCATTGATTTTTTTTTTTGGGGGGGTGTTACACATACTAATTTTTATAAATTTACATAAATTGAAAAGCAATTGAAGCATTTCTAAACTATGTGTTCAGCTTCAGGAAAATGTGGAAAGTATGCTTTTTGTTTCATACTCATTCATTGAAGTGATTGGATTCAGAACAAGTTTACAATTTGTCTGATTGAAATTGCCATCATTCAGTGAATAAAAAAAAATACAGAAATTTTGTCTGATTGAAATTGCCATCATTCAGTGAATAAAAAAAAATATAGAAATTCAGCCCCAAAAATGTAGCATAGCTGCTCTAACAGAAGAAAGTAGCAGGCTCAGATCAGATGCTGTGGGTTTGCTTGCGGGGGTCTGAGTGTGGGATCTTGACAAATGTGGTTCCCTGAAGACTAGGGGAAGGCGTGTGTCCTGCAGGACAGAGAAGGGATGAACTGGATTGTAGAAATGTCACCAGGAAGCCAAAGTTATCATAAGAGAGGGTGTAGAGAGAGAAATTCTGAAGAAAAGAGAACTGGGACATGGATGACTGGAGGCCTTTTTGTTCATATTTTTGTCCTTGATGTGTGTCACTAGCTGATGTGTTGAGGTTGCAGATGTCTGACCATAGCCTCCACGCACCTGGAAACTCCTTTACCAAGTGACACAGTGGTCAGAATCGGCATTGGGCTCAATAAGCCACTAACTTTGTGGAATGAAAACACACCTCGAGCAATGCTTTGCCCAGAGGGAAGTTGTGCTGACTCATGACGGCCCACAGCAAGGCACCTCTGGCCTGAGCATCCCCCAAACTCTGTACCCCTATGATGTTTTGCAACGAAGCGAAAAGCTGTACATGACTGGTGCTCGTCCAGATGTAGGACTGGGGTGCTGCTTGGGCATGGATAACACAGACTAGGTATGGTCTCCTGGTTCCTGGTCTGGTCCTGCAAGGTTTTAGCTGTCATGGTTAGCAAGAAAACCCCTCAGGTGCTTTAGTAATAGAGAAAACCTCTTGCATTTCTTTTTTTTTTTTCCAGAGAGGAAATGACAGCGTACTTTCCCTTCATCACCCAAGTAAAACATAACCCTCTTTTAAGTCTTTCTTACACATTTGTAGTCATGGTGGCAATGAGGGAACACACTGCCCCGTGAAACGTGGTTTGCAGAGGTGCCATTCCAGCCCCCAGTAGCATTTGGGGGGTATTCCTGCCATGGGCTACGGTGGCCTTTCAGCATGGCCACCCTTACTGACAGGGCCAACCCAGCAAGGCCACGTAGGTGGTACATCTGAGGTCTTGGACCTCCCATGCTGGTGGACAACACAGGCAAGGAATGTGCTGTGGGGCCTGCTGCCCACTGACAGCTGGGTTTGCTTCTGAGTTGGAGACTCAGGCCTGGTTGTGTTATCCTCTGAATTAAAACGGCACGGGACTGCATGTTATCAGGGACTATCGCTGCAGCTGAAATTAGCAAACAGTGAATCAGATAAATCTTGTGGGAGGTTTAATGAATGCTGGCAAGTAATATTTCTGACCCTCTTGGAAAAAAACTCGTCCTTCTGCAGCTTTTCTTCTCTTGCGTCATTTCAACAACTGAGGCAATATAACATTTGCAGTAACTCAGGAGTGTGCAGCTCATTCTCCAATAAGTCCAGCTTGCTGCTTATTACAGGAACATGATATCATTACCACAGAGCAAGTAGAAGACAAGATACCATATCAAATCGTGTGTTGTGTGAAGATGGTGATGGAAGAGAGATTATTCCTTGTAACAACTCACGAAGAGGGGGATGCCCAGTGACGAACGAACATGGACTTAGAACAAACATAATGAGGAAGTATCTCTTTTTGGAAAATTGGCTGTGGAAAATATCATTACCAAATGCTGTGGAGACCAAAGCAGTTATAGTGGGTATAGTCTTTAAAAAATTTTTAAAATTAAACACAGTTTTAAGGTCCTTCAATTGCTATTGAATGCAGTGAGCCAAATATAATCTTTAGGCCAAAAAGTCTCTACATGGCATAAACTGAGAAGGTAATACCGGGCAAATAGTTGCTCTAGATTGGTGCTGTTTCTTACATGCGTTCCCAAAGCATCTGCTGGTAGCCCATCCTGGAGATGAGTTACTGAGCGGAGTGGTCCCTGTACTAATCCACGATGACATTATGACTCTATTAATATGAGTGGAAAAACACCCCAATCACGTTGACTTGTGTGTTTTAGTCGGAAGAATATTCAAGCTACATGAGAAATGACATCTCTGTGAAGTGTTTGTAGCACTATAAGAGAGGGTAGATGGTGCTCAGAGCACACTGAAGAGTAGACTTTAGCTCCCCTGGGTGTGTAGGTCAGCCTACACTTATAGTTACCTAGGGGCTGGATTAACAGCATTAGCCGCTAAAATCCTGTGTTTATTCAGGAAGGATAACACTGAGAACACCCACGTGAGCTTCTACGTGGCACCCTACTTGCACAATGCTAGCGCTTCACCCATCTTCACTGCCCATTCACCAGGTGCTGTGCAGGCACTCTGGGGGAGCAGACGGGCGGCCAGCTGGGAAGCCAGCCACACACCGGCCGGTCACATCCTCTGGTGACGCTTGGGGGAATGCCAGCCAATGAACTTGCTGTGAAAGTTTTGCTTTAAGGCTATTATTCACCACTTTGTCTGTAGCAACAGCACTTCTGTACGTGATGTCCTCCATGTCATTGCCAGTCCTCTGAGTCATCAGCTCATGAAGGAAATAACTTTGTTTTCTTTTGGCTCTCAGCTGAGCATCCAGCATAAGCACTTTCTTTTGGTCCACCTGGCCTCATCTCAGCTTAATTTAAAGTTTTCCCAGGAGCTTGTTAAAATAGTGCTTATGTTTTCTTGTTTCATGTTTGTATAGGTGATGGGGAGGAGAAATTTCCCGTGTGTGCCTTTTGAAAAAAAAACAACACTTGGAGAATCGGGGAAGTGTTTTCTTACCTTACATAAATTTCTCGAGCTTTCATGTAGCCAAAAGAGAACCACAGTGAAAGTGGATTTAAAAAAGTGCTCCCCCCTCCCCAAACCCCACTTTGAAGAGATGGAGAACACTTGTGTATCTGTTCAAAGACTCATGATTTTGCTAGCACGCACCCTGTTGATCCCACAGCCCCATCGTATACGGCTGCTCCTTTTCATGTCGAATATGTTGCCAGAGTAATTTTCGATCAGTCCCAGACCAGAGAGGCATTCGTAAGCAGTTGTGTGGCTGTGTAATTATCAGGTGCTTCGAGTGTAAATGTTGATCCCAAAGAGGGGCAGGGAAAAGAAACGAAATGCGGCATGAGTGTGTATTGCTGCAGTGTGAGGTGGGATCATGAAACAAAGGATGCCCCATCTTGGGTTTTGCTTTATGGGGACTTGTCTCAAAGGTTTGGGCTATTTTGTCGATAGTGAAATTGTTCATGGACCATGCAAAAGCAGAAGATGAAAATCAGTGGATGTTCAGGGAAGTGTGTTTAAATCGCACTCATGTCCAGCTAATGAATTTCAGTGTTGTCCTGAATAAAGGTGATTTTAAGCGTATATTTGGATTCTTTCTAACTCGAAGCCTGAATAAATGATCCCTTTTCAGTAAATTCAGTAAGGACAGAACTTTGTTCTGGGCTATTGTCTGTAACTTTTAACACTATTTTCAATGCTCTAAAATAAATACAGACAATCTGGCCTCAGACTTCAGTCTCATATTTCAAAAATAGTTTGGTGGTAAAACAGCTTTTTCTTTGTGTTTTTCTTTTTGAATGCAACAGTAAATGCTTGAGAACTGGGACAAAAGTTAGTCCTTGCACCATCCTGTCTATCACCGCTTCTTCCAGAGTTACAGAGACAGAAGAGATTAAAGTTTAAAAATATTGGTGCGCTGTCACTCAGCTTGTTTTTGTTGGCCTGACAAGCCACCAGCTGCTGCAGTTTGTTGCCATTTCACAGGCTTCTCCTGAGGTATTTAAACAAGGTTTTCAGTAATTCAGCACCGTGACCCTTCTTAAATTATACAGCACCTTTTAGAAGCGACAGCATCCTGAGGATGTGGTGGGCAGCACCTGCAGAAATGGCTAAAGAACCACCTTGTTGACCAGCAAATGTTCCCGGTGCTGTGCCCAGGCCACCGAAGGGCATGTTTGTGCTCGGTCACCGAGTGCTGCTTGCTGGGCTTTGCTGATCTTTGTGTTATTTTCATATGGAAGATTTATAGGCAGCAGTGATGGGTCACGTTTGCTTCTGGGTTTCCTGGAAGCCTATTAGTTACCAGGGGTCTCAATTAGGATGGGGGAGGCAGTTGAGGACAGAGGGAGTACCGGAGGAGAGGCAGAAATGTCGTTGTGGCTTGGAGTAGATGGGAGGGCAAGAACAGCAATCAGGCAGCTGAGGGGGCTGGGAACAAGGCTGGAACCAAGTCAGGGAGCTGAGCAGGCGTCAGGAACCACAACGGGCTCAGAAAACATCACTGGGGTCATGAGTCCTGCCAATGGCTGCAGGGAAGGGGCACGCTGGATCATGGCAGCATCCATCAGTGGTTGGTGGCCAACAGAGTGTTCTGGAGACCTGCTGTGGTTTGGTGGCCAATGGCAGCTCCCTTGCCTGTCTACTGCTTAGCAGGGACTGTCAATAGCCTGGCAATGACCTGGCTTAAGATCCCTGATCTTCAACGTGCTGTGCAAATATTTCCATGAAACTACATGTCATGATCTGAACAACAGATAACTTATTAAAATAGTAATGATTTCCCTATTTCCTTAGTAACAAATACAATGATGGAGAAGTACAGTGCTTGAGTTTGGAAAAGCATGTATCCATTTATCTGGTACAGATAAGAATAATGCTGAGATAGATGACACTAGAAAATGCTCGGGCAGGGAACAGCTGTGTTTTGGAGCTGGTCTTGGACTGTGTGGATGCAGACTAATCTCTCAGGCCAGGGCCCACATGAAAAGCATTCAGATAGATCCCAAACTTGAAGCCTCAGCCTTCCTCCTTTGCTTTAAATGGACGCTTCCTATTCAAAATGAAAGCTGATCTCATGCTTCCAGGTGCTTCACCGGGTTGGCTCCGGGCAGCTGGCGTGCTGATCACGCAGCAGTTGTGGCAGCACAAAGCCTACTATGGGCTGCCAAACCATCCCGAAAAGCAGGCTGGAGTAGCCAGAAACACGCTCCTGGCTGTTGCAGTTAGTCCTACCACCCTATTTACATTCACCTTGGGTGTGCCTACCCCACGCAACTGCACTCACAGCCTATGCACAGCCCTCACCTCCCCCTCTGCTTCCATTCCCTACGCGTAGAAGGAGAGAGCAGCAGCAGAACGGCGCTATGTACGTGGTCATACTTAGTCCGCTTTGAGTGAAACAAGCCTCTGTGGGGTGGTGCTTAGGACAGTGAGGCAACCTGTCCCTAATTGGCCAGAGTGGCTCGTGATTTTAAAGTTAAGCATGCTCTTAAGTGTTTTGCCAAGCTGAAGGCCCACAGCAAGAGCTGGGAAGCCAGTGCTAGGCAGGGAGACAGCAAAAGCCTTAAATGACTTCGGCTGTTTTACCGCACTGCAATTGGGCCTATGAAAGTTCACTCTTCGCACCTGGCACTTGAGATAATTATCCTATCTCTTGCAAAAACATAATAGGTGCATTGTTTGACTTGTGAAGAACAGCAACAAAGTGCAATTGCTGAACTGAGATGTCAGCATAAGGGAATAAAAGTACTGAGGTGAAGGCTTTGATGTGGCAGAGGACAGTGTCCCAGACAGCAAGCATTACACTCCATCCACTTTCTGCTTCTGAAGATACTCCTTACGTTGCAAATCCCGTTCTTAAATGCAAATCTGCAATTAAATGCACTCTGTTCCATTGTTGCTTTCTGAAGCTGAAAATCAAAACACAAAACCGGGTTGCCCTTCTAAAAACACACCTTGTCACCAAATGGAGGGATTCAATAACAGCAACTTCTGAGGTTCCAAAAGATCAAATACTTATCAGGTGTGTTTAATCTAAAAGCTTGCCATTTATTTGCAAGGCACAAACAAAACAATGGTGAAAACAAAGCTCTTTCTTCTCATCCTTCCCCTTTCCCAACCCTGGGGTGCCACAAAAAAAGAAGAAAGGCACTTTGCCACCCTTGCCCTGATGGTTATGATGTTTGTATGGCAGCACCTACATCAGAATTGAGGATTTGCTGTGCTGAGCTTCTGCAAACCTAGCCAGACTCTTTCCCATAAGATTTTCAGTCTCTGGACTATAGTAAGCAAAGCTACACCTCTTAATGAAAACTTTCTTCTTTTATTTTTCTTGAAAACTGGCTGTAGTTCAGTGGCTACAAAACCTGCGTGGGGGTTCTCTTAATTATTTAAATTCAGTGGTAAAATCATGAATACAGTCTTCCTGGTTCTAAGCCAGGCTTGAGTAAAATGAGATCTGTCTACTTACAGGTTTTCCTCAGTGTCTTTGAATCACTTTTTAAAGTACCCTTTCAGTTTAATTAATGTTGCTTTCTCAGCGTATTAAGCTTACAAAATATGAATGAAGTCAAAGGGATCAAATAAAGAGTACAGTCAAGCGACGTGGTAAAGATACGCCAGCTTTTTCTGTTTGCCAAAGGTCCTCTGATAATTCTGTGAGCGTTACAGCCTGGCAACAAAGTGGTAGGGAGTGTTAACATGCGTATCAAGAGTCATGTATTTTCCAAAGTCCTCCACTTCACCCCTGGCACTGAGTCTCCAGCCTCTTTTGCAATGTAGCCACATGCACCTGAGATATTCCATCAGCACTTGCTACGCCAACACCCATCTGGGTGCTAGCAACATATCTGGTCAAATACTCAGCCCTGCGCTGGAATCAAAGTTTTACTTTGGTTATGCAGCACGCACTTACAAGCCAACTGGGTTTTCAACACCTTGGCAACTAATCTGTGCACCAACAAGTGAGCCTGTATTTTAATAATGGCAAGACAATCCCCAGGTTTTGAAATGGGAGACGATTTGAAAGACTTAGTTCTGACAAGTATCCTGGTGAGGTAAGGAATTCAAGACAGTTGTGAGCTATAAATATTCATCTCTGACTTGCTCTGGGTAGCTGGTTAAACAATGATCTGAGAGTCTTTTCCCTGGGAAAACCCTCAATGGAGGAAAGTTCCTTCAGAAGCCAAGGGGCATCACAGGGTGCTTTTAACCAACGTCAGCAGAGTCACACTGCACAAACATTAGAGCTTTGAGGATAATGAGCCTTGAACTACTCTGTATGAGAAGATAATAATTCAGTTCAGAACTGTAGTTTTCAAGGCTGGTAAGGGAAATAAAACTATTGACTGGTCTGTCAGCAGTTGTTTTTAAAAGGCATATAAACATATGCTCACATCTAACAGATAGCCGGTTTGTAAAAGCCTAGGACTATCACTATGCCAAAACAATTTAACCTCTGAACCACCTGGGTCCAAGTTTCACCTGACGATGGCTTCATTTATTTCACCAAGCATTGCCAAACTCTCTGTGTTAGAAATATGTCTGGTGTGGGACGGGCTTTGCGGAGGCACCTCTTCAGCATCTGCGGTGCTCTGGTTCATGGATAACAGCAGGCACGCAACAGAGGTCCAGCTCTCCCCAGCTGTCCCATGGCACCCAACCTTAGCAAGGGCACCCCGGCCCTGGAAAGGGCATCCCGGCCCTGGAAATGGCTCCCCCACGGCATTAGCAGAAAGGAGAAAGGAAATAAAGCCAGTATCAAATAACAAATATTACATCTCCAGAGGCATGTCAGTACCATTTGGGGTGGGTAAAAGAGTAGGTGGGTGGCAGGAAAGAAGCAAATGCTAAAGTAAAAATTACTACCAACAAAGATAGCAAGAAAGATAGCGTAGTTTAACCACAGAATCCACAGTACATAGCTACTGAGCCTACCCCAATTATAACCACAAAATACAGAATCTTTAACCACAGTAATCAGATGATATGACCAATATTCAACAGAAGGATCTACAGAGAACAGCTCGAACACTGGAAAACAATTTCAGGAACATTCATTTTCGAGGTTTGAAAACATCCGTTCAGAGCAGTGCCTCGCCGCCACATGTGCTCTGGAGCTATCTTTTTCTCAGCAAAAGCTGCAGCAGAAAAGTTTCTGCTCCTGTGACGCTGACGGGAGGTAGCGAACCCTGCAGTGTTGGGCTGCACACTTGCAGCGCTGCAGTGTGAGCAATGTGTGCCTTGCCTCGCTCGGGGTTTGCTCTGAAAGACGAACGCTCAGCCCATTAGGGAATACGTGTGGTCTGGGTTGCCAGCTGGGCAGAAAGAAGGCCCCAGATGTGCAGACCTGGCCTCAGATAATTCCCTTTAGTTTTTTGTGGTCCCTGTTGGAGACTCCGATGTGAGTGGGCCATGAATGGGCCCCCATCATGCTTCGGGCTTAGCATTGTGAATTCAGCCCTCAGGCTCCCCTTGTCCCTCCCGTACACCTTTGCTCTTGCTGCCTCCTTGGCCAAACGCAGCTCAGCAGCACACAGCTCTGCTCCCAGCTTCAGGGCAGACCGCTCCAGCCTCTCCCCGTGCCGCTTTTGTGCTGCATTTTCTGGCTACACAGCTCTATGCAAACTGATGTTCCTCGGGAACACAAGGTCTGTTGTGCTCAGTGACAGTCAGTGTAAATATTTTAAATAGTAATGGGAAGCTTTTCATAGTCTTCAAAGCACTGACCTAAAACTTCCAGCTGCAGATCTCATGTGGTTTGTATTAGAACATGATGATATTGCAAGTTGGAATATAAGGCTAGCTCTAGCAATAAGAGGACACAGTTTCCACCTATTTAAACTCACCGTATCTTCTTACGGATCATCATTGTTCATAATGGGTTTCTGGAACTCTTGTTAAAGAGATTTGGGCCTCTCATAACCTTTTCTTAACCAAAGAAGATTAGTTTCTTAAGTTAAAAGAAAACATTACTCACTCTGTTCCTCTGATACCAGAAATGCCAGCTATTGCTTTGGGGTTTCTTTTTTTTTTCTTTCATTTCATGATTTGTTCTCCTCTGTATCGAGGCAGAAGATGGGATCCCAAAATGTCTGGCGGGAAAAAGCTGAGAAATAATTGTTGTCAAATAATCCCATCCACCAGATTTGAAACTTTACATAAAAGTTTGAGCAACTACAACTTCAAAATAACCTGAGAGGTACTTATGTGTTCAATGAAGAGTGTAGTGAACAGTTCAAGCTAACTGTCTTTACCTATTCTAAACCAGCGATGTTTCATAAAACAAATCAATAATATATGTTTCCCCTCTCTCCTAGTCCTTTGCCTCAGTTTCTGTGACCTTCTGCCAAAAGTGTTTTAAAGGGATGAAAGATGCTTTGTAAGTTAAGAACTATTAATGAGAACTGGAAATGGGATAGAACAAAAATATGTCTTCAGACGCTTTGAAGAAAAGGTCATCATGGTGGGAGATCCAAATTAAAAACAAACCTTCCTCAGGGGCACAGACAGCATGGATCTGAATGAGGTGGGTGGAGAAACTTAGATATCTCAACATGCATCATATAACATGGGAATCTGTGTTGTGCCGGCCAATGCAAATGAGAGGAACGGAAGGGGTGTTGCAGCACATTCCCCCTCCTTTCTCACACATGCATGTGGTCCATTCAGCCCCCAGTAAATACACGACTGTTCCTGGGGCTGAACAGCATGTGTAAGTTCACGGGGATAGACCCTCAGTGGCTTTAGGAGCTTAGGATGCCTTTCACATAGTTCTCTTCCAAAGACGCATTCGCCTCTGTTTGCATATAGGTGAATCCTGAGGACTGTATCTGAGAAAGTGCATTTTATGATTCAATTGTATGTTTCTCCTCAGTGAATAAATTCCATATGCTCCAAGTGATTGCTCCAAGTCTTTTGGGCACTTTTACCTACTGGGAAAGTGCCAGAGCAAAGAGTTTACAAAACACGTACCTCAAGAGGAAGTCCTCTCTACGTGTTTTAGGGAGTAGTGAGTTTACCACCGAAAGGAGCTGGCACTAGTGATCCGGTAGGTATGTGGTGAGAAACCACCTCCGTGCTCAGGGTTCACTTTAGTCTGCAGCAACCTTGAAGCAAAGAGAGAGAGGGCTGGTGTTCTCGTCGTGAAAGTAAACCTGCTTTCCATACCATCTAATATGAAACTCTCCTAGACTGATGAGTTCAGAAAAGAACAATACATCATTATTGTGTACAAACAAACTTACCTCCTGGATGAGTCATTCCTTTGGGTGACCTGCTCTAGCTCTCCTGAGCTGGAGAGAGACCATTTTAAGCCTGAAGACAGTCCAAAGAAATATTGTAGGAGCAAATATCAGGTCTCGTGCCCTCACAGAAAACTGCCACCTCACTTCATCAGGGATGTCCTACAGTCAGATCAATGGGGCGAGCTGGATCTCCAAGAGCCTGTCTCTATAGTGTGGGACATGACTCCTTCTCAAAGTCACTGTGATGTTCTCACACCAAACCTCTCCCAAAGCTCAAGTGGGCTGTTTCATGGCTGCTGAGATGCTGACAGAGAGGACATGCAGAGAAGATGCTCTCAGTGCCCAGCATGGAGTTAACGCAGCCTGGCAGGACTAGCTACAATGACCCACAAGTTTCTTTTCATTTCTGTCTCCCCAGAAAGCCTCTGCTCCTAGCTTCTTTGTCAGACTTTTTGACATTTGAAACAGAAAAAATAAGAAAGATTCTCCATTCCTTATTTCAACAATAAAAAAGTCTCCAAATATTCAAAGGTGGTGTGTTATCCAGTACTTGACCCATCTGGGATCATGAATTATGGTAAAAATAACAAAAAAACAACCCTCTCAGACCTTGCAGCCTGATTTCTTGGCCAAAGCGCTCAAAATAAGTTTGGAGTCAAATCAATGTAAGCATAAGCACTCAAACTCACACTTGCTGCTCTTTATTTTCCTAAGGAAAGGGGAGAATTCGTATTTCCAAGTGTGGCCATGGCCTTGCTGAGTCACGTACAGCTGCGCAAGTGGATGTAAGCCGCGTGTCAGACCTCGCCACTGAAACTGGACACCCTTTTCGCACAGGTGCAAATGACTGTACGGGGGATGGACGCGGAGAAGAATCAGCCCGAGGGACCCCGCTCCCTCTCCCTGCTGTGGCTGCTGCTTGCTGTAGCACATTCAAGGCTAGTGTCGCTTTCTGGAAGCCAAAGACTGAGACCATGAATGTTTTTGTTTGTAGGTGGGGCTGGGAGGTAATGAGAGTGAGTGCTAATGCAGTCTTTGGCCTCAGCGGAGGTCAGCAAGCGTCCAGGATGGGAACCTTTGAAGTAAAACAGCACAAAGGTTTTTCTTACCCCAGCACTGGGTCGCTGGACTCTGTCTCTAGTTATGACCAGAGTGAATTGTGTCTAATTTCACACAAAAGAATTTAACCATGTGTAGAGATAGGTACATATACATAAAGGAAAATTAGTCGATTGCCATCTTCTTTGTTATAAATCACTTACACTCACAGCAACGGTCTTTCAATTTAATGTAGCAGACACAACTGCTTATTGCTACTGTCCATTTCAACGTTCAAAAACTGGGACTTGGGATGAGAAACACAGGACCACTCACCGAAGGACTTAAATTTCATATGCTTCAAAAACTGTCTCTCTCCTCCTAACTCTGGATCTGCTTTTGCTGTGTTGGCAAGACACAGTAGTGTCAGGAGACATCTGTTGCTATGTTTATACGAGCAAGTAATTTGGTACAGTAGGAGCATATCAGTAGATAGAGCATTTGGTGCTGAGTCACATATCCAGAATGTGCAGTTTGGGGGGTTTACTTTGAACTAAATTGGGTCTGGTTCTCGGGACCAAGCACCCCCATTGCGCATCTGGCTCAAAGCTGTCTGCAGGATTCGTTTGGGGTTCAGCCTCTCATGACCCACCAGGAATTAGGGCACATTTGGTGCACACCTGAGGCACAGCTTCCAGGTTAGTTTCCTCTGAAAGGGATACAGTTTGCATGTGTTAAAACAGTCCCATGAACCGAAACAATGTACAGTAAGAAGGGGTGACTGAGAAATTTGCTTAAAAACACACTGCTGCCATGAACCAAAAAGCTAATAAGTATGCAGGCAGTGGAGATCAGACCTGGTTATGCTACGTGTGTGCACAGTAGCCACCCAGCAAGTTCACACTCTGGATAGATGTGATAAAGAGCAGGAGAAAAGTGAGACCTCTACAAGGTGAGTGTCCTCCCTGAGATCATCCATTTTATCAATGGTTTTATCCACCTCAGCCAGCGTCCCTCTGAGTCAGCCCAGTCAGGACCCTGTTGAACAGCCAGTTGATAGTGGTGCTTGGGAAGCAGTGGTGAATCACAGGATCACAGAATTGTAGGGGTTGAAAGGGACCTTCAGAGATCATCTAGTCCAAGCTCCCTATCAAAGCAGGGTCACCTAGAGTAGGTTGGACAGGAACGCATCCAGGTGGGTTTTGAATCTCTGCAGAAACAGAGCCTCCACCACCTCTCTGGGCGGCCTGTTCCAGTGCTCTGCCACCCTCAAAGTAAAGAAATTTTTCTTCATGTTTAGACGGAACTTCCTGTGTTCCAGCTTGTGCCTGTTGCTCCTTATCCTGTCACCAGGCACCACTGAGAACAGCCTGACCCCATCCTCTTGACACTACCCTTTAGATTTTTATAAGCATCGATAAGATCCCCTCTTGGTCTCCTCTTCCCCAGGCTAAACAGACCCAGGTCTCTCAGCCTTCCCTCATAAGAGAGGTGCTCCAGTCCCATGATCATCTTTGTAGCATTCTGTTGGACTCTTTCCAGCAGTTCCCTGTCCTTCTTGAACTGGGGGCCTCAGAACTGGACACAGTACTCCAGATGTGGCCCCACCAGGTCAGTGTAGAGGGGGAGGATGACCTCCCTCGACCTGCTAGCCATGCTCTTTTTAATGCACCCCAGGAGACTATTGGCTTTTTTGGCCACAAGGGCACGTTGCTGTCTCATGGTCAACTTGTTGTCCACCAGGACACTGAGGGTCCCACACATAGGTTATGCCCTTTCAACTGAATGGAGGATAACAAATATTTCTACAGCATGTCTTTTGCCAATAACAATCCCCCAAACTGCCAAGTTGTATTCCATTTTGAAGCAGTATGATGCCTTCAGACTGGTTGACACAAGCCTCAAGCCATACCTAACTGAACTGAAAAAAAGGAGACTACAATCAACATTGCTCAGCATGAGGCTGACATACAGCAAATGTGACCCTGGGCAAAATTGACAGCCATATTTCAGCTGTGCTATAGTCTTCATTAAATGTTTGTCTTATCAGTGTCATATCTTTTTTTTGTGGACACACGGGTCACTGGCAAATGTCACAAAACCTAATTGTTACTATTTTGACGGACAACCTACTCTCCTTTATCTAATTGCAAGCTCTTTAGTCTTACCTATACAATCAAAACCATTCTTTAACAGTATCCTTGCTATTTCAAAGAAATTAATTCCTTTCCATAGAGTTGCTGCTCTCATTGCAGTTCAGTACTTCCCTGCTAAAGCTTGGCAGAGAAGTGACACTCCTTTGCCGTGAGCGGAGTAAAATAAACAAGCGCAAGGCATCCCTGGCTTTGCGGGGAGAGCTGATGGTAAGAGCTGCAGCAAGAAACGGGGAGCTGAGAAACACTGTAAAACTCTCTGCCCTCACTGTTTTTCTTGCTTTCTCTCTTTTTCTTTATACCTCATCATGGGTCTGTTTGGATGTCGTAGCCATGACTAACATAGGCAATGATTGCAAAATAATGAAGAGGCAAGAGTGATGCCGCTATGTTGAGCATTCAGTGCTAAATTGTAGTATTGTAGTAAAAAGGAAAAGAGGGAAAAAAAAAACATGCTCAGAAGGACATATTTATCTTCTCCTCCTCCACCTTGCACCTGTTCCCCCCAGCCCTCCTTTGTTGGCTTAAAAAACCCCAACGTTTTTCCCATAACGTGTGGGCAACTTCAGTGCATCTGAGTTTCTGAGAGACAGGGGAAAAAAGGAGAAAGTGAATGACTAATAACTGCAGCCCGGCTGGGTTTTTGGCGCGGCGCTCGCCACTCATGTTAGTAAGGCTCTGCAGGGAACCCGGGGCTGGGCCCTGGCACTTCAGTTTTGCCTGTTTGCTCACCGACAGTGGCACCGCAGCAGCAGAAATGTCCCAGCCCTGAAACTCCACCTGCTCTGCAGAGACGTGCAGCTTCAATAGCTCATCTCCACTCCGTGTCCCACCTTCCTCTCCTACCCCACCCAGGTCAAGGAAGGTTTAACCACCCCTCGCAGTGGCACTTAGTGCACCGGGGTGGCAGTGTGCTAGCTGGCAGTCCTTGCAGAGAAAGCGGGAGCAGATAGGCGAGGAAAACCTGTCTGCAGCCCAAATGTACACGGACGTCAGCAGCAATGGCAGCAATGCTCCCTGCGCGGCAGCAGCTTGGAGGAAGCCAGACTGGGCTGGTGTGGGTGCCAGTTGTGTTAGTGTCTGCACTGAAAGGTGCATTGGGTTTGCGTGGCAAGGTTTTGTTAGTGGGGGGGCGGGGTACCGGGGTGGCTTCTGCGAGAAGCTGTTAGAAGCTTCTCGCATGTCCGATAGAGCCAATGCCAGCTGGCTCCGAGGTGGGCCTACTGGACAAGGCTGAGCCCATCAGCAACTGTAGTGGCACCTCTGTGATAACATATTTAACTCTGTAAACACCAAGGTCAGTAAAGAAGGAGGAGAGGAGGTGCTCCAGGTGCCGGAGCAGTGATCTTCCTGCAGCCCATGGTGAAGACCATGGTGAGGCAAGCTGTCCTGCAGCCTGCCATTGGAGCCTGCAGCCATTGGAAGTTCACAGTGGAGCAGATATCCACCTGCAGCCCGTGGAGGACCCCATGCCAGAGGAAGTGGATGCCCAAAGGAGGCTGTGACCCTGTAGGAAGCCCACGCTGAAGCAGGCTGTTGGCAGGACCTGTGGATCCATGGAGAGTGGAGCCCATGCCGGAGCAAGTTTGCTGTCAGGACTTGTGGCCCAGCAGGGGATCGACGCTGGAGCAGTCTGTTCCTGAAGGACTGCACCCCATGGAAAGGACCCACGATAGAGCAGTTCAGGAATAATTGCAGCCTGTGGAAAGGACTCTACATTGGACAAGTTCGTGGAGAACTGTCTCTCTCCCTTGGGAGGGAGCCCATGCTGGAGCAGGGGAAGAGTGTGAGGAGTCCTCCCCCTGAGGAGGAAGGGGAGGTCAGAGACAACAGGTGATGAACTGACTGCAGCCCCATTCCCCGTCCCCCTGAGTTGCTTAGAGGGATGAGGTAGAGAAAATTGGGAGTGAAGCTGAGTCCAGGAAGAAGGGAGGGGTGGGGGGAAAGTGTTTTTAAGATTTCATTCTATTTCTCGTTATTCTATTGGTAAAAAATTGAATTTGATTGATGACAAATTAAATTAATTTCCCCAAGTTGAGTCTGTTTTGCCATGTCCGTAATTGGTGAGTGATCTCTCCCTATCCTTATTTCAGCCCATGAGCTTTTCATTATATTTCGTCTCCCCTGTCCATCTGAGAAGGGGAGTGATAGAGCAGCTTTGGTAGGCACCTGGTATCCAGCCAGGGTCAACCCACCACAAAAGGCATGCTCGCTGGCACCCATGGCTGCACAGTCTCAGTTTGCAGGGGGATTTGTAAGAGGAGGGCTTTTTTTTTCCATTGATGAGAAGTGCAAGCGGGAACAGCTGCTGACTGCTTGAAATAATAGCAGAGGCGCTGGGGTCTTGAGATGTTCAAGTCGACACAAGTTGGCCTTGAAACTTTTGTGCTCCGGCTTAAAGTGTAAAATTATCCTGCAGCCGCAGGAAGCTGATCACCCATGCCAGTAAGTGAAGTTCAGCGGAGATGAGGTGACTCATGCGATTGCTTCGGAGCCTGCTGGGTTCCTGAAAAGGTGTTTTCTTCTCCGCCTTCCCACCCAGGCTGGCCAGGACAGACTCAGATGTACAAATGCCGCTTCCTCGCAGTTGCTGCTCAGTGCTGCATGAAGGTGATGCAGCAGTCCTGGCCCGAGGGGAAAGAGAAAATCACTCCCCTGTGGAAAAGAGACACGAAACACACAAACTGCCCTGCTCCCCATAGCAGATTTTGGGACACCAGCTGCCTTTGCCTGCCACCCAGAAGGTTTACAGAGCCCAAGCATGAGTCTTCCCTGATACAATCCTGCACGGCCCCAGTGTCACAACACCAGCACCCTGTGAAGGCTGGCGGGTGCCGTGCAGATGCTCCCGCAGCGTGGGGACATTTGGGCTCCAGCTGTATCAGGCTGGCTCCGCCGATTCACACTGGCTGGGGACCAAATGCCAAAAAAGAAAAATCTCTCGTTGTGCCTCCCTCACTATTTGGGATTTTTTTAATTGGTTGTCAGTGGTGATTCCCATTCATTAAAGAAAGGGCATGAGTAATTTTTCTACATTGCTGGTTTTGCTAGTAATGATGTAAGGTGATTACATATGAAAGAGATGAGAGGAAAAACGTTATGATCTCTGTAATCACTTTCACTGTTTACCAGGAACAATTAGTCAGCTTCCTTTAGGCTTTTGTGGGAGTTTTTCATGTGTCAGAAGAGAAAGAGTGAAATAGTTCTAAAAATAAGAAAATATGATGATAAAATCCTAGTCTGGCAAGAAGACATGAAGATGTCTTTAATGCCTAATGGAGCACTAAGGTGAAGACGTAAGAGGTGTCTGAAGCACAGACTGTAACTGAGATGAGCCTTTTTCCCTCTTACGTACCGACATCTGATGGAAGAAAACACATGTGTGTGGGTCTTAGACAGCCTTCTCTAGTACTAATTGGGCTGAGCCGGAGAACACTTTGGATGTCACACATCAACTTAGGTCTTTGAAGGGACCTGTGACAGCTCTAAGTACAGTTTGACTTTGGTGTAGCATACAAAAGCCTCTGGGCTGGCAGTAGGTAAACAGACATTTGCAGTGTAGATGTGTTAAAAACTCGCAAGTGCTGTGATGAGGGGAACATCTGAAACGCCTTCCCAGGTGCTGGGGCAAGTCATCCAGAAGTGAGGTGGGCATCTCTGATGTACGAATGAGTGCCTTGGACCTAGAGTTTCCCTCCTTATGCTACCGGCTTTCTTCTTCAGCGCACACTAACATGACCTTCTCTCTCTGCTGACAGCAAGAAGCAGGACCCCAGCAAACCACAAGGGACACAAGGGTGCCTGCCTGTGCAAAGCAGCTCTCCTTGCTTCCAGTGAACGTGCTCCAGCACAGCAGGTTACTAGTTGGGGAACAAATGGAAATACCCTGCTGACTGGAAGCTCTTGGACTTTGAGAGACGAGGGGGAATATCAACTTGTGGCAGGAATGTGCCGGTTTTGATCAAGCTTTACCTGGGAGAAGGCCTCCCAGAGCCAGGGCAGACACTCAGATGCAAGGGTGTTGCAGAGGGCTGACTTCCCAGGTAGGCGGTGCCCCAACTCCTTTGGGCTGTGGGAGAGGCAGGGTGGTAGCCTGATTCATCCTGAGTCAGACCAGGGTCTAGAGCATGGGCCCTCCATGACCAAGTGGGTATTGTTGGTCCTCGGTTTCTTTTTTTATTTTTGCTATTTCTCTCCCCTTTCTCCCTGCTACCATCCCACAGCTCTCTCCTTCTTCCCTCCACCCCAAAATACACCGAAAACACGTAGCCTCTTTCTCATGTAGAGGATTTCTCCTAAAGCCTGGCCAGCAGAAAGAAGATGGTGTGATTAGGCAAGGGGAGCTCTGCGTTTGGATCCTGTCTCCAGTTTGGAGGGAAGAAGCCAGGAAGTTATTCTATGAGCCCCTCCTCCCTTTGCTGAGATAATCCACACCCAGGGCTCAGCCGCCTGGCTGTGGCAATGCTGGCACAGAGGCAGCCACGGTGGAGACGAAGAACTTCTTTACTCACCGCTGCCCGAGAAGCAAACGGCCAGCGCTGGTTTCCCCCCTGCAAACAAGAAACTTGAAAGCAAGGACAGCGAAATGCCAGCAGTCATCCTTTCCCCAGGTTCCAGTATTGTGCAAGGAGGCTCTTCTCCGTTGCAGAGCGATTGCCTAGATCGGCCTCCCTGCTGCGTAGCCCTGCCCAAAGCAGAGACCCTTTGAGTCAGTGGGAAGTCTTCCTTACCCAGTCGGTGCCGGAGCATGCAGGCAGCCGACCTCACTCCCCATGGCTCCCACATTTATATTAAACTCTTCCTTGGGATTTTTAGATTACCAAACACACTGTTTCAACAGAGCAAGGATTTTCAACATATCCTGCCCAGAGGACTCAAGTTTACCTTCCCATGGGGACTTTTTAGCTCGTCCTGGGAGAAGCAGCAATCCCTTAGGTTTGAGTTGGGAAACATCGCTTAGCCATTGCTGTAGCCCCTCGAATGTTTAATGATGTGCAGTCACTCCAAGAGACATTCTTGCATTTTTTTATACTGATGTTCAAAGACTGAACATCAATTTGTCCCTTGCCTAATTGGTCTGGTTTTAGCAGTCTGTTTCTTCTCTTCTTTTCAAGATTTTCAGATCTCTGTTTATATTTGTGGAAAACAGGAAGTTACCATTAAACTAAGAGTGAAAATTAAAACAATCTGTGTTGTGAATATTTTGGCCATATTTAAATATGTGCAGGGGCTTCCTGCACCAACCAGGTTGATTTCCTATAGACATCAACATTATCACAGTAAAAGCTGTTTGCTGTCTTAAATATGTACAACTTACTTCTCATCAATTTATATAAAAAAATGCTCTGTTCCTGCTAGACTGCCTTCCATGGAAACTGTGCAAGATTTTCATGAAATGCCTTTAAATCCTGGATTTAACTGAACCTTATGGGTCTTTCCGCTCCTTTCTCTTTTGTTGTAAATTGCATAACATTGAGCTGCTCTGAAGGTTTTCCCAGCTTTCCAGCCATAGAAATCTTGTTACATCTTCAAACTTTCAAACTGGACAGCTTTGCCTGCTTTGTCAAATGTCGGGTTTGTTTAGGACTGCTTTGAACTCAGAAAGCCAACTATTCCACTTGTTTTCACCACTTTGAAGGAAAACGTTATTAATCCTTATGTTAGTCTGTCATGTGCAGCCCTTGCTTTTTGGAAAATACTTGCTAACTTTTTTCGGATTTCTGGCTTACGTATCAAGAGATGAGAATAATTTTTATATTAGTATATAGAATATTTGTTACAAGCAAATGTAATGGTTTGACTTTTGGGGGGGAATTTAGTAGTCATCAAAAATATGATTATATCTATGTAATATCATGAAGACATTGTTACACCACAGTTTGTATGCTGGGGGGGATTAAAAACCTACTGGTCTATTAATGATGTTAAATGAGCACTCCCTTTTAAACATGCATTTATCTTCTAATAGATATATTGATTTTAAAAAGCCAAACCCCTTCTTCATTTTTCCCTTCCCTCATGTTCCCAAATAATCGTTAAAACACATTGTGGTTTAACATGCATATAGATCCTGCCACTATATGCACAGTAACTATCTGAGGTGCTTTTTGTATGACTAGATGTCGCCGGTCTTGTACTTTCAGAAAGGGCTGGTGCTACACTTGCCTGGACCCCAGGCAAGACCTCTTCATCCGAATTCATGCACTCCTACCCCAGTGAGGCTTGGAAGACCTTGTCTCCACGCCAGCTCTAATTTGAAAATATTCACATCTGTATCTTCCTCAACTCTTACATGCTTCCCTGAGGTAGGATGTAATGCTCTTATCTTTCCTCTCATGCCAAATCTCAAACCACAAAAAGTACTGATTCAAGCTTTAGTGGCTCAGAGGAGGAGGCAGAGCGCTGCAGACCAGGGATGGGGCGGTGGTTTGGACCTGCTCCCTAAAGGAAGGGGATGCTGCTCCAGACTGAAACTTTATGCTGTATTAAATGGGATATAATATGCAGGCAGAAGTGGAACATCTCTATTTTGGCAAAGGTAATGATCCTGGCGGGGAAAGAAGGTAGATAAAATAAGAACATTTGGTTCCAAAAATCTGCTGTGCTCTCCTTTTTTTTTTCTTTGTCTATGCATATAATTTTGAAACTTCTTCTTTGTTAATTTTAGGGTGAGGCTGTTCTTAATCTTTGTCCTACGAAGTGTGCTTGCACTGTTTTTTCCCTCCTTGAGAGCCTCTTAGGCACATTTTGGCTGTAGGCACAGGGGTATGTGTACACACGGCTGCCTGAATAAGACCCGGTGGTGGGGGGGGTGGTGTAGGTGGAAAGTGATGGGAGAGTGGGTGGCATTGTACCGCCGAGGAGAGGGTTGTTGTTTGTGCCAGCCAGATCCCCAGGAGAGACAGACTCTGACCGCAAAGACAGAGCAACTCTCTTCCCCACCAACTCAGGACACACAAAAGCAGCAGCAGCAGCATCCCTGCCGTCAGCGTGGGAACCCAGACCGTTCATGCTCTGCTCCACCAGAAGCAACCCTTATCACCTTGTGATATCACCTTGGCCTCCGCCGAGGCCAACCCCTCGGTGCCTGCGTGTGGTCCTCCATGCTGCGAGGTGGTGGAGCTGCCCGGACACCGTCTCCACCGCTCCTTCGATCGGGCCTGGCAATATCACACCGCCGCGAGCTGCCGAGCGGCGACAAGGACAGCTGCACCGCTCGCCCCCCCACCCCCCCCATCTAATCCCTCACACGAGCCACCGTGCGCGGGAGCCGCGAGTTAACATGCAGCCGAGGAGCCCGCGGCAGCTCGGCTTTTTATTCACAAGGCAAAACAATCCCCACTGGCAGCTGAACTGGCAGCCTCTCGGGGGACCAATTACTCCGACGTGCGCTGTACAAACTGCGGCAGGCGGCCGCCGGCTCTCCGGGGAGATGCTCCGCCGGGCTTCGTGAGCAGGAGCCAGCCCCATCCTCCAGACACAAGTTGTTCCTCATGTCAAAACTGCCGCTAATGACACAATTAACTAACCGGGGACTACTGAGGAGCTCTTAATTAGGTAAACACTGCTCGGTGAAAAACGAGTGCCCGGTTCTGAGCGTACTGGTTCGTGTCAGGCTGCTTGGGAGGTGAAGCCTCCGCCTGCGGATGAGGAATCGGCTTGAAGGTCTAATTTAGGTGGTAAAACTGTAACTCAGCTGGGAATTCCCTTTCATGCAGAATTTAAAATAAGTGCTAGAAACAGCTCCACGGCTCGCAGAGACGCCCTAGAAGCATTTAAAATATTTCATTGCATGTACAGAAAAAGATTACTTCCTTAACCAGAGCAGCGGCACAGAAACTGTTGTCTAATTTTAACTGGATCAACTGGGAGAGTCTCACAGACAAAACCCAGGGAGAAACTACCAAAGCATTTTGCATTCTTCATTTGATAATGGGCCTGATGCAGTGCGTGGCACTCAGAGAACAAACCGAGCATCCTGCAGCGCAAACAACTGCAAACTTCATGGACTGCCCATCACAGGGCCTGGAAAAATGAAGACCACCATGGCCACGTATTTCTTTTACCCCTGCAGTCTGTTATTACTTAGTCCTGCGTGTTGAAAGAAACCCCACAGCGTTTAGCTGGTATTGGCTGGCTGAAATTTAGATTGAAATTTTAAAAGGAGTCTTGGGGAGTTGAAGTTCAGGTCAGTGGGATTTGGGCCTCCAGCTCCCGAAGGCTTCTCTTGGATGAAATTTTGAATCCTATCTTTATCTAGGTATTTTCCGGGCCCATTGCTGCAGTTATCGCACGTGGATCACTCACTGCGAAATCTCTCACTGGACGCCTGCCTGCTCAGCGTGGGGAAACAGCGAGCAGGGAGCGGGACCATGCAGCACAACCACCACGAAAGGTAAAGTAATGCCCGTGGCAGATAAGAGAACTTACTGATCTACTGCAAAGCACTCCGCCATGTAGTACTAATTAGACGAGAATGTCAGGAGAGCTCTTATCACATGTTAGGGGTCAGCAAACAGTATGTCTTCAATGGGTATTGAGGAATTTAAAATCTCTTCTTTCTTAGCGCTTTTTTACCAGCAAGTTTTACCATCTCTTCTCCAGTCAAGTTTCATTTTCATTAAGCACAGAAAGAGATTACTGGAGAATTCAGCTAATCTATCTGTTGTATACAACAGAGCAATTTGCACCAGGCAGCTCTAAAACCTCATCTGTGACCCCCAGCAGGTACGGACAGAGTTATTCAGAAAACACTGTGGGTGTGTCTCAGCCAGACCCCACGATACTTTCTTATTTGTTCTGCATACCCACACAAAATTCGTGCTTGGTGGGGAGACAGAAGCAGCACTATCACTTAGATAGCAACGACCTCGATGCAGATCTCAGGTTTTCTCTCTGGAGAGTAGGACCACAGGCATTTTACAAAGCTGTATTAGAGCAGCAGTGTTCCTTCGGCACTATTCTGTACCTAACAACACTAAGAAATTTGTAGGGAGTTCACCAAATCGTGTAGTGATTATTTATAGCATTATCTGCATATATGTGAACTTCAAGTTGGAACTAGATGATCTTTAAGGCCATTCCAACACAAACCATTCTATGATTCTATGATTCCTTTCCACCACGCCAGTTAGTCATTGGTGCATTCTCTGATGGATATGAAGTTAATAAAGTTCCCCTCCCAACATACACATTGTCTTTTAGATTAATTACCTTTGTATCCGTGTACAACGCCTTTCAAGGTGAGACCTGTTAAGTCTCACGATACCTCATGACCGTTATAACTCCAGTGGTATCTCTGTCTAATGGAGGAATGTAAATTATTTGTTATACCTTGTGTTTGATTTTCAGTGTTTGCTGATAAACTCTTGGAGATAGATAGTAACTCATAGCAGGAGATAGAGAAGTACCTCACTTACTGTGTCACTCATTCTGAAATATATTTGTTCTCTTGGTCCCACTATTTCCTTTGTGGACAAACTCTGACACAGCATCATCTTCAGAATCTGGAAAGAGTAGCCCTAGGGCAGATATCCCACCAGTGAATTCACTGATGAAGACAGAGTCAAGAAAATATGGTAGAAAAATCTTCCCTTTACTGTCTTCATTAACCTGAGTTGATGCACTGACTTCCCAGGAAACAGTCAGACTCAATATTTTGTTCTTGGGCTTCAGCTTCTTAACACACGGAAAGGTATTTTTATGTCATATGTATTTTTTAAGGCTTTGTCTGTTCTCTTGCTCTCTTTACTCCCTCGTCTCATTCCTCTCATTTCTATCTTTAGACCTTACCTGTGTTTGTTTATGCTGTTTCTTTCAGCTGCACTAGATTCAGATTTCCATTTTCTGGTGCATAGCAGCACGGTTTGAATAACCTCTTGAACTCTGCCATTTAATCCCATGTGTGTTGTTTTATTTTTTGTCCATTGCTTCCTTTCCAATTTAGCCACATACCTTCTGTAGCTCTTCTCATGGGTTGTGCAGGGCATGCACTCAGTCCCCCTGCTGAGTCTAAGGTTTTTAATTTCCCTGTTTTTGACATTAGGGTCTTTCTCAACCGCTTCCTCCATTTTTAGAAATCCCCCTGTCTGAAGTTCACCGTTACCAATGTAGTTTTGGGGTATGACTCTTCCCTTGCTGAGGTAAAATTGAACTATTTTGTGGTTACTGTTGTTTTTTATTTAACTGGAACTGCTTATATAGTCAAAATGAACTGTGCCTTAGAAACAGTTTTTCTATGCAGTAGCTCTTTCAGATGCAGAGAATTTCCCCTAATATTAGCCCAGCTTGAATGTGGACAGCTAAGGTCACCACATACCATTGTTTTGTTTGACACAGCTGCCTAGTCTTCCTCAACGCTGCAAGTTCCCTGCTCCACACCATTACTGGGGTAAAACAGCACCAATTTTTCAGGGCTGCCTCGTTGTTTAATAACATATTTGATAAAAAAAATATAGCCTTCAAACTTGTTACTCCATCTACAGTTGGCCTGGTTGGAAAATTTCCAAAGGGACGCTTTCTTGGTGAAAACCAGAAATGCAATGAATGCAGTGACCACATAGAAAAGAATGTAAGGACGTTTCAAAATTGAAGACATCCGGTTCAGAGGGAACAATGGGTTTCTTTTCTTTCTTGCTCTTTTCTCACACTGTCTTCTCTAGATGCAGAAAAGCAAGGAGGGTGAAATGAGTGCCGGTCGTTCAAAAACATGGAAATTCTCCAGTGAAACAGAATAGCTCAAATCAATTAAGAGTTGGTTGTTGTTAACTAGGCCTGTCTTCTTCCTCTCCCATAACAGAGCAAAGCTAAGATGCCGGTGCTGTGCATGGAAAGCTCGCTGCCACAGGGTGAGCTTGTATCTCGTAGTCCAAAGGGTTTATGGCGGCACTGGGGACTTCAACATCATAGAATCATAGAATCACAGAATCTTCATGGTTGGAAAGGACCTTTGAGATCATCGAGTCCAACCATACGCACACAAAAAAACCCCTACAATCTCTGTCACTAGAGCATGCCCTGAAGTGCCAAATCTAGACGTTTCTTAAATACCTCTAGGGATGGTGACTCAACCACCTCTCAGTATTGATTGGACTCTTTGGTATCCACATCACTTCCTCAACAGAGAACAATATCAGTTCACTGTGCAGAAAACAATTCAATTATAAGCCAGTTGTTGACACCTGCAGATGAATCAACAACAACTCAATACAGACACATGTAACCAGAAAGGCGTAGAACACAAGTGTGTGCAGATTGCACCACAGTTTATTTCCAGCGGCACCCCTGCTCTGGTCTTGCATGGGAGGAACTTCAGAGCCTCATTAGTGATGGACTGATGAGCACACGTAACACAGAACAAGCATTGGCAAGCTGGTCACTCAAACCCTGACTGAGCAAAATCCTTCAGAGCATGCCTCTTGGTGGTTCAAGTTCAATGCCCAGCTGAGGAGGAACCAGTAGATTACTTTGATCCTCACAGCACTTCTGGAGCAATTTTTCCCTGGTCTTCAACTGCAAGCTGTGCCTGACACCTTGGCCTTCAGTAACTTTCAATTAATGTTTTAATGGCAACAGGAAGTTTTTCATATAGTGGCTGTATCTATCCAGGCTGGAATAGCTTAAGCCATGACAGTTTGAGGGGGTTTTCTCATTTTTTTGGAAGAAGAGGTTTTTTTTTATTCTTCACATGCACCAAAGCCATTGACTGTGCTATGGCTCTGAACCCAAAACCGCAATTACAATGTTTATTTTTAGGACCCTGGCTTGTGTCACCAATTTAGAGAAGATGTGGTTAAGCTAACCGTCACTCACTTCTACTGCTTGCAATTTTGTGTTTCACGTTTGTATAAAGCCAATTACCAGAACAACAGAATGTTTCTGTTCCGGGACCGTAGATAATTGATAATTCGAGAGGAAGTCAGTGCAACTTCAACATTTCAGTTTGTCGGGTCTTTCTCACTCAGTTTATGAACCAAATATAAGAAGACTCTTAAAAAAATCAGATAGGTAAAAGGGGCTTTTTAAGGTATCATCACAAGCACTAGTTTCCTGTCTTGGCAGACACAAATGGCTGTAGAAAGGGTGGCTATGGGAAATAAGCAGGATTGTCACTCCTTGGTCTAACAGTTAAGCTTGGTTTAGCTTCTGTGCATGTTTTCACGGCTCTGAGCACAGAAGATTTTAACTACAAACCAGCAGTAGTACCAGGTCTTGTGTATATTTTTTAAATACTGCTGGTGCCTCAGAAGTTGGGCTGTGGAATTTTCCTGCTCTCTGTAGCTTGGACATTTTGAAAATTTTGCCTATGGTGGCTCTACTCAGTGATCTGTCATTTAATTTTGCGAACAGTGAACGCAAAACTGAGCAACTCTGATCTGGCAGGACTCTACGTTCATTTTGCTGAGAAGTAAAAGACTAACACGTAAAACTGAAAAATCCAGCCTGTTGTGAAAGGGTGCAGTTAAAAAAAAAACCAAAACCACCCCAACACTTATAACTCAAAACATTTTGGAGCATGCACAAATTTTAATGTGTGCTTTTGCATCATTGGAAAAGCCTTTACCACAACAGTTTTGTCACTACTTGACATGTAAGTGGCGACTGATATCACTTACCAGTGACTGTAATTCATTCAATCTATCTCACTGCCTCAGACTGTCCATCAGTAAAAAGAGTTGGAAAAAGTGAACCTCCCAAGTCAAAGAGGAAAAGGGGGAAGAGTCACTGAATAGCTCTGGACTTTACTCTAGATTCTGGTGCCTACAGAAAGAGGGTCTCTAGACCCAGCCTTACAGATGCAGGCCAAAGTCCCTGGGAAGCTGAAGATAAGAAGTTTGGACTCTGCGCACAAGAGGTGGGACTAAGCCATCAGCCACCTTGCTGGGTGTGGGAGTGTGTGTTGCTCTGCAGCACAGGAGGAGCAGACAAGAGGATCTGGGGCTGAGAGACCCACACCTTCCCTTGCACTCCTGGAGCTCAGGGAGCAGGACAGGTTTTTTTGGGGATGCTCCTCGCCTTCCCCTGGCCCACACCATGCCCACACAGGAGGTGCAGAGTGGTGGCACAACCAACCTTCTGGTCCTGCCACCTCCATTCCCCATCTCACAGAGTCCTTTCACCTCTCCCCTGCACGGTAACACCAGCAAACTTGGACATGGCAAAGGCTTGTCCTTGGCTCCATGTTCATCCCTGTAGATGCTGGGAAGCCAGAGATAGCTCACCTGTGGACACCTAAAAGTAACGCTTTGATCCATCATCCAAGACGTTATGAATGGCAGCAGCCACTGACAGCAGTAAATACGTCCCAAAGGACAGTTGTCTACACACCAAGTGAGTGGGACATGGTAAAAGGGTGGTTTTGTGGCATTCAAGAAGGAGGAAAACAAGCTACAAGGTATAGATGGGTGTGCAAGCGTGTAGTGACAAGTAGCTGAAAGCGTGCTGCTTGGTAGCATAGAGAGTTTCTGCAGAGACCCTGAGGACTGAGAATGCAAATGAAGAGGGTTGAGGTGAACCAGCAAAGAGTATGTAGTACCCAGGACCCAGAAAGTCACTTTAGCAAACAGAAGACAACAATTAACAAGGACTTCGCTGGAAAGGAATAAGTCAGGAAGGAAACAGTTCTCATTAGGATTAGATAACAAGCAAGAAAAATGTAATAGAAACCAAATGAGGGATAAAAAACTGGAAAAGAATTAAGTTTCTGGGGCAGACACTAAAAACAATCCGGAGAAATTCATCTGCTCTGTTTGGAAAAAGAGATCAAGGATTAGGTAATTTATAAGGCTGGTGAATCATTTGCAGTGAATAATTTATTTTGTGAATGTGGCTTCATTTTCTGCTCAGAAAAAGTCTGCAAGCAGGTTATGAATTAATTGACATGCATTTGCCAGCTGTTTATGAATAATGCTTGGTGCAGTTTGTTCACATGTATTCTTTGGAAGCAGCAATCTTTAATCTGTTCTGGCTTTGATTAACAAAGCAGGTAACTTATTTTGGGTTTTCTCCTTTCTTTCCTGACGAGCATAATTCCTAATTCTGTGTAAGCACTTGAGTTAATGACCGAGCCTGACCACTAGCATGGCCCCTTTGGGCACTCGGGGTTCTCCATGCTTGAGACATCGTCCAGGCCACCCTTGGGGTTGCTGCTGGCAGGCTTGCTCTCCGTACAGATGGTAAATCTCATCATCAGAAGGCACTTCATGGCATTGCTTCATCGGAGGTTTGGAAGTGCATGCTGGTGTTAAATCCATTTCTCAGTGAGATGCTCTGAGATCTGCTCAGGGCTCCCTGTTGGGATGAGCTGGCTTGTACTGGGGCTGCACCCTCTTTCGCCTGGAACATCACAGGCTCTGCTGGGAATTTTAGGTGCCAACACGTGCAGCCAAAGGGAAAAAATAACATAGGCATAGATTTCTGATCACACAGCTGTGTTCTTACACAGCCTTAGGGGAAAATTACTGGGATCTACTAAATGTTTTGTGACCCAGGTCCTCAGGGAGGCTGATTTTTTTTTATAAGACTCCTTTACAAGAGGGCAGCACTCCCTAAAGAAAGACCAGGGTGGAAATTCACAAGTTTATCCTGTTTAGTACACAGAAAAAAATGTTTTTACCTCTGTGTGTCATATGGATCTTTTTGGTGGGAGGAATTTGTATTATGGGGTCTCTGTGTGGAAAGAAAGGCCTGTCTGCCAGGGTCCAGCCTTGAGATGAGGCCCCCCTTGGCTTTACCAGGGAAGTAGTGCCAGTGATTAGGTGCAACGTTAAGGGCATATTTTAACTGGAAAAAAACCCTGCTGTTCTCCTTTAGATAGAGCAATTGCAGAGGCTGTTGTTAACTGAAGGAGGTCCAAAGAGCTAAGCGTGCTCATCGTTTTTAAGTTGACTGTGCCTCTTTCAGATGTCTCAGAATTTAAATCTAAAATCTTGACCTGTATTATTTAATTTTAAATGCATGCCACTATTTCTGCTTCACTGCAGTACCCATCCAATTAAACCTAACTTAAAAAGAAAAAAAGAAAAAAAAGCTCCACATACATTATATTAAATGACTTTCTTGACATATTTGGGAATTAACAAAAAGCAAGAAGCTTATTTAACAACTTGCAACGTATATGATTTTAACAGCCAAACTTACAATAGCTGTTCTTTCATCTATAAATTAAATGTATAACAAAGCCATAATTAAAGACCTTACTAGCAAAACTTTTCAATGGTGTGTTCTTCGCAATGGACTTTGAAGCACCTTCAATTGGAGCAATGGGAATTCTTCTGGACAATACTACAAGCTGCAGATACAGCTTAGTTAATTACAAGCAGAGCTTTCAGTATGTATTCCTTCTGCCAAAATCCTTATGCACTGCAAGAGAGAACTGTTTTTCCCTTGTGCTTGCTTACTAATGCTGCTAGAATGTGAATATAAAACAATACCTGTCTGTCTCTCTTGATCCTAGACATGATTATTAGGCTTTCATGCTAATTTCCCTGTCTATTGAGTTAAGACTGGATTAAGGAGGCAGAATTTCTATATGCAGTTAGGGTTGCCTAAATATTTCAAGGTAACGCTCAGTGACTGAAGGTACAAGGTGGCTATTGTTTAAGTACCACAGGGTTCTCCGTCACTGCCTCTTCTCACCTCCTCAGAGACAGTGCAGTACTGATGGCAGCGGTGATGGGAGTCGCTCTCAGTCTACCTGAATGCAGAACAGAGCCCAGAAATTCTATCATCTGCTGTATAAGACTAGCAAGTGTTCCTGGCACATCACACACCTGGATCCCTGCTCTAGGGATTCAAACCAGCGTGAAGCCGATGCAGTGCATCAGTATAGGGGAATCTCCCAGATTCCCTCCCCTAATATTCAAATAATCAACTTTGCCTGGTTGTTTGGAAGCCTGCAATTAAATCCAGAGGGTTGTTCAAAGAATCAGGGGCCACTCTGGAAAATAACAGAGACATGGTGCCGGCACGGTGCTCCTGAAGCAGAGTCCCCTTTCCAGTCCCTTCACATAAAATCTTTCAACACCTGATCACCCTCCGCGTGAAGCCTGTTCCTCCTGGAAGGCTGTGCCACAACCTCAGGCCTCCAAGGGCTGGAAATCTTCTGTGGTTTCCAAGCTAAATCTACCTGTGGCCAATATATTTCCATTTCTCCTTATATCAATATTATTCTTAGCTAAAATTACTTTCTTTTCTTCCATGGTGTTTACCTCTTCAGGTATTCTCGGAGAGCAGTCACGTCCCTTTTCTGTCATTTGTTTTACTCTCTTCTGACACATTTCTCCCCGAGGGACCCCATGGCCGTTCCCCTTTCTGTCCTCCCACGCGCAGGCAGATGTGCATTCATGGCCACAGTGGAGCCACAACTTGCAAACTTTGCTGTTTGGAAGAAACCAAACAAAGCCCACTGAATAATTACTGGGCAGACAAACCTTTTCAGGGAACGGCAGCACTGCAGCTCGTCACGAGCTCGGGCTTATATTTTTGCCTGCGCTCAGCCCTGGGGTAGGTACCATAGCCCGGGTGCTGCTGCTCACCGCTCCACCCAGCCGCTCACAGTAAGGTTGCAGCGTACCAGTAACGTGCCGTCTTCAAGCATGAGCTTTCCTTCAGTGGCATTTCCACAAGTCCTTGCTCCAGTGCCTTTCACCCTACCTCCCTCTCAGCCTTCTTCTTCCCTGAAGCTGGGTTGTTATGCTCTGTCTCTCTGCTCCCTTTAGGAACTACCAGCTTCAGCCAGCCCCTGCCAACCAACAACGTGCTTCCAGTATGCAGTTATCTGGCTAAGGAATCTCGTGAGATATCTGGAAGGTGATCTGGGGCGAATAAACTGAGCATCAGCATTTTGGCTATGGTAGCAAACAAATTCATTACCACAGCTTAGTTTTGAGCTTGATGAGCCACACGCTCACAGTAGTGGTTTGCAGGGCCAACACGTGATACAACATGTTGAACAGCCACACTGAAAAACACAGGATGCAAACAGATACTTCAGCAGCATCAAAACAGTTAGCGATGAACGTGTAGAAGTTTGGGTTATCGCATTTCTAGGCATAGAATCCTGTCTGCACTGGTACAGTCTCTCTCGCCCATGTGTAGTAGTACCAAAGCAGTACTTGCTCTAAGCTTTCCCACAAAGGTTTGCTTCCTCTTGCAGAAGGCTGAGCCACCTTTTCCCCTCCGTGAGTTCAAGAAATGTGAGATTCCACCAAATTATCTTGTTCTCCTGCTTGAGAAATGCTGGGGAGAAAGAGAGAGCAGCACCAGCCTCAGGTAATTTCTGCTTCCGACCGTCCCTCAGCATCCAGCACTCCGGTCCCCATGGTTCCCACTGCAACTCCCTCTCCGTGGGACACCTGAAACTTACAGACACATGCCCAAAACATACCATCATTGCATGCCACACCAGTGTCAAGAGTTGGGCAGGCAGTGGCATATTCCAGTGAATGTGGATGGCAAAAGGCTGCAGGGACTGCCTTGGTCCCCAATCGGATCAAGTCCCACAGATCCCAGAGGAATTCACATTAGTGTCCCAACTCTAACTCAGTACTTCCCAGTCTGACTACAGTCTGTCCAATTAAGCCCAATTCCTACATGACTTGACAGTTTTTTCACTACTCCTTTATTATCTATTTTAACTAAATTCCCCATAAAACACACTCAGGTGCCTTCCTGAAGAACAGACACGTGAGATCTACTGCATTTCTTCAGACTGGAGAATCAGTCATTGCCATGGGAGAAACACATAATCCTGAAGTGATGTAACTTTGGTAAATTCTTATTGACTTTTTCATTTTATTTTCCATTTAATCCTATCTTTAACTCGCCGTAACACATAAAGCTTCAGTTCAGATGCTGAGATCACATTTAGAGAGCTGTGGTTATCTGCTTTTTTGCCTTTCTCAAATACAGGAACTACATTTGCTGTTCCCTGATCACAAGGTCCAGACAAGCACAAAAAAGTCAATAAAGGTCTGTGCTGCAGACCTGCAATTTCACATGCAAATCCTTTCAGCGGTGAAGATGGAGAGTGTCCGGTTCACCCAGTTTGAAGGCAGTGAGCTCCCTGAGCTCCGCTTCCCCCTCAGGTGTGGTCATTTCCAATTCACCTTCCTTCCACTCCCATTAGTCATCCTGCTTTTGCCACCGCGTTTTGCATCCTCGTTGAAATACGAAGGAAAGCATTCACTGAGTTTTGGGGCAGACTGCTTACTGCAGTTACGATCTCTAAGCTGCCCTCGCCAAATAGTGCCCTCACTTCTTCTTTCGTTGTTCTCTTTTTATTTATATAACTGAAGAACGTTAAGTTACTGTTTTTATTTCCTTTGCAAGATCTAAGCCAGCTTGATTTTTGGTACTTTTCATTCTGTGTGTATATGCCTGACCTCTAAGATGTACCTTTCCTTGCAGATGGGTCCCATTTTTCATTCCGTTTAGGCTTTCTAATTATTCCTAATTTTCTTTATTTGAGCTGGTTGTTTGCACTAGAAGGAGTATTGCCCTTTGCTGCACAGTCCCCCCGTCCCTTTTGCTTGCATCTATGACTTAAGCAAATTTCAGGCTTTGCATGTTGGAGTGTGTGCCGCTCGGTCCAGATGGCTTCAATCACTAGTTTCCTAACTTTATCAAACTTTTCCTTTTTTAAATCGGGAATCTAATTAAGAGAATTGAATTAATTCCTAATCATTTGACTGAAAGTAATTTTCTACAATCACATCTTCCAAAATGTCATCAGTATTGACAAAATCAAGTCAGCAATCACTTATAAAGAAATCTGTCGACAATCATACCCCAGAATATATGGATCCTGTTGTGATTAGTCTATCTCCGAGAAGCTGAACTTTCCCAGAAGAACAATTTCTGTCATTACTTGCTTCTAAGAACTCTGCAGAGATCTCAATCCATATCAAAAGTGGGCTTTACATGCCTCCCTGCTTTTTTTTTTTCTCGGCTAGTCAATCAGGACTGTAACTCCCTTCCCTCCTAGCCTTCATCCATCTTTTCTGTTTACATTCAAAACTCTCCGGGAGTGACTCTGCCGCCTTGTACAGAGTGCAGTCTTGATTTTGTTTGGTCCCCGGACACCGTCATAGTTATTAGTCATGTTTATATAGCGATCCTGTATCATCAGGTTGTTATGACACATTTTATTAATGTGTTGGAATCTCTTTGATGCTCAGAAGGGCTGTGAAGCAGAATTATACATCCCCAGCAATGTTTGCAGCAGTGGGGTAAGGCACGCGGGGCTTGTATCCCAACGCCGTCTATGTTCTTTGTGGAACATGAGACAGTTGTTATTCTAACCATCGCATACCTCATCCTTTTCATTTAAACCAGTATCAGCACAATGGCTACTGCTAGTCCAAAGTGTTAACAGCTGTGTTAAGTGGCAGCCAACCAATTTCCTGTAACTTGTGGTGAGGTAGCCAGATGCAGAGAATATCTATATAAAGGCATCTCTTTTTTTATCTTTTTTTTTTTTTTGGTGGAGAGGAAATCAAAAAAAGCCCCTTTTACATTTGAGTTCAGTTTCCATATCTAGACCAAGAACAGTGTGAGGGCTAAGAGCCCATGCCACCATACTGACATGCCAGAATGGCGTCCAGAGGTGCTATGAGTGGGAAAACGGGATGAGGTTTCCCCTAGGTCAGCCTCTGCTGTAACATTTTGTCCCTCTCAGCTGATCCCAGAAGACCTACTTCAGCTTCTCTTCTCCTACTGAGAATAGCAAGACACCACTCTTTACTACCCTGTGTATGCGCCTCCTGGCTTGAACAACACGGGATCTCTCCACAGGCTACAGCCGAACCCTTCCCTCCCTCTCTGCAGGAACCCACACCAAGGGAGGGGGAGCTGAAGACATCCTTCAGACAGCCCTGTCTCTAAGGCAGGGCAAAGTTGCACAGTGTGACAGAGGAGATGGCTGCTGTACAGAGGGCAGCCGGTGTGGCCTCTGCCTCAGTATTCACCTGCACAGCAGAGTGGAGCAGGTTGGGGCATTTCGTCTGTAGCTGGTGCCACTGAGATCCCATGGTGACGTAACCTGAGGGTCTCGAGCCCACACCTGTGGTTGGCACCTCCTCTGCCTGGACCATGTCACTAAACAGGCTGGGCTGGAGCAGCTGTTTCAGGGCTGGCTAGCAGGGGTGGCTGCAGGAAAGCCCTGCTCGGAAAGGCCAGGAGTCTCCTCTGAAAGGCAGGAGGCTCTTGGTGGTGGCAGGCAGATCCTGGCACGTGTCGTGACGGCTGGGTTCGCTCTCTTCTCCAGGCACAATCTAGCCTCCCCTGGAGATACACGACCAGGGATGGACCCTGGCACCTTTCAGGATCAGGCTGTTGGGTTAAAGCTCAGCAAGACATTTGGTACGTGCTTGGCTGAACAGGCAGGAGACTGTCTGGCACTCTGGGGCACGGAAGATTAAGAGGCTCCTGTGCCTGGTGCTATAGAGATTGCTTAGGGCTGAGACTTCCTGCACTTGACTTCCCTCCCCAGTCCCCATGCAACTCAAGAAAGGACTTGCTTTATCTTTGTGCATGTTGGGTGTGTATACATACGTGCACGTGTGAAGGGCCGTCTGAAATCTAGCATGCCTGGAATAGGAAGGTAGTGAATGATGAACAACATCCTTAAAGGCCTTATCCACTACTAACCAGATATGTCCCAAATTGTTTGAGACAGCACACCATTACATCAATGCTAGGGAGTGAAGCAGAATAGAAATATAGGCAGAAGGCAATGGAAAATCGCTGTGGACTCATGCTCTTACCTCTGCAAACAGCACTATCGGTTCTTTAACGGCTAGACGTGGTCAGGACCTCTATTTTGTGTCTTGTCTGAGCAATTTACAACAGAGCCCCTATTAAAACCATTCTGGCGGTATTGGTTTTCTCTGGACTCAGAGGGAAGGCTGCTGCTTGAATCACTAACAAGAATTCAGCAGCACCTGGGTTTTCCTTGGCAATGAACCACCCATGTACTGACCAACTGGGAGGCTGTTAAAGAACAATTTCCCACCATCTGGGGGAGGAAAAAAAGCATTCACAGTGCCACACAACTATCTAAAACCTGTGACATGGGAGTGATTTCTTAAAGAAAAATTCCCATCTTTACTGGAGCAGCGGGAAGGAGGAGGGCAGGGAGAGAGGGGAAGTAAGGCAAACTCAGACACCTTTCCTCAGGGGGAAGAGCGACATTTTACTGAGTGAGCTGCTTGGACATTCTTTGTGTGCGTGTGTGTGTATCTAAATTCAGTCAGACAACATCCCTGAAAATTTCCCTCGAGCAGCTGAAAGCGTGAGGCAGTGAGCACAGTGCTGCAAACATATCATGCAGACATCTGAAGTTCTTGGTATTGGGAAACAGCAGCAGATAATAACTGTATGAACAGCCTTGTACTAGGACACTGCCTTTGGGGCTCTTGTGGCACCAGGGTCCCTCAAGGAGCTCAGAGCCTTGTAATTACATGGCTTTACACACCGCTTGTTGCCTTCGTCTTAAGGACTTGTCGCAGTGCCTATGAAGTAGTCTTCTTAGAAGTGGAGGGTTGGAAGTGCAAAGTCACCCTCCTCAAACTACAGACAGGGAAATTCCTGATGACTCTGACTGCCCTGTCCTAATTCCTAGTTCATGTTTTGTCCCTTTCTTGGCAAGATCCAAAAGCATGATAAGCCTGGGGTAGACATAACCAGGTCCTCCCAAAGCTGGATGTGGTTAAGCGCAGCCTTATTTATGTAGACCTCAGGATGTGTCTATGCATGCATCTTTAATCCTGTTGTGACACAGTAACAAATACCATGGCAAATTCTCCTTCTGTCAGAAAAGAACTACCCAACGATCAGGCCGTACCTGTGGCCACAGTGGCTGAATAACAAGACGACAGCTATAGTGTCAAACGCAGGTCTCTATATCGAAAGGTTTCGGTTCCCACTCGTAAGTGATTATGGAAAAAGGACTCACTTGCCCACTTCCAATAAATGAGAAACATGTTTCTTAGAGGCAGTATGCTTCCTATGCTTGTAGTGCAGTGAAGCTGTTGGCTAGTCTACTATTTTTGACACGCAGCTGTTACACAGAAACATCTGATAGTTTCTTTTCTTTCAGGCTCAGTTGCTGCGGTGTCAGGAAACAGCTTTTTGTTTCAGTTCTTGTAAGATGTGAACAGGTATGGGAGGCCAGTGCGATACCACAGTAACACAAAAAAACCCCATCCTGCAGCCTGCAGAAGAAACTAGAGGTACAAAGGAGGGTAGGCTGATCAGTCCCAAATTCTCTTTACATATATTTGCTTTGATATAAAAAAAAAAAAGTACTAAATGATTAGTTAAAAAAAATAATCACAAATCAGAGTGATATGTGTGGGGTTTTTCTACTGTGAGACTGGGGAATGAGTTCGTCGACTTACGAGGCAACAAGCCAATGCTTTGGGTAAGAGCAGCTCCTCATCAATAAACGGAAAACTAAAAGCTCACCCAGTGACTAGTAACACAGAAGACTTAATTGCACACTGTCAAAGGAGAAAGCCACTCCAAATCCGCAATGCTGTGAAACATAAATGCGGAAGTGGAAAAGTTAAAGGAAGGCCTTCAAGTACCTAGGAAGGCAATGACCAAATCCTGTATATCAACTTAATATAAAGTATAGGAGAATAATTCATAATATTTTGCAGAATCTACTATCACTCTTGCTTGGGACTCCAGAGGAGGAGGGTTAGCTCTCTCTGAGACAAGCTCTACCTAGGCAGGTGATATGTTAAGAAATCCAGGTGCCAGCTATAGACATCATGGAGACAGCAAGAGGATTTAAAGTCATCTCAGTATAGCTTTCTTCTTTAAATCCTGGCAAAAACTGCAAAAACTGCAGTGGTGTAAGCAGTTCCCTCTCCTCCCCACTGTGAGAACAGTGCAGTTCAACCCTTGCTCTGCAGAGTGTGTATGGGGTTTTTTGGAGGTTTTGGGTTTTGTGTGTTTGTTTTTTTCTAAACCTCAGCTGACGAGAGCTATAGCAATCTGGTCCTGTGTCAGGTTTGAAGCCCTTGGCTTCCACAAGCTGTGGCTTACGCTGTGGAGAAAGAAAAGGTGAACATCCTTTCATGTGAAACATTTTTATGCTGAAGCTAAGAAAGCTTTAGAGTGAAAAGGTGGCAAAGCGGCTTGCCTTGCACAGTGAGGAGCCTAAGTCAGTAAGCAAATATTAATTTGCAGTACCTGGGCTTGGGAGCACCCAAAATCTTTCTAGACCGTGCTGATTGAATGTGGTCATTGCCTATTTCCTACGGCAAGAAGCCATTACAGGCCTTGTATCTGCTATAATGCCCTTCCTTCACGTGGGGAAGTGGGCTGAGAGTTTTTAGGCAGGGTAGCATTTGCAAAACTGATTTTCACTTTTAGGAGCCGTTTGTCACCTTTGCTCACCGCTGCAACTTGTAACGTAGCTCTGGGGCAGCCAGCGCGGCACTGCTGGGCTGGGACTCTGAAACCTGCACAATGACGGTGCGGGGATGAGTCAATCCGATACGTCCCCTGGGCATACAGGTGGCATATGCGCTGCAGCTCACCCTCAGCGAGGTTTGGGTTGAGCCTGGAGTACCCGGATCTGCAGGTCAGCTCCAAACAGCTTTAGTAAGAGGCTACTGCTGTGGTGCCTGCAGGTGCTTCAGATGATGGTTTGTCAGCTCTGGAACAGAACCAGCAATAACAAAGGAGGTTTGTGACCATTTCCTCTTGTGATCCTGTCTAACAGCTTCAAGCAACCAGCCACTGCATTTGGGAAGGTGCTGGGAAAGGCCCTGGGTTGTGTTCTAGCACGTTTTCCCAAAGACCATTTGCTGACCGTGCTCCAGGATGAAGAACTGCCTTTGCATTCACCCAGTGTCAATTTTTCCATGCCTTCTGACAGCAAAAAGTGACCCCTGGTCCTGGGGAAGCCCATGATACCTTGTTTTATTCTCTCTTTCATTCTTCCCTGCATCAGGGCGCAGCTGCCTGGGGAGGTTTTCATTCCTACCTGGAGTCTCTAACAAGCGGGTCTGGCTATTAAGTCGCTAAAGCAGAGCTGTAATTTATGTCTGCCCATGACGATGCAAAAGGGTAGCAGCTCAGTCCCTGGGCAGAGTAGACTTGTGCATGCTGATCCATTTGTTAAGCTCCTAAAACAACTTTTGTTTTGTCTAGCTCTATGTCTCAGCGTGTCTTCAAGGAAAGGAAATCCAAACCTGGGATATAAAACAGAAAATTTGTCCGATTTAAAAATGCTTCTGTAATGTACCAACTGAGGTAATGGCTAACATCCATTTGAAAGTGAGCTGATTTCTTTTTCTTTCCTTTTTTTTTTTTTTCTATTTTTTTCCAGCATGACAAGAAACTGGTGGCTGAAGGAAGAAAAAGGATATAGTTTATTCTCTTTGGGCTACCCTGCTTCTGACAGAGGCAAACACTCTCTTCCTGCAAACACAGCTAATCCTCTTTGTCTGGATATTTTATTAGCTGAAGTTTAAATCCTTGAACCCTCACTTTATCATGTGTTTCCCTTTACTGATGATGTCACCTACCCATGTTCAACTAATGAGTCACTTACAGCAGCCAAACATAAGTGCCGGTAGGATGCAAGGCTCTGCCAAGAACTTCAGCCTCCTAACACTTACCTTATTACTTGATGAAATAGGAATATAACTTATATACTAGATGATATCCCCTGAAACATAAAGGAGGTCATTGAGAGCCTATAATTACCTCCTAATTACAGGAACTGAATGCAACAGGAGTTGTTAGCAAAGGTGGGGGGAGGATTGATGCTGGTTCTGCAGTGTAACCAACAACAAATGGGCTGTTGGAAAGTTATTTTCTTCCTAAATATGTCCATATGTCATTGGGCATAAGAATATCACTGTAAAACACCCCCCCACACACCCCCGCCCTGATGTCCCCTTTCAAAAGTGAGAAGAAATGCACTGGGCATTGTGTAACTGGTGATATCATCACAGAACGCCAACAGTTTTTTGTTTGAGACCCTGGAAAAGAAGGTAGGGAAGGAAATGGAAAAAGTGAAGAAGCAAATCAGACAGATGGAGAGACCTAAGGAGCTGGGCAAACCCCTGCAGGACAGATGACTAAGCTTTCCATTCCAAGTCAAACAGCTCCATTTTGGGACAGCAACAGGTTTTCATTTAACCTCCCTAAATTTTGTGAACATGCTCTGGGCTCCCTACAAGAATGTGGCTACTGTCTGCGTTTGAGACTAGGCAGGCAGCCTGCTTTTTCCACTTGGCTACCTTTGCACAGTATGTCAAAAAACCTTACGTGGCTTTGGTAGGAGAACTTGCTCTCGGTCCCGCTGGATATCTGGAAAAGGCAGTTCGGTGCAAGCATAAGCATGCAGGGAGGTCTGGACCTCCTAATTAAATTGTCATGTTTGGGACCCACCCAACAAAACTGGACAAAATCTGGTCTTAGATTTGAAGAAAGGAATTTTCCAAAGAGTTTCAGCTCTGATCACAAAGAAAGCAGTGAGACCAGAGTTGGGCTGTGCTTCCAAAGCAGTGTTCAAGCTCCAGTGTCCACAGGGAAGTGTTTCAGGGGGGGATCTCCCATGTAGGATGTGCTTGCTGAGCCTCTTTGCCTGGGCAGGGGCAAAGGGTTTTTCAGTTCCTCATGGCTGTAAATCTTCACTGCACTAAAGTGACTATAAAAGGGAGGGAAAGGTGAGGGCAGTGAAATTCTCAGTACAGAAACATTGAAGAAAATACTGAAATTTAAAATTAAAGAGGAGGGAACCTACAAATTAATATTACAACCCTTCCCTCCTGAACTGAGTTCAGAAACTTGGACTAATAATAGTAACAACAATACATTAACAACAAGAGTAATAATGTTAACCCAGTAGAAATGGGATTTTCTACTTCAGTGATACCAGTTAACCTGACTGGGAGGTACAAGGCATCTATCTTTCGGGCAGTGATGGCTCTTACAGAAAAAACGATAGTAGAGAGGGGGAAGAAGAAGCAAGGAAGAGTGTGAAGAAGCAAAGCCCGTCTTTACCTGCTGCCTGTCTAAGATGAATAGAGGCTGGCGTTTGCTCAGCTCTTGCAATCCCTGCTACGTTGCTGTCCTGCGCTGACCTGAGCTGGGCGATGCTTCAGGGAGGAGAAATTCAGGTGTTCAAGATGCCTGTGACCCTTCCTGAACCCTCTGAACTCCTGACTCCTTCTTCCCCGTAGGCTTTTCCTACGCTTTCCTCCTTGCTAGCCATCCTGCTCCTGTCCCAGGAGTGACTGAAGTGTGGCCTTATATTTGGTTCCAAATTTGAAAATGAAGGGGCTGGCTGACATCTTCATGATGTCAGCAAGCCAAATATACGAGGGTGACTGCATTCAAGAGCCCGATGAGCTGATAGGGAGGAGTGGGGTGGGGTGAGGGGAAAGACCAATGTAGACCATCAGTAGTCTCTGGGAAAGGTCCCACTGGAAGTAGGAGTCGGCCACTGAGTCAAAGGGAAGCATTTCCCCAGCTGCTTTGGAATGATTTTCCTTTGCCTTTTCACATTTTTTAAATATAATGCTGTATTTCTTTCATTCACTAATTTTTTTTCTTTTCTTTTTTTTTTTTTTTAAGTGAGCTGCTGGTTGCTTGAGGGTGCTGGTTTTACTCTTGAGAAACAGGAGTCCAGAAGCCAGTTGGAGGGGTCATTGTAGAGGAGAGAGACTTGCAGGTGGTGCAAACTCCCAGTGACGGTGTCGCAGAGCCTTTGCGCTTAGGTTTATGCTAGTTGTCGTCGGCTGAGCAGTGCTATGCTGTAAACTGTATGATCTGAAAGAAGTAACCCCAAAGCTGCTTTGTAAATCAGAACCACAGAATAAGAGCTGGGCAGGGAGCTGTGGGAGGGGATGAGGCAGGGGTGCAGCTGCATGGCAGCCCCGAGCAGCTGAAGCGATGCTCTTCTGCTGTAATCTTTAGCCACACTTTCAAGGCAGAGAACCAGGGCAAGGGAAGGAATAAACAAAAAAATTACCTTTTCACCTAACAAGTAAGTAAACCATGAAATTCATTGCCACAACTGATTCAAACATTATTTCAAAGAAGGCTTTCACAGACTCATAGAAGATAAATTTGATTGGATTCATGATAGTTAAAGTGATGCTCTAGGATGGCTCAGAAGTTCCCACACAGGAACATGGAGGAGGTATCACATCTGACATGTGTCTAAGGTCATGTTGGAGACAGGTCACCAGATAGGCAGTCCTTGGGTCTGACCCAATACAGCTGCTCTTATGTTACTAAGTATCCACTATATCAGGAATGGAGGAAGTCAATGCGTCCAAGATGATGTCGTTAAAGTCAACCTGTCCAACAGCAGGGAGGAAGGAGTTACAGAGGATGAAGCAGGGAAAACCAAGAAAATTGCAGGCTATTTCTCAGGAAAGATGGGCTCCTGTGCTTCAACAGGGCTGATGATGCATACCAACCCCAAATCAGAGATCATTGTGATTTTTCCCACTGTCCCTGAGAGGTTTGAAATGAAGCCTGTAGCAGATGGGAGAAAATGACTGCGAGGTAATCTCAGCAGATGAGCGGTGGAAGGCATGGGTGTGCCACACGTCATGAGGATGTCTTGCAGATGTTTCTGCAGGCCCCTCTGCAGTCATTCTTTCCCTCAGTGACTTGACTCCCACACTTCAGTTTCTTGTAGATGTGTTCTCCTTATGACACTGGTGGCTACACTAGATTTGCCTGCAAACTCTGTGAACCCAGAAGCCCTCCTTAACAGCCTTATCTCACAGTCTTCCTGCTTGCGGTTGATGATCTACTTCATGAGAAAAGAGGACACTCCTGTCCTGCAGAAGACATTTTACTCCTTGTCCTAAGGAGCACACAGCAACTTCTGTGCTGGAGAAGAGTGTGAGTCCCTCTACACTGTTTAGGGCTCATAGCTGTCTTTGCCCCCATCCACCAGAAGTTAGGGAGGTTGTCAGTGCAGAGGAAAATCAGTTTCCCACCCAAAGCAAGCACAAGAGAGTAATCGGAGAAGGGTGCTGCTAATGCCATCACCCCAGACTCCCTACTACTGCTCTCTTAGACCATGGAGGGTCATAGTCATATAAAAAAATTTACAGCTAAATGGTGGCTGAGCAGCTCAGTTTCACCAGAGGGGATGCAGGAGGAAAGGTCCCTTTCTCCTGTTATTTGGGACTGATGAGTGATGGCCAAAGGGTGCTGCCTCGCTGCAGGGGAAGGGGAGAGCAGTGGTTAGGTGGGCTCATGGGGAATGTGCAGTCCAAATGCCCTCTTGTCTAGCATCCCCTTCAGCCTCTGCCTCCTACACCCCACAGCAGGACAGGATCTGGCCACAGGCCTCCTCCATCTCTTTCTCACCGTGGCAGGGAAGAGCCTCGTCATCCCACCACTGCCGAGGCTGTTGTGGTCCTCAGTGTGGGCAGCAGCATCACCCGGCGCCCTCCGGCAGAGCAGCCGGCCTCCAGCAGCGTCAGGGCTTTCGTGTCAGCAGGCAAAGCCAGGGAGCCAGCGATACGCTGCAATAACACAGACGGCTCACTCTCACCTCATCGAGAAAATGGCACGCGTGCAAGAGCTGCCTTTGGGTGCCAGGAATGGGGGAGCTCGCGTCGGGTAGCGTTAAAAGTGTCTCAGAGTGGAGCGCTGTCTCCTAGCATCAGGCAAATGCTGGGAAACCTGCTCCCGAGAGAGCCCACCTAATTAAAAAAATTCACGTTATTTCAAGCGGAAAGAAATGCTCTGGAAAGGTGTTGGGGGGAAATGAGACAATAAGCCTTCAGACTTCTTCAGTTAGGATGATGTCCTAAAAAAAAAAAAAAAAAAGACAAAGTCATTAAAGGGGTGCAGGCTCCCAAACGAGTGTGCAGAGCAATGTTGCCCAGGTGTCTGAACGCTATCTGCTCCCTGTGCACCCAGCAGCACCCAGCGCTGCTGCTGCTGCTGCTGGGAATGGATGCATCCAGGCAGCACCCAAGTGTCTGGGAACTGCCCATGTAAAGAGATTATTGTTTATCCTTTGACATACAGAGCCATTACCTACCTAAGCAGCCTTGGCTTCATTCTGGGCATTATGCTTAATCCTATTTTTCTAAGAGAAATAGGATTATTCTCTGAGAGTTCATCATTATTAACTTCATTGGATGAATTACTGAAAGAAAAGATAAATAGTGATTTCTGGTCCCTTGGTATTAGATGGAGGCATCTAACTGGAATTTGCTGATTTCTTCATGAATTCATTTGATGGTGTCAGTCCTTCTCTCAGCAAGCAAACACATGTCTCAAGGCTGTAGATCCAGATTTTTTTTTTTTGGGGACCATAAATTCCTACTGGTGTGTTTGCAGCTATTTATTTTTTCTTTTGGGAACCACCATTGCTGGTAGAAAATGTCTGATGAAAGTTATGTGTAAGGGCAAGGTATGATTTTATGAAAAGTTGTTTACTTGTGTATTTCTCCTTACTTGGCCCCAGCCACCCATGCTTGAAGGAACTTTGCTTCAAGCTTTTCCATTTTGAATGTCTTTCTTTTGGGTTCTACTCGTTTTGTTTCATTGCCAGCCAAGTTAGATCTCGAGCAAGTTTAAAAGGCCTTTTTTTCTTTTGTGATTTTGATTACAACAATTTTTATTTCTCCAGCATCTCAGCCTAAATTTAGAGATCCTGATGCCAAAGATAATGATGATATTCCCTTTGATATTGAATCATCTGGTGCTGCAGCACCAAATAATTGAAATTTTCTTTAGCTTTACAACTTCTTCTGTGAAGGCACAATTGTTTTCTCTTCTGAGTATACTGGTAAATCTAGAACGCTTGCTATGCTTTGTTTTAGCATTATACGTTGGGCTTGGCTTGATTTTCCTAGGGCTATATTGTTAGAAGAATGAGATTCACCTTCCAGGAGAACTATTAAAAGACTCAGATTTACTGAGGCTTCTAATAACGTGACATGCTAATTCTGTGGAGGGAATGGGAGCCACTGGGTGTTCTCAGAGAGCTTCTCCTGAGACATTGAGCGTACTGTTCCTGGACTGCAGGTATCAATGGTCCATACCCTTCCTTCGCATATGCCCCGGCGTGGGTGGGGGCACCCTATTCTGCTTCACACGTAGCGTAGGTGGGCTTAGACATGTGGCCATGTCAAAAAGTTTGTATCTGGCTGGGAGTGCAGCACGGAACAAGTATCTGCTCCGGGCTGGAAAGGTGGGGGTACCTTCCCCATGTGGTGCCTCCATAAAGCGTTAAAATGAGCCATAAACTTTGATTTGAGGATCTCTGGGGCAAGGAACATCCCTTTGATCTGGATTTGTACAACCCCTTGGGCAGAGGGGATCCGAGCTGCTACAGCAATACAAATAACGCATCATTAATAGTCATAATTATGATGGGCAGACTGGTGAGTTTGGATTCCTCAGGCGGATCTCGCATCCCGTGGAAATCGGTGGCACGTCTCCCATCGGCTTCAGTGGGGCTGGGATGCAGCCTTTGCTTTCTGGCTGTATGCTGCTTTGCAAATGGAAAAATATTTGAAGTTCTGTTTTGGTGCCTCAGACTCTGCTTCCTTTCCGCTTTAAGAACACTTCTCTCCAGCCAAAAGTTTCCTTTGTCTCATAGTCTCAGGGAAAAAAAAAAAAGGAAAAAAGAAAAGCTTTCTCCAAATAAGAACATGAGCAACAGAAGTGTTAGGAGAAAGGATACACTTACGATCCAAAAGAAAAGAAAAAAAACTTTTCCCACTGTCTAGATGTCCCAGTCAAGGCCAAAAGAAAGCAGTCAGCTTTGCCAGCAAAATCCTAAGCAAAAGAAATAAATGACATCCCTCTGGTGCCCCTGGACGTACGAAGTATCCGGCTTTGCTGCTGTTCTGCTCCCCTTCTGCTTCCAGTGCAACAGCTGCCAAATTTGTCCTGCCTTGTAGGCATAACACATCAAGCTCAGGGAAAAACCAGGTGCTGAGATGAATTCTGGAAGTCCCGCAAAGGGAGGAGAGCAGCATGAAAGAAAACACAGCTATGTTAAGAAGCTTCCTTCTAGGATAAAAATAGATGGACACACACAGGAACTGAAAACCCCTCACTTCTGTTTGCTTTTTCTGTTTGATTTCTTTTTATCCTCTCTCACCTTGCTGGTCCCCTCTCCTATCCCAAATGAATAGTTGTGTTTCCCATCATAGCTCAGCTCTCTTTCAAGGCAAGATATTTTGGACTTAAAAAGAAAAAAAAATAAAAATTTAGGAGTTATTTCCCAGTGCGTAAACCAGCAAACTCCCTTAAGGAAAAATTGAATGTTTAATTTTGCAGTGGAAGCCTTGCAAAATCAGGTTTTCATTTCCGCTGACTGCTTTGAGTGGAAAACTGCATAAACATGAATACATATGGTGCCTGAGCACACACACACATATACGCATACTGGTCCCTCAGCCGCTGAATACTCCCAGCTTGAAATTGCAGCTTAAGAAGTGAAGTTTTACCAGGGCAGATTTTAAATTATAAGATAATGCAGAAAGATAAATTCTCCCTTGGTGGTGTTCCTTTAATTTCAACCAGTTACATGCTCTTTGCTTTTTAGCTAGCAGCCCTGAATACTGTTTTGCTTTTAGAAGTATACCTCTGAATGTCAGGAGATTGAACCACTGACTCCCACCTCGATGAAGAGAGATTGTAGAGAAGAATTATCGCGTTAGAGGAACAGGAGAAGAGGGTGGACGGGGTAGGCTGCCCTCCTGTATGCACAGCAAACTTTGGCACCTATGTTTCCTAGAAGTCAAACAGCACCTATTGTCTTCAAATTTAAAAAAAAAAAAAAAAAAAAAAAAAAAAGAAGAAAAGAAGAAGAAGGAAAAAAACCAAAAAAGCTCAAACTTCAAGGAATCAGCAGGAAGCTGTTTTTACCAGGAATCGGAGGCTGGGGAGCGGGCTGGGTGCAGCCTGCCTGCAACACCCACCCAGCCAGCCCAGCTGCAGCCTATCTAACACAAACATCGCGGCAGTGGCCGTTTGCCCAGAAACAGCATCGGCTGCCGGAGCCCTCCAACGGAAGGAAGCCAGAGCAAACCCCGGCCCCCTCCCTCCCCCAGCCGCAGCCCCCCAGAAATCATCTCAGGAGGCGGGAGGGCTGATTGGCAGCTCCCGACGGGGAGAAGAGCAGCGCCCATAAACTTCGCTGTTATTTTCTTAGGTGAAGAGGCTTTCCTCCGCTTCCTGCCATCAAAAAGGGTTGTTAACAGTTCCTGTTAAAAGCCAGCGCTCGCAGCCTCTAACTTTACACATGGGCTGCATTAGAAACAGGAAAGATGATTTTTTCCTCAGCGGTAAGATAATGCCAAAAGCCTTACGTTTAACCTTCAGTGTTTGGATTTTAAGTTTTCCTTGGTAGGTTTCACGGAGCAGTCGGGTTTGGTAGGGAACTGAAAAGACAAGTGAGTCTTAAAGGGACTAAAACTTACAGCTCCCACCTCTATACTGGAGAAGCAAGCTTAACGGAGCTGTGGCCATCCCTACAGATTTTTTTTCTTATTTGCTTTTTTTGCCACCTAACATTTTCATCATAACCCACTTGTAAAAAGTTCTATATGAGGTCTACCAGATATGGAAATACCTGCAAGAAGTCATGCCAGCTGTTAGGTAGCACTGTAATAACACAGTCATTAGGTGTTTATTGAGACTCTTCAAAAAGCTGAGAAAGTCAAAACTCAGGGATGGATCCATGAGACTTCAAACAGGAACTGAACAAAGTATTTAAGAAACACTACAGATGCTCTCAAATTCATAGAGTCAAGCCTGGCACTTCCCTTTGACTGAGGTCTGCACTAGATCCATCTTTTTACCTAGGCTTTGTCAACACTGGCTGCATCCCAAGGTGTGTGGGTTTGTGTGACAAGATCACACATACAGTGAGGAACAAGTTATTTTTTCATGCAAAGTGAGCCCAAAACCTGCCAAAGTTAAGGTGGCTTTGACCAGGAAGTTCAAATGTAAGCTGGGATTGTTTCAGCTCAGGAGCCTTTGGAGAGTGTAATATGCCATTGTGCTTCAGTGAAATCATGAAGTCTTCCTTTCATTTCCACAGCAGATACTGTTGGTGTCTCACCAAAGGGATTCTCAGCATCAGGCAGGCACTGAGAGGGTACCGGCCTCTGGAAGGGTGGCCAGCTCTGGCTGATGTCAAAACTGAGAGGTTCCACTTGGCAATCCTTTCTGGCTCGATGATAATTTGAGTCGGGTGACATTCGTTCACCTCCCAAACTCCCAGGCTGGCCAAGATGGCAGTTCGTGGAGGACCTTTGCAGTTTTCTTGGTCAGGCTTGTGCGCTGCAAACAGCCACGGAGAACCTCAATCTGCTATTTGTAAACAGGGGTAGCGGGGTTTTAAAGAAGCTTTTGTTTCTCTGCAAGCAGTTGTCAACCGTGGAAGTGCTTTTTTCTTCCCAGGGCTTATTTGGAGATGCATTCCCAGGGGATGCATCCGACCCCTCAGAGATGTGGCCTGCTGCCAGGGGCATGCACTTGGCTTCTGCCATCTGGGCAGCAGCAGCCACTCTGCGCCGTGTTGGCAACAGCTCTCCGGTGGAGACAGCAAGTCTGGGAGCATTTTTCTTTAGAATGGCATAGTTTGGCCATGATTCCTCGTATAGACACAGCTCCTCACTGAGGCCCCATGCTTGCAAATATTTATGCCCATGAGTAATTTCAAGAGCATTAGTAATGAGTTGAGTGGGATGACTCCTGGGTTCACAGCAGACACTGAGGAAAGCAATCCTTTTGTAAGAAGGGTTTACATACATGCTCAAATGTCTTTTGCAGTAAGGATGGACTTAAGTATGTGCTTAAGTGCTTTTTGGAAGTGAAGGATGAGAATTTCCCCACTGTCTGCATTCCATTTTATTTGCTGTCTATTGACAGAAATTTTGTGAGGGTAGCCCAGACCCTTTGTGTAAAATTAATAGTTAAATGGTTTGATTTCTGATTATATTTGCAGTTCTTCCTCCCTCTAAATATAATAAAAGCCATTACAGCCATTATTCTCCTTTACATTTGTTGCATATAAAAGTACATTCCAGCGCCGAGGCCTGAAAGATCAGCTTTTTCCTAAAGCACATTTTGTCTGACTTATAAAAGTTTTACGAGTTATAAAACCCCTGAAACAATAAGTTTCTGATGGAAATGATGACTAGAGAAAAACTAACAGGTGTTGGTATAATACTCCTAAAAGCAGGGGACATGGAAATCTAGCTCAGCTAAGAATATGCACGTTTTTATTTCTTCATATTACATGTTTAATACCTTTGCTCTTCAGGCTGAACAGCAGCAGGAGATCATAGGAATCCCGGGTGAGCTTTTGCCTCAGCTTGTGAACTCTGAGCAGGCAATGTGTTTGCACTTAGGAGCGAGCAGCTTCCTAGAGAGCTAGCACCACATCCTCGGCTGGTGTAAGCTGGCATAGCCCTAAAGGAGTCAAGGGAGCCGATTTAATAATAGTTAAACACAATAAGATATATCTCTGTTTTGAATTGCGTAATTCAGTGCAGCCTAATGTGAGTTTATTGATGTGGTGGTCTTTACAGGTTTTGTCAGGCTATAGGAAAAAAAGGGCAAATCCCCTCGCTTAACGTGTTTAGGCAGGGTTTGCCCATCTGGTCTTTGATCCCCGGGATCCACATGTTGGTGAAGCCTGCGCTTATTGCATAGACACATGGTCAACTAACGATGCTAGCCCCGGGCCTCGGCAACACCTCCGTACAGTGATAGCTGCCTCTTCACTAAACACGTTGCCCACAAGCCCCGCACACATGATGGATTTGAAACCCATCCTGAGTGATCCCTGCAAAGCAGAGGGGTGTAAATGAGGCGTCTGAGGTTGTCCCGCATGACTCCCCCTGCTGTGCTCCTCGCCTACGCTGCATCTTCCCTGGCGGGGGACACTGTACGTCATTATCTCTTCTTTCACATGTTCCTCTCCTTGTCTTTTCTCTCCTTCCTCATAAACTGCAGGAAACTGCCCCAGCTGCATTATTTTAAGACACGCATTTGTGACATAAATATATGTATAAGTATATAAAAGCATCCTTTGCTTGGCCTGAGCAGAAGTAGGAGTTCGGATTCTGCTGCCACCACAGTACAACTGCCCGGGGAAGCGATGCTGTACCAGCCATGCGGCTCGCCTTCCACGAGGGCTTCTCACTGGACCTCGTTTCCCTGGCTGCTAATGAGGGCCCTGTACATTTGTGTTCCATTAGAGGTGCCGATAAGTGCTTCCCCAAAAGGCCAGCCTTGCTGATTGTTGTACGGTCTTCACACGGAACAGTATAAATACAAAACCGAACTACAAATAAATATCATGAGCTGGGAACCGATCATGTCTTTGATTTCTTTCCTGGCTGAACGCATCCAGCTGTGACGTCTGCTTTTTCCCTCCAAGTCTGGAGAGTGAATCAGCAGTGCCCCAAGAGATTACTGCTGAACCCAAATCCAAATCCTCCCTTTGCTACTTAAATGATTTGTTCCCAAATGTTTGCCATGGAAATTATTTTACAGAATTGGCGATTGATGATTCAGTGCTATGTAGGGAATCCCCTTGAACCCCCCATGGGTTGACTCATCTCACTGCTCATCAGGTCCACCTGCTCAGGGCATAACTGTGGTATAAATCCACACTCCCTTACATGGCTGAGGATCCCAGCTGGGGTGGCACATGCTGCCTGCTGGCAGTATGGCAGTGGGTTGTTTGTTGACCTTGGTTTTGTGTCTCATGACATTGCCTGGCTCTGAGCAGTCCTAACTCAGTGTTAATCTAGGAAGGACCCGAACTGCTTCAGCTCTCAGTGAGGCGGCACAGACAGAGGGTGAACCTAATCAGTGGGTTTTATGCACGTGCAGGTACCTGAAGTATCGTCACCAATGAAACCAAACAGAACATCTCTCTTGCAATTCAGTTCTAAAATATCCTTGTGTTCCTCCTGAGGAAGAGAGGGAGAATCAATTGGTGAATCTGAAGTCAAACTAGAAGGGATGTGGTAGATGGCTGAGAAACCAGAAAGTCAGATATTGCTGCTGCCAGAGGGCACACTTACAGAGTCCAGTCCTCTCAAAGGCTGTGCTGTGAGAAACATTTTTTCCCCCTTTATCCTTCTCAATGATGCTGATTTATTTGCATTCAGATGGTCCTGTGGTGACAGTCCCCAGAGTTCCTGTACCTGTCAAGGATGACCACAATGTAGTTAGAGGGTAACCATGCTTAGGACTTGTAATGAACGCAGTTAAGCAGGTCCCTGCAAGAAAATGAAGTGATTCAAAGCACAAGGCTAGACTCTTTACAGCAAAAGCTCCCGTCTCTCCTCTGAGAGCCCCAGGAAAGGGCCATAAGAGTACAGCTCCTGAGTCAGAGTGTAATGCATCTAGATTGCATAGTGACACAGCAAGCAAAGACCCAAAATAAGCAAGCAGAGGAGTGGAAAGACAGTTAGTGAGATGGGGCAATGAGAAAGCTTTCTACAGAACTGGCTCATTAATGTGTGTACAGATTTTGCCTTAGATTTCAAGCAGAGATCACCTCTCAGTCGCAGCACTGGTAGGTGATGTTTGGTGACAGTTTGATCAAGTTGAAGGTGCTGATCCCAAAACAGCAAGGTTAGGAGTGCTGGAAGAATGAGGAAAAAGAGAAAGAAATAAATCCAAATCTCCTGGGTGGAAGACAGTTTACAGATGAATTAGTATGACTCTGGCAGGCATAATACAGAAATACATGGTGGCACCATGATCCATACGGCTTTGAAAACATCCCAGTCCTAGCGCAGCATGTAAGTAATCACTGCTACAGCAAATGTGGAGCCTAACAGATGTTTCACCTCTAGCTTTCCCTAGAAGTATCCTTCAGAGACCTGGGAACATGAGACTGAATCTGCTGTGTGGAAGCGAGTGTGAGTCTTCCCAGGGACCTGCCCAGGGTCAGACATGCAGGAGGCACCTAAGTGTTGGAGGCTCATAGGTAGACATGGAAGATTTCTCCTTTCCTGCTCGTAGGGATGTCTCACCCCTGGCAGAAGTGAAGGTGAAGATATGCACCTGGGGCTCATGGGGAGGAGGCTGGGTTCCTTGTGTGGACGAGTGATGGTTGCCACACCAGCATCCCACCACATGGATTTAACACCTCTAAACAGTTAGAGAAATGCTGACTGCTGGTCCTCAGCTGTGCTTGATGTAGCCATTGCTTTTGTGTCTTTTTGGAACATTTCTTCTGCCAGTTGGTCCATCTCATGCCTGCGACTTCTCAAAAAAGTCTTCCCTGGAGTTTTTTGAGTGTCCAAGGGAAATGAGAGGAAAATAAAAGATCCATTGAAACTGGCAAACTTTTACTTTTAATGCTGGGGCAGAATACCAGCAGCTGAAATCCAATTTGTCCTCACCAAGATCTCAAGTTGATTGAATAATTGAAAAAGTTAATTTTTTAGAGTGTGAGTGAAATTTTTGGACATTTTGGCCTTGGTCTAATACTGAAAGTGAATTAGGGAAAAACTCCAATTGACTTCAGTTAGGCCAATGCTGTGCAGTTTTGAAAATCTCACATGAAGGTCTATGGGGCAGGGACTCTGTTATGCTCTGACTCGGTGCCTTCCCAGCATTGCTGTGACATTCCTTGAATGCATTCAGTGTTGTGCAATGTGCTTTTACATATCTTTGGCAGTCTCTCTTTTCAGAAAGCCTGGACGTTAAAGGGTAGAGGAGGAAGGCACTCGGATGTTCAAAGCAGGGACTATATCTGCTTTCATCCTGGTCTTTAACCTCAGTTGAGGCCAGTTAAGTGCTGCCATAACTCGGGTAACGAAATCTAAGAATTTAGTTTCTTTTTCATAACACATTTAAATTAACAAATAAAGCAAACCTGCTAACCCAGGGCAATCTCCATATAAGACAGGACAAGCAGAGGAATAGTAGGTACTGCTGCAGCGGCAGCAGGACTTAGACTTCCCCTCCAGCCCATACAGCTCTAGGGAGCTCTGGGGTAATCATGAGGGCTGCGTAAGATTTAAAGATGACTGCAGGACTTTAAAGTAAAGATTTCCCACTCCTCCTAAGTTGCAGAAGCTAAATATATCCTTCCTGTTTACTCTCTGTGTGATTTTAGACTAAGCTCCAGTCTGTAAAACAAAATGCATCTCTGGCGTCTCAGCCCCACAAGGAGCAGCACAGCCCTGGTTAGTAATGCAGCATCGTCTGACCGCCCGCCTCTGCCAAAGCTGGCAACAAAGCTCGCTTCAGGCAAGTTCAGGGGACAGCTGGCGATATCTGGATCAAATCAGTTCTGTGGTTTAGTTCAAACTTAAGGGATAAGGCTCATGCTAATGTTCTTTCTCTTTCCTTTTTAGGTAAGCATTTCCATTTGTAATGAGCCATCGATTTTGGAGGCTGCAGGCTAGATTCAGAGAGAGAGCCTATGGAGTGTCTAGGACACGTTTGGCTTTGACAAAGACTTACTTCCCAGCTTCTCTGTTCATCACAGATTGGTAGCTGATTTAAAATGTCTCATATTTAACTTTTCGGGTTTTCTTAATTTACGATTTTTTTTTTCCTGACTCTCTCTGCTCATAGCAAAAACCTGTCGTAGCCCAGTGAGACCCTCTACGTCCCACTCACAATGCTGAATTACACTCAGTAATCGTGGATGGTCTGGTTTATTGTCCACCCAAAACGGACATCTTCTGGGAAGAAAGGGTCACTAGATGATGATTTCTTTTTGTGAGCAGATGTGAGGAACATGAAAAAACCCCTCTTAATAGCCAGTCCAAAAAATGACCGGAGGCACTGTTTTGCAATACAGGGTGTACAACCTAGTAAACCCAAACCTCTCTAATGTAACATAGCCATTCCTTCCCTACCTCTCTTTTTGTCTCAAAGAAAAAGGTCAATTTGGTATTTAAAAACACTATCAAAGATTTAATGATTGTACCATTGGCCGCAGTTCAAACAGTACAGGCAGGAAAGAATGTACAGCTGTCAAGTGTAAACAGAAATGGGTACAGCTCAGAAGTGCTTCAGACAAATCATTGTATGTCATCGGCTGGTTTTAATTAAGAACAGACCAAATATTCCCTCCCTTCCCCCTCCCTCTTTCTTCTCCCCCCTTTCCTTCCCCCCCTCCAGTAACTTAAACCAAAATGATTTGTAGTGCATTGTCTTATTGGTGTCTGTCCTTGTGGAAGTAAGCAAATGAATATGGAAATAGCTTGACTCATAGTTCAAAGCATATTATGACATCCCAAGCAGACCATAAGATTGTAATCTTAAAACTGCAACACCAATAGGATAGACTTGCACCTTCCCACTTTCTGCATGGCAAGTCTTGCTTCAGGAACAGAACCCCATCATGTTCTTTCACGTTCTTATTTAAATCACTGTCCCAAAAGCAGATTTTAGGTTGATTACCTCAGTCAGGTGAGTTTTCTTCGTTATGTGTCTTGTGCTAGCACCAGGTCTGGCAGGAGGGAAACCTATTTGCAATACATCCTGTTCTCAGAAATGAGACATTAACCAATACTTAGGCTCTTCTGGATGGGCCTGAGCCAGAGGCAATACAAAGGAACTAAGGAAAGGAGCTGGGGAGATACATTATTTATTTTTATTTATTTATTTTATATTCACATCTCTGGATTGCCCCACTTCTGTGCTTTGCTGTTGCTACTGCTCTGGATCTCTTCTGACTCTGAGACTTCCAAAAGTAATATTCACCAGTAAATACATCTAGAGAGGGACCTGACACTGAAGAAATACCCTTAGCGTTACCCCCCTCCTAGTGCTGCGGCACAGAACTGCTGCTCTGCAAGTAACAAACAGCAGTTTATCGTGTTGTGCTTCGGGCAACCTTCATCCATTTTGTTTTCAGACAGCCAGGTGGCTATATTTCCAAAGCAGCAACGGTATGGACTGCACACACGTTGCAACCGTTTTGAAGGGTAACCAGGAGAAGAAAACACACTGTCACGGTCTGAAGTGGATCAGGCCTGATCGCAATGTGCACTTTGACTCAAGGGTGGGTGGAAAAATGAAGTCTCCCCAAGGGCAGACACTATAATACATGTTTGGGTTTACTTGCCAGCTCATCCTATTTCTCTTTGCTATGAAGAGTAGCAATAATGGCAATAATAGTAATAATGTTATTGATGGTACATCCTGAAAGGATTGTAAGGAGGAGTGATGAAAAAAAAGCATTGCACGAATCTCTGCTGCAATGAAAACAGTGTGGGCATCTTGTAAGAGGGTACTCCTGCAGTTGCAGTATAAATAAGTGCTTCTTTAGCTTGCTCACTATTGCTGTCATTGAAAGTCCACTTCTTTTGGGCACCAGACACTTTCTTTGCTGCTACCCTCAACCAAGACAGAAAGGGTGCTTTTTCCTTGGAGAGCAGTTTATAGCTTCCCACATAAAAAGAATTCTTGGTAGACATCATCCCGTGTGCTAATGACCACAGAAAAGAGTAGACGTCATTAGCAAATGCAGTATCAGTTATTTCCATATTTGCTCATAACGAAGAGGCAGAAGCAATGAGAAAAACTCAGTTAATTTGTGACCACCGATAACTCCATACCGATGCTGGTGCGTAAAAACTGCAGACAGGCTTACTCTGCATGAGACTTCTGAAAGCTCTTTTGCTTCGCTAGTTAGAGAAAGCTTTTTCATCTAAAATAATAAGGAAATATTCTTAGACCCTAAATCACCTGGAAGGCAAAATGTCTCCCACAGGATAGTTGATATCGTTTAGGTTTTTTTAAATGCTGAATCTTAACTAAAAACCTGGGACCTAAAGCATAGAGAATTGTTCTTAGTTCCTTAGAGCGCTGGAGTACCAACTTGCCTCGTGACCAAAGGTAACATATTTTCTAGACATTAGATGAAGGCCGAGGTATAGGTACTTCTACTATATAGGACATGTGCTACAGCTGTGTAGTTACTAAAAGGCTATATGCCTCTTGATCTATGCCCTTCGGCAGTTAGGTTAGAGGGTGGTTTGTTTGGGGTTTTTTTGCACTGCTCTCTTATTTAAGTACTGTCAATTAATGCTAAATACAGTGCATGAATCTCTGCACAGGGGCTAAACCGCTTTGATATTTCATTTCCCTTTTTGGCATGTCTTCCTCTCCAAAAGGGGATAATAATCACAAACCAATAGTCGGGAAGCAAAAAACCTTGAAAATGTTACTAAGGATATGTGCAGAGGCAGCGGATCGATCTTGACTCTGGCTCTACAAACAGCCTAGCTTGCACCAGTTCCGAGACAAAAAAGAGAGAAGAAATGCAAACGATCAGAGAAACATGAGATGAATTAAGAAGACATATGGAGATCTTCATGAAATATGGCCTCTAAATTTACTGGGAAACATGTTTCCTATTTGCTTCACACGTTCAAATGTCTGTTTTGTATGCAGCAGAAACAGATTTTCTTGATATTCTGCGTGGGGTTAGTGTAATATGTATATTAATTTATGAAACATAACTCCACAGTGCACGCATGTATGTATTTTGTACATTAATTATTATAGTTATATATAATATGCATGTATTGTATTGTGTTTATTGCATAACGGTTGTGTCAGGTTTGGTAAGCAGGCCAATATTTTTACCAAGTAACATAGACACAGGCCCCCCAGATGGATCAGAAGGATTGTCTGAAAAAAAGCCGTACTTTTTTACAAGGCTCAGAAGCCCAGTAAAACTTCTCTACATCCTCATGCAGGCTCCCAACAGAAAATAAAAATCCTTTATTAAATAATGTGGCCCTTTAGGGAGACATATATGACATCATCTGAACAAATGTATTTGATGAATAACGCATCATGATGCACCACTCCACAAGTGTGATTATGGAGCCTGGTGTGTGGGAGGACTCCAAAATGGACAAGTTTTCTACCTTAATTTCATTCTTGAAGTTAAAGATCTCAGTCTTTCTGAGAAACAGAGGAATATTTCCCTCTGAAATCCACAAGACCCTCTACGCAAGAAGATTTACTCTTAAAAACCTGCAGAGGTATTATGCTACTTTCAAAGCTCCTTTTCACTTATTTTTTTAAGAATCTATTCCAACCCAAACCGACTGAGACAAGACAATGCTCATACCAGGGGAAAATCAAGTAAAAGAATGAGTTAGTTTCATGATTCATCAAATGCCTTAATTATTTTCTTTATCTCTGATGCTTATTCTGTTAAAGTAGAATGCAGCAGTTATCATGTTCTGTAACTATACCAACTTCATCACAGTTTAAACTAAAATACACCTTGTATTACTGCACATGAATAAGCAACAGGCAAAAGTCTGTATCTACACAACGTTCTTGTGCGTACACAGGGAGCAGGAGTGGGACGATCCTATCAGAGAGTAGAAAGTTTTTGAGAGGTGCCTCCCAATAACATTAGTTGATCGATTTTTCTCTTCCTGTTGTTGCTAGGTCATCTTTGTGAAAATTGTGGGGGGACGAGCTGCAAAGAATAAGATCAGATTTTAACACAGGCTTAAAAAAAGAGAAGTCCAACAAACTCAAAACCTCAGAAAATCTCTTCCTTTTTGCTTGTCTAAAGAAATGAAAGATCAGGGAAATTCCCGAAGGCAATCAACATTTCTTGTTTTGTTTGCGTTGGCCCAGGTTCATACTTGAAGCTCTATATTTAACAGGCCATCCTGAGAAGGCGAGATAGCCATGGCTAATGGCAATGGAAACAATTTCCCTTTGCGGTGCCTGCGCTGGGACTGCTGTCGTGGTAAGCCCAGAGCTTTGATGTCTGCCTGACACCGTTCAGAAACATTACATTAATTAGGAATATAAAACTGAGAACTATTGCTGTCTTAATTGAAAGCTCCTACTGATGCCTGGCGGAGGCTCCCCCCCGGCTTTGTCAGGCACCTCAGCCTGTTTCAGCAAGATGAGCTACAATATTTGCAGGAGCTTCAGTTTTTATAGCCATGGGATCGCTGCGTGGAAACAGATGTGAGGAGGAGGCTCTTCCCTCTGAGCTGCCCCGAAATCTGCAGAACGCAGATTGGGTGTCGAGGTCGTCCTTGTGGGCCTATTATTAGTGCTCCAATTCGGTTAATTCCCTTGTTTGTTGCTGTTCCCTGTGCTCCCGATCCATGCTGACCCAAGGTCTTCTCCCAGGGATGCTCCTGCCCTGGCACCTGCCTGGGGTTGGGCATCCCTGCTCATGTTTGCTCTGCCTTTTGTGGCCACCCTGGGTCTTCAAGAGCTAGCAGGGCTTCCCCAGAAGTGTACAGAAGTGACTGCTGTCCATCCCCTGGACCTCTGGAGTCTCTGTCTCTGGAGACATTCAGAACCCACCTGGATGCGTTCCTGTGCAATCTGCTGTAAGTGAACCTGCTTTGGCAGGGGGGCAGACTAGATGATCTCCAGAGGTCCCTTCCAACCCCTATCATTCTGTGATTCTGTGATTTTTGGAGTCCCCCTCAGCCTCACTCCAAATGAAAAAAGAACTTCTCCAGCTGGTTTTACACTCAGCAAGTTCCCAGTTCAGCTAAAACTACAAGCGACAGGGAAAGACTGAATGGTTCTGGGGTTTAATTACAACGCACTGAGTTACTGCGTCGTACAGTAGTATACTACTTGAAACCCAGCTATGATCGGCAGCAGACAGCTGACAGCTTTTTTGCAGCCTGTGCAAAATGAGTTGTAATCACCAATCTGATTTTAATAGACAAACTATCAGTGTTGAAAGGAAATAAAAAGAAAAAAAGACAACCACTGTTTCTTTGAGGAAGATGTCAACAAATAAAACATGCAGGAACATTTTGCACTGAGGGTTTTTTTAATATCTTATAGGCTCTACAAGCGTAATTTAGAAAATCATAGTCTTTAGAAAAAGTACTTCATAAGCTGATTAAGGACTTCTAGAAATAGAGAAAGTGAGGGTAACATGTGGAAACTTGTATTGCCACTCCTGTGGCTACTCCAGGTAAGACATGTAGAATATTTTACAAGTTCTTAGGTTTGGTGGCACACTTTGGTTTTCAAGGATGGGGAAAACGTATGAGGTTAAAACTAACAAAATAGATAACACTTAAAAAAAAAAAATCAACAAAAAGCACTTTCCAGACAGAAAAAAATCTGTTTCACAGTCATTCTGGTTTGGTTGCCCCGTGTCTTACTTCTTCGTGTACGTGAGAGTTTCTTGAGTAGGCTACGTGAACCATGACGCATTACGGGGAAATTCCCACTGTACACCCTGCCCCCTCACCTTCTTCCCATTAACGGTGTGAGCTGGGAGATGCGGTCTGGCAAGGGCATCTGGAAATTGAGGTACCTGTACTACAGCTCCCTGTGAAACATTGCACCAGCATATCCAGCCTAAAATATTTTGCTTTTTTTGCCAAAACAAAATTGATATTTGAACTGTTACTAAAAATTTTAATTTTTACTCTCTCTAGTTTGAAGGATGTGGCTAATGTGAAAGCCTGTTAAGTGTTTGTGAGACTCAAATGTCATTATTGCAGATATGACAAAAAGTTCATAGGCACTGAAAATTAACAAACCTATACTAGTAGTCACGAGTAAACAGCAGTCATTTGTGTTCTCCAAATGATATAAGATAATGAAAAATGGCCAGAATTAGCTATGTTGTTATACTTTCAAGGGCCTGAGTTTATTGGAAAGAATTTGGTTAGAAGCTACAGAGTTCTATTCATAAAGAGCTTTGTCCTGTTTCCAGTGGAATTTCTGCCCGATTTGCTATTTCCATGCAATTTGTCCAGGATGTTCCCTGCTCTTGTAAGCAGTTATTTTCACTTGATACATTTTCCCTGTTCTTGGTTTCCGTGACTTCAATTACGTTTCTAAATAGAGTCAACGTCATTGGCCTTCTTACTCAGAAGCTGAGCAAAATCCATGAAAATGATTGTTTCTACTTGCAGTATACGGAACGGGTCAGAGGTGATGCCTACTGCAACGCCAGTGAAACCACAGCAGATACACATGGGACAAGCCTAGCTCTCAGAAACGCCATAGTGTTGTAAGGTTCATGGCAATATTATAATGGCAAATTATTTTCTTAGTTGTCTGAGATTTGCCTTTTCAGTGTGGAAAAACAGATTCAGCAAGTTGAAGAGAAAAGTGCACAAAATTGTGAATGATGGAGGATGTATACCAGAATTCATGTTGTGTTCCTGTGAGCAGCAATGGAAAGATTTCAAGTTGGAGTTTGAAAGTCATGTCAAATGCCAGCTCCACCAAAAATTGGTCTCCACTCAGGGTAGGTAATATATGGCCAGACTGAGGACATAGGGCTGAATCCAGGGCCGGGACATAGCACTGTGATGGGCTGCCTGGACCATGCCAAGAGCTATGTCCCTTAGACAGGACCCTCAGAGACCAGACCTGGTGAGCGTGGGCCACCTAAAATGGCCTGCAGAAAATGATGTGGTGCTGGCCACAGCTATGGACATGCTTCCTTCCCTTCAGGACCTGAGATTAGGCTGAAGATCTTGCTGAAAACTGGATCAGTCCTTTCTCAGAAAGACAAACAAGGAGAAAAACAGTGAGGTTGCTCTTCCCTACAAGTATCCATCTCAGATGAGTAAATTCAGGTTCAAATCTTACCTATTCATTACCTGGAGTAGGAACATGAACCTAATTCTCCGTTATTCTGTGGAAGGATCCTAATTGTTTGAGTAAATAGCAGAACATTTGGGGCTGGGACAGTTGCTCCTTCACTCCTGTGGGGGCAGTTGAGCTCTATGTACCCCCTGCCCTCACCAAGATGAAAGGCTCTCCAACCTGTTACATCCAGTCTAGCCTTAAAATTTGGATCTTACATCTTGCTTCTTCTTGGTGTCCTGACATTTAAATCCTGTACTGGGGTTGGGAATTGATCCTGTCTAGATTTCAGCCAGGTGATTCAGCTGTCACGTTAACATTATCAAACGGTTCTTCTGGTCTACCAGGAAGTATCGGAGGGCTGTAGGTTAAGGAGCTTTTACAGTTATCTAGTATTTAATTGAACAAGCTACAACATGTATCACTTAGGCAGTTGTAGTCAGAGAAAGCATTAGCATATACTTTTACATCGAGGGTATGCAGAGTGCCATGTGCATGTCATACTTAATGTGGTAATAAATGTACCACAGTATATTGAATTCTCATATTCGTAAAGACGGTTAGATGGAAGGTGTGTACTTTGTTTAATACCCTTTCCCAAGTGCTTCTTAAACAATCAATATTTAATATGTCGTAATTGCCTCGTATATTTAAATTGAATGGTTCTTTGGAGTGGCAGTAAAGTCTAGCTCTGGGCTGAAGGGGTGCATTAGTCATGGTAACACTGGGAAAGACTGCGGGTGAGAAAGGCTGTGGGACTCACAGAGCAGCCGCGCGATGCTCCCAGCTCTCACCTGTGGGCTCTTCCAAAGCAGCAGACTGTCACCTTCCAGCGGTGATGGGTTAACTCCAACCCTGCTGAAGCTGCTGGCTGTTATTTCACTTAACTTGCCTGCCTTTGCATGGGTCTGAGCACTAGGGTCAACTCTAGGTAATGGTGAGTGAGTGAGTTTGACTCTGTTGTTTCTTCTTTCAATTTCACATCACCACTTCGCTCACTGACAGCTTAGTTCAGACCCGGAAGAAATCCAGGGGACCCTTCTCACCGGCTTGCATTGCTTTAGGGTGAGACCAGATTATTTGCAGCGAAGTGCCTGCTTACTTTTCAAAAACATACTCAGATTTCTCAACAACCAACACTGATGGTCATTCAAAATAGGGAATCGCAGAGGAACATACAAGCCACAGTGCACAGCATCCTGTGTGGGATATTACTTAAACTACTCACACGACCGCAGGAATAGCTTGAATCTCTCTGACTGCAACACTTGCTGTTTTGATTTGTTAGAGAGTTAATCCAGCCAGGACACAGAAATAATGCTGCATGACGTGGGTAACTAACTGACCACTGCACAGCTGAAAAGATCAGTTCTGCAGCTGAATGCATTAACTGAAATTTAAAAGTGTTACCAAAAAAAGAGCAGGGGAAAAAAAAAAAAAGCCAGAAACTGAGTCAAACTGAAATTAGCTGTTGAATTTAGAAGAAAATCTGTGAATTTTTTTCAGTTATTCATTCATGACTAGTCACAAGTTTTGCCACAAATCCAGTGATAAAAGTGGCACCCTAATCGTGATATTTAAACTAGTCACAGGACACAGATGACTCAGCTGCAGTTCAAAGAGTCTCTCATTTCTGTCAGACTGCGGCCAATAGCATTCACACAG